>NC_082697.1:38276177-38588811 GCF_949987515.2 Delphinus delphis | reverse complement strand
AAAAGGGCTCTCTTCTTTAGGTTGGTTAATTATTCCCCTAACCAGGCAAGATGCCGGCTCAGAATTCTGGCTGAACTACATTAGAATAATTGAGCTTTCATCAACCAGTCATTTGATAAAGTATATAATCACAATTCTCAATTGAGACTGCTACTATGACAACCGATGATATGGTAAAAAGTCTACATGGAAATTCCAAAATGAGAATTTCCATTGCCAGGACTGGTAAGAGTTTCAGCATTAATACAATGTATTTCTCCTAAATTCTCATGGCACACAACTATACATGTACTTAAAACTCCTTAATAGAAGCCTATTAACTGGGTAATATTTGCTAAAGATATTTTATCAATCAATCAATCAAAGATTTATTAACCTACAACAATGTGATACATAGGTTAAACCTGGAGCTAAATGACTCCTTTGAAATTATTAATAATTTTCAAACAAATAGAATCAATATTAAAATATTAGTTTTAAGAGGGAGAAATATTATTATCATATTACAATGATCCCATTATATGTATGACTTTCTCCTAGGTACTTGAAAACAATTTATCCAAAGAAAAGTAAAACCAGGCCTCAGGAGGTCTCTTCTGAGAAGGCCCGAAGGGGGGCTGTTCTGACCCAACAGGGGACATTAAACCTATTGGAAATTCTGGAAAGAAGGACTCTGCCTGACCACAGCTGCGGCTTTTTCCAGGTCGGCTGTTGGCTTTAGTTGACAGAGGAGGAAAATATGTTTTAGTCAAATAAAAAATATTTTTCATAGATATTTTTTACTTTGCCTAGTATATTTTTTTCTGATATTAGGAAGATAATAACCAAACTCATCTCTACACTCAGATCATTAAAATCCAAAGGCCCTCTTCACTTACGTACTTAACCAAAGAATGTCTGGCTTTATTTGATAAAGCCACACTTTTCCAATGAGCACATGGAACAGGAAGAAAAAATCCTGACCACCTTCAAACCAACCTTCACACCATTCTATATCAGTCCTGTTTATTAACAGGGTAGATGTAACAAACCAATTTCCCCAACATCTACAACTTAGTGAAAAAGCTCTGCAAGATAAAACAAGATTCCCAAACATAAGTCACTTCACTGTGCATTTGCCCTCAGTCACTCAGGGGCACTTAGAAATGAGCACTGCTCTCCTCTCCCTCAACATAGTACAGCCCCCCAAAACACTTGAGGGAATGATATACATTATCTTACACTAAAAAATTTTATCACTGTAAAATCAGTAGGATAGTTTTGTTAAAGGCAAGGCGAGAGAAAAACAAAAACCAAAAAGCTTTAATTTCCTATTTTAGCAAAGTCACATAGAAAAGACAAGTTACCAATTTTGTGTTTTGACTATCACCATACACGTATCCACAAGAGCCTTAGTTAATTACTATTTAATGAAACGCCTTCCTTCATTTTTACAATGTATGTGACTAGAATGAAATATAGTTATTTTAAGCAAACAATACAAGATCTAAAAATAAGAGATCTGCTATACTGAGAGAAATTGTGCTACAGGAAAACACAAACACATCTGAAATTACCAGGCATCTTCAAACCCAATTTTTAATATATCCTTTCTAGAGTAGAGACCACCAAATGAAAGTGAAAAAAGCACATACATTTCTAAACTGAGTCACAAAAACATGTTCTAACAAAAAATCCACGTAGAATTAGAAGCCCGTGATGGAGGGTTATTATAGAAACCAGCTTCTGGCAAAAACTCAAAGTAAAATCTGTTTTAAGTCCAAATAAAAAAATATGTTTTACGCTACTTTTAATTAGCTTTAAAGTCTACAATTCCCCATGATTGTTGTGAAGGACACAATATAAAGGCACACTGTACTGTAAACGCTGGCATAACCTTAACTATATCGACACCAAGTAACATTCAGAGACGACCACCATTTGCTGCAGGAAATAATTATTTGGCACCAATAAAGTACCCCTTGTTGCTTCTATCTCTCATGCTGTTCTAACCAGAATAAAAGTTGAGGGGTTTCTATACAGAGTTTCATTGCATGTGTCAGAACTAAGAAAATGAGGTACTTTAAACAAAAATTCAATTCTAATAATATATTTAGCAAGTTTTCTTTTTGTTTGTTTTTTTAATTAAGAGCTACTATAGGTCAGTACAACTGCCCGGAGGTATAGTATAAAATTTAGTTGCTCATAAAATAATGCTCAAGTAAGTTTCATTTAGAAAGTCAAGACTATTTGTGAAAATATGTTCTCAAATTTGGGTTTCCCCAATCTCTGCATCACACGACAATAGGTAGACAGTATTTACATGTGTACCTAAGTAAAATGAGTAGATTAAAAGCATTCGAGTCAAAAATATATCTTCGAAAAGTGGCCACTCAACTATTAGTGCTCCAAATTTTTTAAGTAACACTCAGAGAAGCAACGGTTTTACCACAGTCAAGAACTGCCTAGACTCATACAAGATCCATGGTATTGATGATGACTGGAACCAAACCAATGAAGAGTTGACAGTCTCTGAAAAGGGTGATCAAAATTAAAGGAGTCAGGTCTCTGCATAAGCATTTTACTAGCCAGCTGTAGGGATGCCATGATCCACTGAGAGTTCAGTACAGGAGACCTGGTTGATGTCAGTATTTGTTTAATGTAATACTCTCTCATAAAATTTAAAATATGGCATAAAAAGGAAATGAAAAGGGGTATTTATTAAGTGGCATGTGGCCAAGTTTTTAAAATTAATTAATCCATTTATTTTTGGCTGCGTCAGGTCTTCATTGCTGCACGCGGGCTTTCTCTAGTTGTGGCGAGCGGGGGCTACTCTTCGTTGCAGTGCATGGGCTTCTCATTTTCGTGGCTTCTCTTGTGGTGGAGCACGGGCTCTAGGAGTGCGGCTTTCAGTAGTTGTGGCTCGCGCTCTAGAGCGCAGGCTCAGTAGTTGTGGCACACGGGCTTAGTTGCTCCGAGACATGTGGGATCTTCCCAGGCCAGGGCTCGTACTCGTGTCTCCTGCATTGGCAGGCAGATTCTTAACGACTGTACCACCAGGCGAGTCCCAGCATGTGGCCAAGTCTTAACCAACTACTCTGTGCTGCTCTTCCTAAAGAGGTTACCATGTGAAAGGAGGATGGTCTCACCTGTTGCTTCAGCATGCTAGGAGTGCAGACCAAGCATCTATCTAGGAAAAAAAAGAAGAAATTCTGTCTCATCTTTCTCAGCGAGAGGAAGCCACACAGTTTGCAGTGCATTCTGGATCTCCATGACCTGACTCCAAGCCCTGTGACTTGTACTCCTCATTCACTCACTTTGCAAACAAGACTATTCCTGAACTGAAATGAGCCCGCTGCCTCCCGCCATCCTCCCTGCCCTCTCTTCCTTACAGCCCACCTGTCAGAAGCCTACCCATCCTTCACAATGCAGTCCACAGACACCTCTACAAGGAAGGTTTCCCAGCCTCTCCACGCTGCACTTTCCCACATTTCATCCTGCCTTAGGCAGTCTGACTAGGTGAGTTCTCCAAGGGCCTCACCTCCATGCCTCCCAACAAGAGATAAAAGCACCACACTCACACCTGGCTTACAATCATTCTGTAACAGGAACGATCAAGTCCAGCACTTATAAGTCCATCTAGAACCTTAGATTGCATTGTGGAGTGCAACTGGTCCTGGGCTAACATGGTCTGAAACCAAGGGCTGTCAAGTTTCCAGCTGTCCGAGATGCAGGTTTACACGAGGTACAGTGGTAAAGAACTGAGACATCTGTGAACTGTGTCCTGAGGCTTCCCGAACATGTCTAAGCACAAATGTGGTTTTATAACATTGCATCCATCTAGCATCTAGTCCAACTGAAAATACTAAAGCATGACTTAAAGCAAGTCCCCATAGGTGCTCAGAGCAAGGCTTCGCTTCATTAGAGTCTAAAATTTGATAGATATTCGCATAGTCAGAGAGAAGTATGGGCTAATGAAGAGCAAGACTCAGTTACCCAGGACAAAGCTGCCTTTATCAACTGGTCTCAATTCATGGCCTGGCGTATTTATTTATAGCACCAGTAGAGAATTTTAGTGATTTAATGAACTAGAAAGGATAATAAATCTCAGCAATTCACTTGAAAGGAGGAAAGCAGTCATATGAATAATCTTAAAAAATGGATAATTAAGAAGACTTTTGTATGTGGCTTTGAAACGTGTTTCGTCTGTACTTAACGCTGAATGCAAGAATTTCTACTACATTAGACACACCCAATCTTCAAACAAAGTAATAAAACAGGCCTGTGTGTTCAGGACTGAGTATATGAATAGTCTAGAAACTCACCCCTACCCTGCAAACAAACCACACTGCTAGAGATGGGCAACGTCACATTTCAGATTACTGCAGGGCACAAGCACAAGCAGAAAAATGCACTTCTTAACACGTGTCTGTCTCGGTGAAACACTTTACTAAGAAAAACTGGAGTGTTAAGTAATCACATGTTTTATTTTTCTTCCCCCAAAATAAAGAATTTTCAACTTCGGTCTATATATCATCTTACATTACTGGAGTAAGCATAAATGGAAATGGTCATATCAACAGTGGAGGAGCTGAATACCCTAGCCATGGCTGCAAAGTCTCTTGCTGGGTTGGTGTGTTTATGAAAGGAAACTTACCAGCAGCAATGATTTTTAAAATCATTAGTAGGGTTGATAATGTAAACAAATTGTTAAAATGTAGTGGCTTGAATTGTGTGTTGGCAAAAAATATAGCTTGAATTTCTAAATAACGTATTCAACTGGTTATAAAAGCACATTTTTTGGAAGGTGGGATGAAGTAAACACACTGTTTTGCGCCTGTTGGTTAAAGTGTGTGTCTTACTGTGTTAAGTATTTTAAGCAATTCTGAACTGCACTGGTTCAGAAGGTACTTGAAGTAGATGCAATGGCTGAGGCCCTCTGAAACCTCTCTGTGACATCTGGCAGTGGCGATACATCACCAAAAGCCATCACAGGAGGAGCCATCTGCTCCCAACAGAAAAGGGAGGCTTAAACAGATAAGGACTGGTCCACAGTCAGGCTCTGTGACTCTTGCCTTTTCACAACTGAAGCTGCTGGTTCCTATGCCTGGACAGTCACTCCAGTGGACCCTAAGCAGCCAAAGTGAACAGCACTGAAGGACCTGTCAAGTGGCCTTGCCTTCCCTATGCCTCCCCACCCACACCTGGGGTCGGGGGTGGGGGGCTGGGGGATTTAGGAACAGTGATGAAACAGCTTGTGTGAATAGATCAGCTACTGTGCATTCCTTTGCCATAATCCATATATTATTTCATTGGGGAATCTCTATGAGATGCAGTAGTAAAAACTGTTGATTTTATTAAAATCTCAGCCCTTGAGTATACATTTTCTTAATATTCTATGTGATGAAATGGGAAGTATGCTTAAAGCATTTCTGGTGAAACTGAAATAGAATGGTTGCCTTGAGAAAAAAAATACTTGTGCAAATGTCTGTGTGAGAGCTGAACCAGCCATTTTTTTCATGGAACACCACTGCACTTGAGAAAATATGCAAAGTATGCTTATTCACACTTAGGTATTTAGCAGACATTTTCTCAAAAATGAATGAAATGAGCCTGTCACTTCAAGGAAAAGTGACTATTTATTGCCAATGAAAAAGCAAAAGTTAGAATTTTAGAAATCTTGATTATTGCCACCATGAGCTTGACAGCTTCCCAAGCTATCAAGACTTCTTAAAGACTGTTTCTGATTAACACAGGTGACATCAGGTAAATGTAATTTTTTATATTGTATAATAATACATGTCAACATTTTAAAGATCTGCATAACTCAGTGAACCAATGTTTTCTAATAACAATGCTATTACATTACAGAATCATGCATGTTGGTAAAAGGTCCATTCAAAGTACAAGACAGATCAATGGATTTTAGTATAAAAAGAATACAAAAAGTTCACTGATGGTTTTAGATTCCACATAGCAATCAACCTTTAAGAAATTACCATTCAAGTTTTGCTGAAGTTATCATAGAATATCCACCATTATCTGAAAAGACTATTAAAATACTCCTTCCTTTTCCAGCTATATGTGTGAGGCCAGATTTTCTTCATAAGCTTCAATCAAAACATTTATTTTTTAAACAAGTAAGTGAATATTAAATTTTTTTCTGTTTTCACTTCTATTCCAGTAAATATTAATAGAGATAACCCCTATAAACAAAAGCTCTTTGGGTTTCTTAAAATATTCAAGAGTATAAGAGTCCTGAGGTCAAAAAGTATAGGAACCACTGATGCCTCACCTGGCATCATAAGGAGTTTGGATTTTATTGTAAGTATGATTGTGGTAAGCTACTAAACATTTTCAAAGAAGATCCTTTAAAAAAAAAAACAAAACTGTAAGTGATCAGGGCCAGGTTTTTACACATACCTGCTTTTTGGTTCTACTCTACTAGAAAATAATAATTCTCAGAGCATAATTCTCAACCATTTTTTTGCACATTAGGTAGACAGAATGGAGGACATGAGAAAATGACAATCTCTGACACAAAAAAATTAACAGCAGTTGGGGCTTCCCTGGTGGCACAAGTGGTTACGAATCCACTGGCTAATGCAGGGCCATGCAGGTTCGAGCCCTGGTCCAGGAAGATCCCACGTGCCGTGGAGCAACTAAGCCCGTGTGCCACAACTACTGAGCCTGCGCTCCAGAGCCTGTGCGCCACAACTACTGAGCCCATGTGCCACAACTACTGAAGCCCGTATGCCTAGAGCCCATGCTCTGCAACAGGAGAAGCCACTGCAATGAGAAGCCCGTGCACTGCAATGAAGAGTAGCCCCCGCTCGCTGCAACCAGAGAAAGCCCGCGCACAGCAACAAAGACCCGACACAACCAAAAATAAACAAATTAATTAATTAATTTTAAAAAATACTTAAAAAAAATTAACAGCAGTCAAGGAGCTAATATTGTATTTGTTCTATTACATTGTTTGGCACCTTACCTTTACCCCAACCTCAGAAAATTCAAATACAAGGTACAAGATATATCAATTGACACCTTCTTTGAAGATCTTAAGAGAAAAATTTAAATGAACTTTGAGTAGACAACTGTCTCTAGCTTCATATAAACTAGCAAGAAAGAAGCAAGTTTCTCTCTCTGATAGTTTGCTCTCTGCTATAGGAAAATGAGAAGTAGCAACTGCTGCAAGGTAAGCACAGCTGCCAACATTTAAGAGAATTTGTTATTCACTTTTTTCCTTCATTTAGAGACACACATTAGACAGAAACTGCCTCCCCCTCCAACACACCATTTTAATATCTTCCTATATACTGTTTCTATATAGTACAGTATTTGATATTATGTAATATCAAAATATTCTTCTATAATAAGTAATTGAAAACAGTGTGTTGGAAATAAAGTTTAGGTTAGGACTTTGAAGAAGTCCAGACAAAGGAAATACAGCAGTGACTTTTCATTTAAAAATTGCTTAAAATATATATATATATATATATATATATATATATATATATATTTTTTTTTTTTTTTTTGGCTGTGTTGGGTCTCTGTTGTTGCCTGCGGGCTTTCTCTAGTTGCGGCGAGTGGGGCCTCCTCTTCGTTGCAGTGTGCAGGCTTCTCATTTTGGTAGATTCTCTTGTTGCAGAGCATGGGCTCTAGGCACACGGGCTTCAGTAGTTGGGGCACGTGGGCTTAGCACTTGTGGCTTGCAGGTTCTAGAGCACAGGCTCAGCAGTTGCGGCACAAGGGCTTAGCTGCTCCGCGGCATGTGGGATCTTCCCGGACCAGGGCTCAAATCTGTGTCCCCTGCATTGGCAGGTGGATTCTTAACCACTGCACCACCAGGGAAGCCCTAAAAATTGCCTTTTCTTAAAAAGCTGGTGTTCAAACACTTCCTCAGCTTCATTCTTGAAACGATTTTAGAGGTTGTGCATGTTAGTAGGATTGTGATCCTCCTAGTTACCTTACATTCAGTAATTATATATTATTATAGAAAGACTGTAAAATCAAAATACTGGTTGATCTGACCTCAAGCATCTGATTTTCATATAACCCAACCCAAACACCATTAGGTATCGACATCCCTAACAAACACCCACCTGGTTGAGCACAACACTGGCTGGTGACGATTTTGAGAATGTGTTGGGAGCTGTATACTAGCCCAGAGTTCAGGATTGATTTTGGCATTTTGAGGAGTCTTTCATGGCAGTGACAGGAGAAAGGAGATAATAAAGTAACCCAGAATGTCAGGTAAGCATGGGCTGATCCCGTAAGTCCCAAAGAAATACTTGTTGAACAGTGTTAAATTAACTAGAAAATCTATTAATTCCTGTAAAGATATTCTACAGCATTTACTGAAATATGTGCTGAAATCCTTCGGGGGAGGGGTGGGGAGTCTGCAGAGAGACTGGTAGGGAGTGGGAGTGACTGCCCTTCCTGTTCCAGCAGCCGGGCCAGCTTCTAGCTCCTACTCACCTCATCTCCTGAGGCTACAGGAGGGATGAGGGAAGAAACCAGGAACAGGGAGGGAGCACTCTGGGATGCACCCCTGCCTGGGTGGGTGTCTTACACGGGGGTGGGGGGAAGGGCTATGCAAAAGAGGAAGCGACAGCTAGAACAGCGGGTTTGGCATCTGAACCTGCATCTGGAGCGGGAGGTGCTTCTGGGCCCCTTCTCATATTTTTAATGTGGACAGTAAGATTATTTTAAGAAGAGAGGCCTGCTGAACTCTAGTTAAGAATTTTATCATTTTCTAGACTTCCTAGGAATGTAAGAGATTCCCCAGTAAGCCCCCCAAAACACATCTAAATGCAGTTTGACTATTACACTTGACTTGCCACTACACGTCCCATGAACAAAGGTATGAAAATAGGTGGCGGTCTAGATATGAGCCCTGTCTTTCCAGAGACCTACAGTGTAATGCCTGAAGGCCAAACTCAGTCCCTCACTACAGAGTACGTGTGTTTGCTGGTGCTGCTTCCGAAAAACTGGACAATACAAGAAAAGGTGGCAATTAAAAAAAAAAAAACTTCACAATGAAAACAAATACTTACACAGGTCCTTAGCCCAGCTGTAGAACTATAAAAAACAAGGTGTGTTTTCCAACTGGGCTATCCATTAACAACCTAAACTAAGGGATATTGTGCAATTCAGCAGCAGAGAGGCAGGTCAATGCTTTCCATTCAGTCTTGGCCAACAGTACTGACTGTTTCCAGTTCAAAATAAAATAAACTGTAGCAGTGGTAAGTCTTAAAGAATGAATTGTCACACTAACAGAGCAGAAATACAGAAAGGGCAGAAAGCAGAAACAAGAAGAACTACAATCCCGCAGCCTATGGAACACAAACCACATTCACAGAAAGATAGACAAGATGAAAAGGCAGAGGGCTATGTACCAGATGAAGGAACAAGATAAAACCCCAGAAAAACAACTAAATGAAGTAGAGATAGGCAACCTTCCAGAAAAAGAATTCAGAATAATGACAGTGAAGATGATCCAGGACCTCGGAAAAAGAATGGAGGCAAAGACTGAGAAGATGCAAGAAATGTTTAACAAAGACCTAGAAGAATTAAAGAACAAACAAACAGAGATGAACAATACAATAACCTTACAAGACTGAAGCAGGAAGAAATAAAAAACATGAACAGACCAATCACAAGTAATGAAATTGAAACTGTGATTAAAAATCTTTCAACATACAGAAGTCCAGGACCAGATGGCTTCACAGGTGAAGTCTATCAATTAGAGAAGAACTAACACCAATCCTTCTCAAACTCTTTCAAAAAGTTGCAGAGGAAGGAACACTCCCAAACTCATTCTATGAGGCCACCATCACCCTGATAACAAAACCAGACAAAGATACCACAAAAAAAGAAAATTACAGACCAATATCACTCATGAATACACATGCAAAAATCCTCAACAAAATACTAGCAAACAGAATCCAAAAACACATCAAAAGGATTATACAGCATGATCAAGTGGGATTTATCCCAGGGATGCAAGGATTCTTCAATATACACAAATCAATCAATATGATACACCATATTAACAAACTGAAGAAAAACCACATGATCATCTCAATAGGTGCAGAAATAGCTTTTGACAAAATTCAACACCCATTTATGCTAAAAATGCTCCAGAAAGTGGGCAAAGAGGGACCCTACCTCAACATAATAAAGGCCATATATGACAAACCCACAGCAAACATCATTCTCAATGGTGAAAAACTGAAAGCATTTTCTCTAAGATCAAGAACAAGACAAGGATGTCCACTTGCACTACTATTATTCAATGTAGTTTTGGAAGTCCTAGCCATGGCAATCAGAGAAGAAAAAGAAAGAAAAGGAATACAAATTGGAAAAGAAGAAATAAAACTGTCACTGTTTGCAAGTGACATAATACTATATACATAGAGAATCCTAAAGATGCCACCAGAAAACTACTAGAGCTAATCAATGAATTTGGTAAAGTTGCAGGATACAAAATTAATGCACAGAAATCTCTTGCATTCCTATACACTAATGATGAAAAATATGAATGAGAAATTAAGGAAACAATCCCATTCAAAACTGCAACAAAAAGAATAAAATACCTAGGAATAAACCTACCTAGGGAGACAAAAGATCTGTATGCAGAAACCTATAAGACACTGATGAAAGAAATTAAAGATGATACAAACAGATGGAGAGATACACCATGTTCTTGGATTGGAAGAATCAATATTGTGAAAATGACTATACTACCCAAAGCAATCTACAGATTCAATGCAATTCCTATCAAATTACCAATGGCATTTTCACAGAACTAGAACAAAAAATCTTAAAATTTGAATGGAGACAAAAAGGACCCCGAAAAGCCAATGTGGTATTGAGGGAAAAAAATGGAGCTGGAGCAATCAGACTCCCTGACTTCAGACTATACTACAAAGCTACAGTAATCAAGACAATATGGTATTGGCACAAAAACAGAAATACAGATCGATAGAACAGGATAGAAAGCCCAGAGATAAACCCACACACCTATGGTCAACTAATCTATGACAAAGGAGGCAAGGATATACAATGGAGAAAAGACAGTCTCTTCAATAAGTGGTGCTGGGAAAACTGGATAGCTACATGTAAAAGAATGAAATTAGAACATTCCCTAACACCATATACAAAAATAAATTCAAAATGGATTCGAGACCTAAATATAAGACTGGGCACTATAAAACTCTTAGAGGAAAACATAGGAAGAACACTCTGACATAAATCACAGCAAGATCTTTTTTGATCCACCTCCTAGAGTAATGGAAATAAAAACAAAAATAAACAAATGGGACCCAATGAAACTTAAAAGCTCTTGCACAGCAAAGGAAATTACAAACAAGACGAAAAGACAACCCTCAGAACGGGAGAAAATATTTGCAAACGAATCAACGGACAAAGGATTAATCTCCAAAATATATAAACAGCTCATGCAGCTTAATGTTACAAAAACAAACAACCCAATCCAAAAATGGGCAGAAAACCTAAATATACATTTCTCCAAAGAAGACAATACAGATGGCCAAGAAGCACATGAAAAGCTGCTCAATATCACTAACTGTTAGAGAAATGCAAATTAAAACTACAATGAGGTATCACCTCACACCAGTTAGAATGGGCATTAGAAAATATACAAACAACAAACGCTGGAGAAGGTGTGGAGAAAAGGGAACTCTTTGCACTGTTGGTGGGAATGTAAAGTGACACAGCCACTATGGAGAACAGTATGGAGGTTCCTTAAAAAACTAAAAATGGAATTAGCATATGACCCAGCAATCCCACTCCTGGGCATATACCCAGAGAAAACCATAATTCAAAAAGACACATGCACCCCAATGTTCACTACAGCACTATTTACAATAGCCAGGACAGGGAAGCAACCTAAATGCCCATCGACAGACGAATGGATAACGAAGATGTGGTACATATATACAATGGAATATTACTCAGCCTTAAAAAGTAATGAAATTGGGTCATTTGTAGAGACGTAGATGGATCTACAGACTATCATACAAAGTAAGTCAGAAAGAGAAAAACAAATATCGTATATTAACACATGTATGTGGAACCTAGAAAAATGGTATAAATGAACTGGTGCAAGGCAGAAATTGAGACACAGATGTAGAGAACAAACGTATGGGCACCGAAGGGGGAAAGTGGCGGGGGAGTAGGGTGCTGGTGTGATGAACTGGGAGACTAGGATTGACATATATACACTAATATGTATAAAATGGATAACTAATGGGAACCTGCTGTATAAAAAAGTAAAACAAAACAAAAACAAAGCATAAATACAATGATCCCATCTTCAAAGACAAGGCAAATTCATCAGGTGATACATTCAGAATGTGGTGCTTGTGAAATTTTGTTTGTAATACGTATGGTAACTGAGGCTAAAATGTTTACACTCTCTGAACATGGGGACCTCCCCTGCTCATATACTATTAGAGAAAAATAAAGTAGATTTTTAAAAAACTAAGTAATTAGATAGTTTTTGAGGAAAAAAATTAGAAATTGAAGAAAACGTTCACATTTTTGTGTTCAGATTACTGGCATTGGGTTTACACATTTCTAGAGATACGTACATCGTGGTTTTGGTTTATTGTCTATTCTTTGGCTGCCTTCACAATCTCTAAAATAATCATCTTTTTCTGGCACATGATTCACCTTATTTGCACAGTAATTGCCACAGTAAAAAGCCTACAAATATTTCTTGCTCGATCAAAAGAGGAGAGGGAGCCTGATGTTTCTGAGGTATTCTCAGATTTAAAGGACACAAAAGGAGACTCTAGAAACTCTGTAAGCAAGATGGTTGCTGCAGGGATGGTCACAACACATCTTGTCCGGGGAACTGAAGCTAAAGGCCTGAGAGCTTTTGACTTTGTGGATTTAATATCATGTTCAACTATGTGCTTCTCTGTGCCTCTGAAGGATTTCAAAATCACCTTATAAAAGAATTTATTTCAGCTAGAACCTCAGAGGATAAAAGGACTTAAAGGAGACTGAGAGATGGGGAGATGTCCTGAACAGCAAGAAAGCACAAAAGGAGAAAACAAGTGGTTGCATTCCGCTTTAACAGATGGGTTAAAGTATAAACAAAGGAAGAGCACATCACTGATATTTACCAGAGAGCTCCTGCTCCCTGTATTTTGAAATGTTCCCAAGGTGAACCCACTGCCCACCGTTGCTTAAAAAACTGAAATCCAAAGAGAGCAGGTTCTAGAATTCAATTCACATCATTCAGATGTGAATCGAGTCAGTTGGCTAAGGCTTTCTGACAGTTAAGTGACCTGTTCCTACACACTGGCACAGTTTAGCACTTTACAGACAGTATCCTATTTAATCCTCATAACCACTCTCTGTATTATTATACCATTATAAATTATACATGTTCTTCAACTTCCCCGTTGCTGATGGGATGCTAAATCACCAATGCTAGATCCACAGATGCCAAAGGACTACACTGCTTTATGAAAAATTCATTGGAAAAAAAATGGAGAATGCAGACTATGTTCATTTATTCAAAAAACATTTACTGACCATCTTCTATGTACCACACACTTGGGACACATTAATGAACAGACATAAAATACCTGGCCACATGGAACTTACTGTCTAGCAGGGACGGGAAAAGAGAATTCACCAAAAATAAACAATAAATAAATAAGTCATACGGTAATTTAGAAGTTAGTAGATGCTATGGAGAAAGGAAAATGTAAAGCATTCCAAGAGGGATACCAGACACAGTTTGCAACTGTAAACAGCATAGACATCACTGACGAGGTGGTTGGTAGCTTAGTGAAGACCTGAAGGCAGTGAGAGAGCTGGCCTTGAATGCATCTGGGGAGAAAATACTACAGGCAGAGGGAAAACCCAGCACAAAGACCTAAAAGTGGGAATGTGCCTGGAGGGTTCCAGGATCAGCAAGGAGGTAAGGATGGCTGGAATGGAGAGCATTCCATTGCAGGGAGAGGAGTGGGGAGGAGGTCAGAGGTCTTGGTAACCAGAAAGTGTCAGGCTTTGTGAATCATTATGAGTGACATGGAGAGCCAGAGAAGGGTTTTAAGCATATGCAACCTATGGTTGTTATGTCAATAACATATTAAAGGAAGGCAGGGAAGAAGAAAGGAGAGGCCACTGCATACCATCCAGGCAACAGGTGCTGGAGACTTGGAGGAAGGTGCTTGCAGTAGACGTGAGAAAAGGGGTTGAACTCCTGGATTTATTTGGAAGACAGGATTCTGGATACATCTGGAAGATAGAGCAGCAGGATCTGCTAACAGCCTGGATGTAAAGTGGGAGAGAAAGAGAAGAGTCAGGATGATTCCAAGGTTTCGGCTTGAATAACCCCAAAAATGGAGCTACCCTGACACCAAAATAGGGCAGGCTACAGGGAGAGCAGGTTTACAGAGGAAGATCAGAAATTCTGTTTTAGTCCTTAAAATTGAAGTATATTTTACGTATTCAAGTGAAGAAGTCAAAAAAGTAGTTGGATATATGCATCAGGAGTTTAAGAGACCTACTTCAACTGGAAATACACATTGGGAGTCTAAAGGAGCTACATGGTACTTTATTAAAATCTTACAATTGTTTGTGACAAGAGTCCCACAAGAACTGAGCCCTGAAGTATTCCAAATTAACAGGCTGGTGTGAAAACAAACAAACAAAAAACCACACACGTTTTTAAAAAAAAATGACTGAAAAGCCAGTGGTACAGAAGGAAAAGCAGGAGACTGTGGTGTCCTCAAAATCAAATGAAGAAAAATCAAATCAAAAGAGAGAATGACCAATTATATCAAGTGCTGCCAAGAGTAAAGAGGAGAATTGATTGTCAGATTCTGCAATTTACAATATTTTCTTTTGAAAAAGCCCTGGTGACTCTATCCCACACAGCCCCCACCACAGAAGACATGAATATCCACTGAATGTGATGTTATCTTTTAATTTTGTCACAAACTGAATTCATTTTTCTAAAGAATTATTCAGAAGGAAGGATTTACTCCAGTTTAATATTTGGGACTCAAGTCAGTAGATCTGTTAAGAAATACCAGTGATAAACTGTAGCTGCTAACAGTAACCTGCTAGTTCCTATTAACAGATTACTGCTAATTGAATTCCATTCAATTCCTATCCCTTAAAAAATAATAATGAAAATACCTCTAGGTAAATTGGAAATAAAAGGATAGATTTCCTCTGTCCTGATGAGGAATTATGATAAAACAAAAGCCAATATTGTACTACTGTTTTTTCTATTAAAGAACAAAAGTTTGCACATTACTGCCATTACTATTTGATAATGTTCCAGATGTATTTTATAATGTTCCAGAATGCTAACACTAGTGCAGCCTGCCATAAAACCAAAATAAAAGGTATAATTATTAGAAAGAAGTAGACACAAGTGTCATTACGTAACTAGGAAACCCAAGAGAATAAACTGCAAAGCTCTTAGAGTAAGAACCAGCTATAAAATAAACTTACAAAAATCAACAACCGTCTCTGTCAGCAACAGGCAATTTGAAGAACCCATCACAACAGCAACAAAAACATAAATACCTAAGAAGAACCCTAACAATAAATATTAGGACTTATATAAAGAGTAAACAAACAAACAAAACACCTCTGCTAAGAGACAGAAGGTCTGTATAACTTTTCACATCCCTTCAGAGAAACACTGACTACTTTATATGTACATGACAGTCCTTGCCAACGAACCAAAATAACTGGATATTTCTCAGTTCTAAGGATTCATCTGCAGACCATTCCAGGTTAAGATGGCACGTTTAACAAAACATTCAAGCACATCCTCTCTCTAAACTCCACAAAAATGGCAGTAAAGAGTTCTTTCCAGGTCTTCCCTGGTGGCGCAGTGGTTGACAGTCCGCCTGCCGATGCAGGGGACATGGGTTCGTGCCCCGGTCCGGGAAGACCCCACATGCTGCGGAGCGGCTGTGCCCGTGAGCCATGGCCGCTGAGCCTGCGCGTCCGGAGCCTGTGCTCCGCAACGGGAGAGGCCACAACAGTGAGAGGCCCGCGTACCGCAAAAAATAATAATAATAATAAAAAAGAGTTCTTTCCAGAAGACAAAGATGCAAGGACTTGAAGAACTGTAGTGGAAATTACAACAAAATCATGAAAGTGGAAAGCAGATGGACAAGTAGCAACTCAGCAGCCCTAAGAGTGAAATGCTCCACCACCAATGAGAAAAGCTGAGAAGCACTCCAGTTTGCTTCAAAACTGGAGAAAGGGTAGCGGGCTAAAATAAGGTTAGCAGCCTTACTTCCCGGATGCCCTTCCCACCTCCTGGCTGTGGAGCTCTGGCCCACAGTCCCTGCCTGAGCCCAGCAAGACCGGAGACTGATTCTTGGGAGAGTAGATAAAACAGGTAAGTATTTGGACTGTGAGAGCACCAGAACCTTCCCCAAAGTGAAGAGGATGCTAAGACTCCAGCCAGATGTCTCCCCAGCACTGGCAGCTGGACCCTTTCCTCAGCGCAGGGTGCTGCCTGATGACCACCCTCTGACCAACCCAACAGGAAAAGACCTCGTATGTGGTCCCAGTGAAAAAGAAACCAGTAACAGTCAAAAGACTGACACTGAGGAGCCTAAGGGGATGGGTGGAGGGCAATGAGAGATAGGGGACCACTTATTTTACAATAAGTATTTTAGTATTCTTAGATTTAAATTATGTGCATGTATTAGTATAAAGATAGTAATACAATTTTTATTTGAAAGGACAGATGACTATAATTATGATTTTTAAAAGAACAGTGTGACTTCCTCTAGCAGATACTTCTATATATTCTAAATGTACATTTAAAAAGATTTAACATTGATTAAGATAAGAGGTCAATGATAGATAAGTAAGACCTAAAACAGAATCAGACCCAAAAGCTAGTCAAGATCTTAAAATATAATAAAGGGAAGACCAAACCCATTGAGGAAAGGATGGACTGTTTAACACATGGTGCTAGTAGACTAGATGGGCTGGCTCAGGAGGGGAAGGCGCTGTAAAACAATTCACATCCATGCGCTAATATAGAACTAAATGTACAAGCCTAATAGATTTCCAAAAGTTTCGTTTCATTTACCTCACGTCTGTTTATATTTTCAAACGTAAATATTTACAAGGAAAAGTCGTAATGGACAAGATGGAGAGAGCTGACTACATAAAAGTAAAAATATCCTGTTGTTTGGAAAATACCATAAAGTAAATTAAAAGACAAATAACGAGCTGTGGAGGAAAAAAAAATTACAAATATGATAAAGGCACAATGCTTTTTACATTAAGAGCACATTTATATTATATGCTCTTTATATTACGAGCATATGTTATATAATATATATAGAATATTTAATTATACATATATTATCTCTTTATATTAAAAGATACTTTAACTCATTTTTAAAAATCATCATTTAACAATAAAATGGACAAAGTACCTGGACAACTCTCAGAAGGCAAAATGAACAAATAAAAAGCAAATTATTAATTTCACTAGTTACCAAAAAAATATGAATTAAAGTAAGACCACATTTTTATAGAAGATTAGGAAAGATTAAACACTGGAGTGCTGATACTATGGAAAGACCGTTCAGTGTGTAAGGGCATCGATGTGCTCTGGCATAAGCAATTTGGCAACAGGCCTCAAGAGTCATAAAAGAGTTCACCTCTGCCCCAGGAATTCTGCTATAAATCTAGCCTGAGCAAGTCAGAGACAGTAAGACTTTCAGACAAGGGCATTTACCCCAGCTCTGCCTGTGTGTCTGCTACTACTTTCTGAGCCTACATCCTTTGCCAGACTCTGTTGAAGACCTTCCTCTATCTCGTTCTTGCCATCGCTCCAAAACTCTATGTTGCCGGCACAATTATTACCCCCATTCTACGGATAAAGGAAGCACAATCAAATAATTAGGTAATTAAGGTCACTTAGATCAGAAGTGGCCAAGCTAGGATTTGCAACCAGAATTTAATATCATACCTCCAAACACTGAAAATGGAAATATGTCAAAAAAGAGAAAACTAGCTAAATAAACTTTGGCATACCCATCATTAAAAATCTTATTTTCAAAGAAGATTTAAGGGCATAGGAAATGTCTGTGATATATTAAGCGAAAAGGCAGCATTTAAAAATACAAATGAAATTAAAGTGCCAATTTTGCTTAAAAGTATATATACGCAGACAAATAAAACGGGACAAATGGAAGCATATCATCCCATGAACAGGTGATTATTTCTGGAGGTACCTGTGATTTTTATTTTTTTAACTTTTTTTGGTAATTCCCAAAATGTCTACAACAAGGACAATGGCTTTTCATTTTAAAATGTTTAAAAACCATAGAAAGAATAGAAATTCTCAACTGTAGATGCTTAGAAGGCCTCAAGTTTTAAACATGGAATGAAAAGTTTAGGTGAGCAGTTACTGTCTTAGCTGCACAGCATTACTGCTGAACTACAAGGTCCATCAAACGAGAGAGGATTTTCCACTATTATTTTCTTCTCAGAGTGAAATGGGGAAAATTAGCCTTACAGAATCTGCTTGATAACCAGAAAGTTAACTAGCACATAACACAAGAGTAAAGAAAACCTCTGCAATCCCCAATAGATGCTGGGAGTCACTATACTACCATAAGCATTTTGAACTGACTGATCGAATTCTGATTATTATTTACACAGTAAAGTTGGAAAGGTTTCATAAAAACAAAAAGCCTAAAGACACGTAAATATGTCTGTACTATTTTGTGTGGAACAGTTTTAAGAGTTCCTTGCAAGGTAAACTGGAATTAGTTGGCTGCGGAATATCTGTTTTGAACGTAAAAGAATGAACATTTTAAAAAAATTATCTTCGTTTGGATGTGTGTGTGTTGGGGAAGGGAAGGAGTGGGTGAATCTGTAGACAAACTGTGCCTTTCCTTTGTTATTTTAAAGTATAACGTTACAAGTGGTTTAACTTTTTGCAAAGAATCATGGCAAAGCACTTTCTAGGAACAAAACAATTTACAAACTGACAATGACATTTTTGGGCCACAAATTAGCAAAGGTTTTTGCATGGATATAGGATTATATTTCACTTTTAAAATTTCTTAAATATGTCTTCGGAGTTTAGAAAAATGATGCATATACTTCGTAGATTTGGGTGCCCCAAAGAAAAAATAAAAAAAGTTGCTTCCACCTCTTTTGGAACTTTGTTACACAAGTTCTTAGTGCAAAGACTGGTAAAGGTAGAACAGCAGAGCTGCTAGCATTATCACTCCATACAACAGCATTAATAAATAATTCTGAAATTACTTAGTGAGAAAAAGTGGAATTGCGTGAACTCACCCTTACCTGAGCTGAAGCCAAGAACTGAAAAGGGTCATTCAAAATCTTTAGAAAAGTTAGAGTCCTATTCAGAAAACCAAAGGTAGACTCGTCCACTTCCCCTGGAAGACCCGTTGCTGTGGTAACCTGCAGTCACCCCTCAGAGTCGGTACATGCTGGGGGAGGGGATCCTCCCAGAGGCTGGAGGATGGTTAAGGGGGAAACGGGGGAGGGAGGAGGAAAGAGGGTTAAAAGAAGATGAAACCCCTTGGGTGCGGCAGGGGTCAGGAAGGTGGGCTTACTACTAGGAAATTCAACACGCCCAAAAGAAATTCAAAACACCAGTTAGAACAATGTCTGGACGCTGGAGTCGTATTATACAGTTCAGCTAAAGTTTGAACCATTAGAGGCGCTTCCCTCCCTCCCTCCCCGGCGGGAACAAACCACTCTTTGTGAGTTCCTGTCTATGGAAAACGAAGCCAGAGTTTCGTCTCATCAGTTACAAACTGAATGCTACTTTGCAAAACTAAAATCTTGACTTTCTTAAATTAAACCTATGCTTCCCAAACTCTGCTGCACTATTGGAATCACCGAGGGAACTTTATAAACTACACACCGTGTTTTAATTGGTCTGGGGTGCAATTTTGAGCAGAGTTTTAAAAGTCTCCAATGATCCTTTTGTGCAGCCAGTTTTAGGAACTACAGTACTCTAAGAAAGGAAAAAAGAAAGCACAGTTATCTCCCTTTGTCTTTTTACGGCTAATAATAGAAATTAGCTGGCTTTCTCCAAGCACACATAGGACAATAGGTTTCTTGATAAATAGGAGTCCCCGGTATGCCCTAACAATACTTTCTTTGAGATTAAAAAAAACAAAAACTGGCAACATAAGCCCTTTCTTCCCAAGAGAGCAAATATCCTTCTTACCGAAACACCAAACTTACACATCTATTTTAAGAGCGAATTGGCAGTGAATACAGCTCAGAACTTGGAGGACGAGCTCCAGGACCAGAAAGCAACTGAACCCGCAGAAGCCCACCAGCATTCGCGGGGGTCCTGCGGCCACAGGGGCTGGGCGAAGGCCGGGGTGTCGGTCGGGCCCCGCAGGCTGCGCCCCAGTAAAGTTGTTCCAGGGAACTTTGCTCCCGTTTCCAACCCGCGCCTCCCCGGGAGAGGGGCGCGGCCCCGCCACCTGCTCGACGCCTAGGCTGCTCGGCCGCGCCCCCTCCTTGGACCTCGGCCACCTTCGGGGGTCGCGCACTCAAAGAGCGCCCGTACTGCCGGCAGGAGCCTCGGGGGGTTCGCCTCGCCCCTCCCCGGCGTCCTCAGCTGCAGCTAGCCCTGCCCTCGGGCCCGGACGCCAGGACCTCCGCGCGGGGCCAGCACCGTCCCGCCTGGAGCTCTTCCGGAACCCCACCCGCGCGGCCAGCGCCTCTCGACCCGGGACGGGGGATCCGGGCGCCCCCACAACCCCTGTCCCGACGCCGGCCGGCAGCCCCGTCTCTGCCCAGCCAAGCTCTGCCCCTCCGGCCCGCGGCCGGGAGCGCGCCCCTGGCCCGGCGGTCCGACGCTGCGCACGCGCGGAGGCGCCCGTCCGCTCGCTCACGGTCCCCTCACTCACCGCTCGCTGTCCTTGTCGCCTCAGGCAGCGCCCGCCGTCTGCTCTGCTTACTGCTCGCTGCCCCGGCTCGGTGCCCGCTCCTCAGGCCCCGGCCCGGGCACTCGGGGAACCAGCGCCCGGCGGGCTCGGCGGGCACCCGCACGCAGGGCACGCTCCGCGGGGCCGCGCACGCGCGCACCCGAGCGACGGGAGGGGCGGGGCCGAGCGAGCTGCGCGCCCGGAGGCGCCCCTGGATACCGGGCATGCGTAGTGCCTTTCCCTTCCTAGGGTCTGGTGGCATAGTGGGCTGTGACCCTGGACCTGTGAAACGTAGGGAAGTGGAAGAGGGCCAAAAGTCACCCTTCGCTGAGAAGCAAGTTCGCTCTTGTCCCACAAGTTGCAGTCTTCTTCTCTGTATCATTCGTCAATTAAGGTGTTAAATATTTATTGAGCACCTACTTTGGCAGAGACTTTGTGCAGAACACAGGGCATCCTCAGGTAATGGTGAATCGATTGCGTTTGGCTTTGGGATTCCTTTTCGGGCACTGAATCCAGCCCTCTCTTTGAACAGATGAGAAAAGTGCATAAATAGAGATCTTCCAGTACCTGAAACTGCAAACCTTAACTACACTCTTAAGCAGTTTGGGGAAGGAGAGTTGCCTCTGGCTGGGGTGATGAGAAAACTTTGAGAAGCCTGGAAGGGTAAGAGATGGAGTTAGAAGATAAGCTCACCTGGGAGAAAGGTCAACGCAAAGGCAGAAACTGCAAAAAAAAAAAAAAAAAAAAGTCAAGTAATATACGAGCTCATGAACCTTCTTGGGGACAAGTTTAATCTGAATGTGTTTTTCATAGTGAAGGGCAAAAACGGTGGCAGGAAGGGTACTTGAAGCTCGTCTGGAAAAGATTTTTGATGCTTCACTTCAAATTTTCAGCTTTTTTTAGTGGATAACTGATAAATACTAAAGGTGTGAGGGAGAAGAGTCTGGTGTTTCTGGCGGTCTGATTAGATGCAGAATTTTGGAATATAAGGTGAAGACTAGCAGTGAAATTCTGTAGAAGTAGAAGGGTCCTGAATTCAAGTGTTGGCATCAGAAATAGAATACATGGAAACGTTTTCAGAGATTGTGAGATTGTGAAGGACAGGATTCCCTAGTTTTTGTCACTGCCTGTTTGGGTGTAAAGAATTGTTTCTCATGACAGACACCTACTTCATTAGATTAGATCATCATCCTTGGTAGATATTTATTAGTGGATAAATTAGACCTTTAAAATGTACAGCTACAATCACTAAATGCTTCTTTTAACATGAGTTTGGTCCTGGGAGAATACATTTCTACTTAATTAAAAAAACATTAATTTGAGAGACAGTATATGTAGTGGAAAATATATGGACTTTGGAAAACAAAAACCCCTTTTATAAAGTCCAGATGCTCTGAAACAAACTGTCTGATGTCATGCAAATTACTCAGTATCTGTGAGCCTTACTGTGTTCGTCTGTAATGTCAGGGAGGAAGAAATTTTCCTCTTCCCTTTTAGGTTCTTCTGGCTGGTGTAAGAATTCAATTGAGACAGATTAACAGAAGAAAATCAAACAACAGTTTAATAACATATGTGCATGGCAGAGAGCCAGGAAAACGGAGTAACTCACCAAAATGACTGACACCCTTATCTTAAATAGTATCTTCAGTTTAAAGGCAAAAGAAGATGTTGTGGGTCGTGGTTTGGGACTTGAAAGGGGGAGAAGGCAATTCATATAAATGTTTGGTAAATAACTGTTTGCTGGGTCAGGCAGAGACAATGGGACACAGAGTGGACTTTGATCTCTAAGCCCTATTCTGCTACCATCCCTAGCCCATATTTTTTGCAGGTATCTCTGGTGATAGCTCTATTCCTGGAATAGGCCCTATATCTAAAATTTTTAGGCAATTGGGGGGGAAGGTCGGAATTTCTTCCTGAGTCTTTTGGGCCTTGATTGTTTTCAGTTCTAAAAAAAATCTGCATACCAAAGAGACATTTTGGGGTGGCAAGTTTTGTTCCCCTACAGTAGCATGGAATCATAATATTTACCTTGTATGATGGTTAATTTTATGTGTCAGTTTGGCCAGACCACAGTACTCAGATATTTGGTCAAACATAGTCTAGATGTTTATGCGAAGGTATTTTTTTTCAGGTAAGATTAACATTTAAGTCAGTGGACTTTGGAGCGAAGCAGATTGCTTTCCATAATGTGCGTGGGCCTTATACAATCAGTTGAAGGCCCAAATAGAAAAAGACTGACCTCCCCTGAAAAAAAAAAGGAATTCTGCCAACATACTGCCTCTGGACTTGAACTGCAACTCTTCCCTGGGCCTCCAGCCTGCTGGTTCACCCTGCAGATTATGGATTTGCCAGCCTCCACAATCATGTGAGTGAATTCCTTAAAATAAGTCTTTCTCTCTCTCTCTCTCTCTCTCTCTCTCTAGTTGAAGAACCCTGACTAATATACCTTGCAAGGTCATGAAGATTACATGAGTTAATTATCATCTGAATCTGAAAAATGGGGATTATAATCTTTAACTTATAAGGTTATGACAAATTAAATAAAAATGGGTAAAGCACCCAGCACATGCTAGGGTCTGAATAAACGGCAACTGCTATTACTTGTAAATGAATACCAGAGGCAGAAACCAAAAGAGGAGAGAGTGTGGATATTGGCACTGTGAGATTTTCTCAGTTCACTGGGTAATACTATTAAATTTTAAAAATTGATATAGGAGGTAACACAATTTTGGTCTCCCTAGCTATGATATACCAAAAAGGTGATACGTATGAATATTTTAATTATTTTCAAATAAATGCCTAATGAGCCTAAAGATAGACTCTAGTTGTACTCTTAAAACACCAGACATGCAAAGCAGTGACATGATTTCACGTCTGAACATTTTATTTCAATTTAAGTGCCAATTAACTACTTGCTGCTAGGATGGAGCAACCTAAGGAGAGTTTACACTGGAAATAATTTTTAGTCTCAGAGTAGATGCATGATGTAGCATTCAATCAGTGTGTTTATTGAATCCCTTTTGGGGCAATCCTGTAGCTATTGGGAGCATGCAAAAATGGATAAGATATTCCATTTAATCTACAGATATTGCCATTTGTTATGTACTAGGCAACCTCCTTGCCCTCGGGGAATTGATCAAAGAGCCTATGAGTCCATAGCTATAATGTAAGGCAGAATGTGGCAAGCGCCTTAGGAGGGGCATAAATGATTGAGCCAGTTGTACTTTGCACAGTTTGGTTTGGCACAAGCCAATGGGGTAGAGCAGCATCTTTTAAAAAAAGTTTGAACAAAGCTGGTAAGTGTTAAATAAAATAACATTCTCATTCCCCTGACTCACTTGCTTCAGTTCAGGGTTTACAGGGTATAATAAGAGAGGGCGAGGCAGGAGGGGCCTTTTCAAGCCATTCAGAGGTAAAAACTCCTCTTTTCCTCGTTTCCTCTTTCTTTTTCCGTCATGGCTGTTGTTTTGTTTAAAGGAGAATTTAACTTCAGAGTTAAAAAAAAATACTTAGGTAAATTCCCCTGACCTCATGAAGATTTATGAGGAGAATACGTAAAAATCTAACATGACAATAACAAACAGTGGGGATTGGAGTTCATAAAAGGACAAGGAATAATTGAGTTGGAAACCATGAGCCAGGTGGACAGAGATGGCCATCATGTTTGTTCTGTAGCCAGGGCTGTCATGCTGTGACCCCCGTTTTCCTTTTGGCTGAGAATGAAATATTCCACTGTGGATGAGAGTAAGCCAACTGCAGGACTGACAAAAGCAAGTGATTTAGGGGAAATACACAGCATTTTAGTAATTTTTAAATAATCAGGATGTTATTTTATTATAAGAATTTGTGAATATATTCATTTCAGGAGCTTTGCCACAGTGAGTGGGAAATAAATTAATCTGGGATTGAAGGAAACTCTATACTAGAAAAGGAAGAGTTTTAATAAAATTGAAAGGAATAGCCTCCAGCCATGGATGTTAATTATCATCTGATGAATAATAATGATGATAATAGGAGATGTGAAATAAGTTAAAATAAATCCTGGGCCAAATTTTTTTTTAAAATTACCAACTCTGGAATGGTGCCTTGCAGAATTAACCAATGTGCTCACATTAAATGGTTTAAAATTAGAACTAATACATAGCTCTGCACTACAGATATACACAGCATCCTCTCTCCATGATTTTTTTTTTTCTCCATGATTTTTTAAAATTAATACTATTCAAAAGAATTCAACCTGTTGAGTATCACAAGTAGAATGTTGCCTACTCAGTAAAGAGATTGGCAATATAAATATTTCTTATTATAAGAATATTTGATCATGAAAAATAAAAATATAAAATAAAATGGCTAGCAGGCACAATATCTATTATTTTTTCCAGTTCTACCTCCCTTTAATATTTTATGCCGCTGACAAAATGTCATTGACACACAACTTTTCAATAAGATGACTTTTGCACATTTTAATTATACCTGTAGTTTTAAATCCTAAGTAAATGTTCCATCAATATGACATTTAAAATATTAAATTGAGTATAATCATAAAAATTAAATGCATGTAAATTATTTTGCATAAGCAACGACAAAAACTGTGCGACAAACCCAGTACTGGGTTATAGAGGGTTGTTTCTTTAAAAATGAACCTCCTACACTACAGAAAATTATATCCAGTTTTCCAGAATGTAAACACATATTACATTAAGCAAGGTTTTGTAAAGTCACATGAATATTAAAATTATTTATATCCTTTATATTCTAGTTTAATGGGACAGTCTAGGTCAGTGCTAAGAAAGAAATGTTAGCCACAAATTTGAGCTAGATATGAAATTTAAAATTTTCTAGCAATATTTTAAAAAGTAAAACCAGGTGAAATTAACTTCAATAATGCATTAATCCAGATATTCAAAATATTATCATTTCATCATGTAATAAATATAAAAAATTATTAATGAAATATTTTACATTTGCTTTCATACTACATCTTCAAAATCTGGTTTGTATTTTCCTCTTACAGCTCATCCTAATTCAGACTGCAATTTCAAATAATTAGTAGCCACATGTGACTAGTTGCTATCGAGCTGGACAGCACAGATCTAGGACTAGGTTGTTGGTTCTCAAAAGTGGCTGCACATTGGAATCACCTGAGAAAAGATGAAAAAATGTTGATGCCTGTGTCATGGTCCCATGATTCTAGTGTATTTGCTCTAGGGCATCACCTGGGCACTGGGATGAAAAAAGAAATTCGGGTGATTCTAATATGCAACTAAGTTTGAGAATCACTAGTTTTATTTAAGGCATTATCAAAACTTAAATATTATGAGACCGGTGTCAGTTGTTCTTTACTTGAAACCAATAGCATTTAAAAATCATGCTGAAACATACTAGCGGTGTAGCATATATAGCATACGTGGCACATGTGCATCACTAGTATTTCTTAATAAAATTAACAATTGCTAATAAAATTCCAAGCTTTGATTATTCAGGCCATGAGTTCTGATGTAACATGGACAATTCCAGGTAAAGATTTACTTCAGTGCTTGGTGAGAACTGTTGTGTGTTGGCACTTCTGTATTTGTTCTGTGGAATTTTTACTTTATGATTGTTTAGAAAATCTCCTAATAGAGAAACACCTCTGACAATGGGATCACAAAACTTTTCTATGATGCCTACATTTATTTAATATGTTTAACTCTTGCACTCAACATCCTACTGCCAGTATAAGAGCTAATTCACATTCATGACAAAAATTTCCCACCTTGCTTTCTACTCCAGTCATTGTTGATTATCTGTACCTAACATATCAGGTATATCTAATACCTCTCAGTAATAAACCACTCTAGGAATTAGTGGCTTTAAGACAACCTTTATTGCTTCCATCGAATCTCTGGGTCTGCTGTGCAGTTCTGCTTCTAGGCCAGGTAGGGTGCCTGGAACTAGTTGGTCTAGGATGGTCAACTGGAATAGCTCAGCACTGCTCCTCGTGGTCTGTTCGTCTCCAGTAGGCTAGCCCAGGTGTGTTCTCAGAGCAGTGGTGGCCCTCCAGAAACTGTGAAAATACCCAAGCACATTTTAAAGCCTCTGATTACATCAAGTTGACACTGTTTCATTAGCCAAAGTAAGCCACATTGGCAAGCCCAGAATGGATACAGGCATTAATTAATTTAATCTGCCATGCCTAGGTCTTATTTGGTTAGTCCTATCACATTTGAGTCCATACATTTCCAGTTGTTCTTACTCTGCAAGGTTTCTTTTTCAATCTCTTCAGTAATTGCAGTGTTGACTATCTCTCCCTATTGTAAATGGGATCTCTCTCAAGTTTTATCAGTATCCTTCTGTCTTGTAGAACTTTTCTTTGAGGTTTAGTCATTTTTACACTTTTAAAACCTTTTTAAAATTGATTATATGGGTAAATAACAAAAATGAATACAGTCTTTGATTAACCCAACAATCAGTAAACAGATATGTTTAAAACACTATGCAGTCTTGAATTCTAAAAGGGTTTTAAATGCTATGTATTTCATCAGAATTCTAAACCTGATTTCAAAAAGATTAAGTAACAAGTTCTCATATGCATACAGTTGTTGATAAACACTTCCTACTTGTCTGTTATCCATTTAACGTTTGTAGTTCACACGTGTGTTTTTCACCTCGTAATTGATGGCTCAATTCATCATGTAAAACCATTCCCGGTTGAATTTTGAGGAAAACATACTAAAGAGTTATATGGAGAGATTTTCTTAAACCCAGACATTAAAGTAAGAGGCATTGTGTTTTATCACTTGATTATATGACTGAGCTGTGTTTTTAAGAAATAAGCAAGTACATTTCCTTCTCTGGGTTTGCTTACTTGGCATCTGTGGAGGTTCAGAGTCCTATAGAAACCTTTTTTCTTTTTCCCTTTAAACAGGCATTGTAAATTGTTTGTTACTAGATTATAACCTTATAGGAGTAAATTACAGTTCATAGAGCTGTGAGTTACCATGCAACATTCTGTGCCTACATGAGTGAATGACAAAAAACAGACGAATAAAACACCACCTACTTGTATTGTGCTGTTTGCCCTTCTAAAAAGGGTTATTACTGTGCAACTCCCCATAAAGCTGGAGAAGGTATTCTTTCTGATCAAATAAGTTGGACCCCGAGAAGCCCTGTGGAATCTAATTCTCCCAAGGTTAGCTTTGTGGGTTTGGAATATTCCAGAATGTGACAGCAGAAAGTCATATCCCACCAGACCATTTAGCTTTGATTTTCCTCAGAACCAAACCTCCAAACAGGATTCAAGTGCAAGTAGTGTGTTTGGAGGTGATCCAAGGAAACACTGAGGGTGAAGCGGGGAAGTGAAACAATGAGCGGGATGCAGCCAGGTTACCAGCTGGAGCTCAGTCCTGTGGGGGACTGGGGGGACCGAGTGGGGAACACACACCAGGGATGTCCCAGTCGAGGCTGGAGGGAGCTGGGATTGTTATCCATCAATTCTCATCCAGTCCATCAAAGACTGAGGTTCTGCTCCCAGGGAAACTGATTTCCCTGCACTTCCATTCAACCTTTGCTTATGAGCTGAAGGTGGTTCAGTGGCCAGAAAAAAGGCAAAGAATCTCAATTGCTGGCATCTGGAAGACAGGCGTTTTGCACCAGTAAGTGTGAAGGGATGTGAGCAGGGCAGCTCCACATGCACCAGGTAAACACAGACACGGAGAGGCGTCATCAAGTCCCTTCCCAGGCAGACCTGAGTATTATCTTCATTCCCCTCAGTGATTGCCTCTTGTCCTCTGATTTCTAGTCCTCTCTGATCTTCTCAAAATGTGATGCTGTCAATGGAGGTATGCTCTAAAGATGTTCACAGGAGGCAGTGACCTACTGTGCCAGAGAACAACATGGGTTTGCCAAACCACCTGCTTACTTGCACACCTTAGCAGGGCACCTTACATCCAGACTGTTTCCAGAAAGTTTGGGAAAATTGTACAAAGGTGTCAACGTCTTGGAGAAGATCTGAAGACAAAGGCATTAGCAGATTTCCATCCAGAGCAGTTGTTCTCACCTGGAGGAAATTTTAACCCCCTCTCCCTTCCTGGAGATATTTGGCAATGGCTGGAGACCTTTTTGGTTGTCACAATGTGGGGGGAGGGGACTATTGGCATCAGGTGGTTAGAGGTCAGGGCTGCTGCTAAACATAATGTACAGGATAGCAGCTCCCACCCCACAAAGAATTAGCCATCCTAAAAGGTCAATTGTGGTACTGTTCAGGCACTCTGATCTAGAGAAAAAACATCAGTGGGAAAGGAAGAAGCTACATATCATTCATTCCGATTTCCTCTCCTAATCTTTTCTCCCAATTTTTGCTCTAACAAAGTTTCCATTGATTTCTAAAGGTGTTTCTAAGCATCTTGGGAAGCTCATTATGTTTGTGAAACTTTAGTAAATTGAATAAGGGAGTAGCAGTCTGACCTTTTAAAATGTTTCCAGATGCTGAGCACTGGATTGAAATGCTAAATCCAGAGAACCATCTAATGCTGATGAGTAGTGATATGGCAAAAAGGGCAGTTTTCTCTTGACAAACCAAGTCACAAAGGACAGAAAGACACTAACACTCAGTGATTAATTTCTGGAAACGTGACTGAACGAATCAAATTATGTATCATTTGATGCCATTAAATTTGAGTTCCTGCATTATACGTGGACCTTTTACTTTTCAAGCATTCTCAGTGTGTGAAATTGAATGTGCCATTTACAAGCTATCATGTAATTTTCTGTTTTCTGAAACAAAAGCAACAATCTGGGTACATTAAAAACCATTATATAATTGACAAACCTGCTTTTTAAAATTTGATCCAAAACATTTACAATTACTATCATTTGCCAAAGGGAGCTATTCCTTAACAGGGAAAAGTCATTTAAAAATTAAAACCTCCCCTACCTTTTTCCAACAGGAATATCTTCCATGTGTATACATTTTCACAGTTTATGAAGTTTTTTTATATCCATTAACTCACTTGATTTTCAAATCAACCATATGAATAGAACAGATATCATTTTCCCCACTTTTAAAATGAGAAAGCTAAAATTCAGAGAGCATTATTTGCTGAAATAAAAATTTGGTTGTCGGAATTCCCTGGTGGTCCAGTGGTTAGGACTCCACACTTTCACTGCTGAGTGTGCAGGTTCAATCCTGCACCCTGCAAGCCATGAGGCGTGGCCAAAAAAAGAAAATTTGGTTGTCTTACAAATAGCCGACACTATCAACACTACACAGTGGCAGCTGTTTGTAAGACAACCAAATTTTTATCACATCATATTACTTCGACTTGATGTTTAATTCCAAGTTTTAAAATTTTTATCGAAGTATAACATACACATGGAAAACTATGCATAAGTGTGCAACTCAATTAATTTTCACAACCTAAAAGCATCCATGTAACCAGCACTCTCACCAAGAAACAGGACATGACCATCATCCAAAAGCCCACCTCATGCCCCTTTTGGACACCACTACCCAATTCCCCAGGATAACAGCATCCTCATTTCTGACAGCGTTGACTCATTTTGGCTGTTTTCAAATTTTCTATAAATGGAATCATACACTATGTCTCTTTTGTGTCATCCTTTGCTCAGTATTAAGTTTGTGAGCTCCATTCAGATTATTGGGGGTGGTTGTAGGTCATTCTGATTGCTGTATAGTATCCCATGTGTGACTGTTTCAAAATTTAGTCATGCAGTGTGATTATCGATGGGCATTGTGGCTGTTTTCCAGTTTTTCCCTGTTCAAACAGTGGTGCTGTGAACTTTCTTATACATGTCTTTGGTGGACAGAGGGACATATTTCTGTTGGACTTATACCTAGAAGGAGGATTGCTGAGTCAGAGGATTTGAATAAGTCAGCCTTGGTAGACATTGCTCAACAGTAGTGGTTGTACAGATTTACACTCCCACCAGCATTGTGTGACAGTGCATGTTTCTTATCCTTGCCAACACTTCATATTATCTGTCTTTTTTCATCTGATTCCTTCCGTTAGGTGTGGTATTACATCATGGAAATACTACATTTTGGTTTTAATTTAACTTAATTTTTTAAAACAGAGTGTGTTTTATTTGAATACTGAATACGTTCTGTTGTTACAGAGTGTGCTGAGGCTGAAGTTTTTTAAGGAAAAAAAGGCAGTAATACAATTAAAATGGAAAAAAAATGATTTCAAATATAACACAAATGACAAATAGATAACATTAGCATTCTGTGAAGCCCACTTAAGGGGCATTCCATCATCTGATACGTTGTAGTTTAATTTAAACTTATTTCAGACATGAGTATTTGGAACTATCAAAAAAAAACCACATCTATAAAACATGACAGCAAATCAAAGAGTGTATCACGATTTATTAAATATCTTTCATGAAACCAGTATGTGATAATTAGAAAACAGTTAAACCATTTGTTTAAAAAAAACTCTTAAACTATTGTCCATATTAGAGGTGACGGTATGTCTTTTATAGTTTGTAACATAAAATAAGACCATGTTGAACTTTCCATATTGAAATTTATCTTTTCAATACAAAGAATAGGCTCTGCCTGTTACATCAGAATGACACAAATTTAGGTTTCAGTTCCTCCGAATTCTCAGAGTGAGACAAGAGCAGCAATAAGACAAGTCTCAGAAGCATCATGAGGCTTAAACCTGCAGCCAGCCCCGCTGGCATGATTTACTTGGATCTCTTAAACCTCACCCCCATTGTGGTGTCCAGGAAGAAAGCTGTAAACAGTGATCGTTTTACACCTCGCTTGTCATTGGAAACACAGTAAGCTCCATAACCAGCCGAAAATCCAACAAAAAGACCAGCAATCAAAGATGAACGCCACCTCTCTGCTTATATCCCAAAATGCTTACGGATGCCGCCAGGGCTGCATAACGAAAACCAACCAGGTCCATTGGCAAGGTCAAGTCTGGTGTAGAGTTACTTCCGTTGAATTTCTCTCTCCTCTGGGCCAGTCCAACTCCTTGAGGACTAAGCTCAGGTTCAGTTCGTCCTGTCTTTCTCACAAGCATCAACCTCACTGCCAAGCACTAGGCAGGTGCTCAGTAAATACTTGCTACGGTCTGGAAGCTGACCCCGCCGCCAGTGCCTTCTGACTCTGCGTGCTACCTCTCGGCACTCTCAATTTTAATTTTAGTAGTTGGAAGCTGAGCCTCTTGGCATCCCTAGCCTCTAGATTAAACGCTGATTTTCACACTAAAATTGGCTTTGTTGTCCCTAGTTCCCACATACATAAACGCAGGGCCTTAACACCCACTTCAGAGCCACCTGGTTATTTCTGATTTTCCATTTAGCCCGGAGGACACTGCTTCTGGATTTTGTCCCTGACCACTCGCTAGTGTTTGGTACCCACGAGACATGTGGTGAGGCATGAGGCGTGGTTCACTCAGAACCACGGATGCCGAGCCCCTAAGTGTACCATGTCTCCACCAAGAGCGGTTCTGCCCAGCACAACAAATGCTGCCAAGGTCCAGGGCTACTGAAGAGCATTCTGTTCTCCCTTCACGAGAGTCATATTCTGAGTTCCACTATAAGAGATTCTTTGTTACCTGGGCCCCAAAGCATTATCTCTGCCTCCACGTGCATCCGCTTGTCCTGACCCAGCTGGCCAAATCCCATGTTCCGGATCCTGTGTCATGACCTTCCTCTCTCCCTGGGTTAAATATACTTGATTGCTAGAGGGGCTGGGAAAAAACATCTCCTACTGGCCTCTTCATCCGTCTCTTCCTTCCTCCCATTTCTGACCCAGGAACTGCCTCCCATGAGTGAGTGCCTTCATCTAACTCCAACTGGTCTCCAAATCACAATTTAGCATAGCCTGGGATATTACGCTATAAAAACATTGTTTTTCTGAGAGGAGGGATACTTTGGAAGTTAGAAAATTATGAGCTGTCCATGATATAAAGAAGTATATCTGCACTCTCTCACTGAGTCACAGGACTACACAAGGTCGATAGTCCCCAGGAAATGGAGAGGCACCTGGACTCTTGAAATTGGATATATTCAACCTTCAATACCCAGGCACCTAATGTCTACAGATTTGCCAATATCTGTAAAGAATGACTGCAATAAGAATCTTCTCTAGTCCTGGTTTTAATTTTATTAACTTGGTAGATTGTCATAATAATCCCTTATATATAACCACCTTCAAATTAAGTGGCTTAAAATAATAAGCGTATAGTTAGTTCATGAATCTGAGGGTAATGACTTAGTCTGGGCCAAACTGAGCAGTTCTTCTAGCCTTGACCCAGTTCACTCACGTGTCTAGATTCTTAGCTGTCTATACAGTCATGGTTTGGATGGCTGAGGTGACTAGTCTCTGCTCTGGGTATTTTCCCTCCTTCCTCTGGGACCAACAGGCTAGCCTGGGCAGGTGCTTCCCGTGGTGATGGCAGAGGGCAAGAGCAAGGAAGCCCAGGTGTGCATCAGCTTTTCAAACCTCTGCTGGTATTATGCTTGCTGACATCCCATTAGTCAAAGTAAGTTATGTGGGTAGAGCCAGAGTCTAAGTGGAAGAACTGCAAAGTTTGATGGCTAAAGGTATGTGTACAGGAAAGGGTAAAGAACTGGGCTATCACACGAAGTAAACTTAGACAAGCCACGTAATCTTTCTAAGCCTCATTTATGTTAGTAAATTAGAGATGATCGTAACCCAGAACCCCCCTCTCAAGTATTTCTAGTGATTTAAATTGTGATAACTGGGTTGCAAACATCTAAGTTCTTTATAAACTGTGAAGTGATATACACATGTGAGATACCATTATGATGATGACGATGGTGATGTGCATTATTCTCTTTATTATATTTACGTGTTGTCCCTAATAATTGGCCTACACTGTCCCTGAGCAAAACTCTGAAGTGTGTTAGCTTGGCTTTCAGTGCCTCTGGCCTGACAAGTGAAGTGGCCTCGTTTTTACTAAGCCTCTCAGGAGTGTCCATTACAATAATCTACCCATTTTTAGGAAGCAGTCAATAAATGGATGAATACAGAATATGAATAGATGAATGAATAGATGAATGAAGTTTTCAAGGAAATGACTAGTCAACCCTTGTCCTTTCTTGCATTCAATCAAGATGAATTGGAATTGAGTGCCTTCTCTGGTTAGAGCTCCCTCAACCTGTTAGTAACAAGTACCAAGGATTCAAATAAGAAGAGAGACAGCTGCTTCCCTGGAGGAATTCACAGTCTATGAGTGAGAAACACTTCCAAACACATTCAATTACAATGTGAGGCATACTCTATTGGAGGTGTGCGCCAGGTGAAGTGAGATCAACTGTGTCTTGTTAGGGAAGTAAGGGGAAGGTTTCAGAGGAGGCTGTTTGGAGCAGAGAGGAATGAGTGGCAGTTGGCCAGGCCCACAGGTAGGGGTGCACATTCCAGGCCAAAGAAACAGCCTACCCAAAGAAAGGATCTCAGAGAGGTGGCATGTTGGAACATTGTTTGGTTATACTGGAATTTACAATAAGATCCTGGGTTTAACGGGAAATGTAAGTTAGACAGATGGACAGGTGGGCAGACCTTTTATATTATCCCAAGAATTTTCATTTTGCAGGGAGGGGAGGGCACTGAAGCGTTGGAAAGGGAGTGTCATGTTCAGAATTTAGTATTAGAAGGACGACAGTGTCAGGGAGGACAATAGGAATGAGATTGCAAGAGTCCAAGTGAGAGGTGGCCCATCCCTGATCCTGGGCCAAGGAGGGAGGGATGAAGAGAGAAGGGTAGATCAGACAGAAAGTCCCTAGAGCTAATGGGACACAGGAATCAACTTGATGGAGGAAAGAGATGTACCTGCCCAGAGCAGGAGCATAAGGAGTATTCAGTTAGGCACTGTGTGAGTCGGTCAGTGGATTGCTGGCATTTACTGAAGGCTTGCTTTGGGCAGACCAAGGAGCTAGTTACTGTGGTGCATCTAAAGATGCTGAAGGTACAGGCCTCTGGCAATTAGTACACGAGTGGCTGTAGTAAGTCGCAGAATAGAAAAAGAGCTTTTATTGAGGAACAGTCCTTGTGCCATGAGATCATCAAGAAAGGGGTGAATGACCTTGATTAATTAGCTTTTATTTTAGGGGGCTGGGAAGTCTCATTCTAAGCTTGCATTGTTCGTGTCTCTATTAATTGTCCTAATGGATCCTATTCCTCGCATGGAAAACCAGCTAAATGCCTTTCTCTCTTTCTAACGTGTGAAAAATGAATGAGACTCGAATGTAGAGTTCTCGAGAATCTTTTTAGTGCCCGTCTTGCTTGGTGATGGTTGTTTTGAAGAACATACAGTAAGTAACTAAGTAAATTGACTTGCTTATCTGAAACATGTATTTTGAGAATTTTGTCATAGCCCGGTCAATTCGGAAGCAAATCATTTACAGTTAGAGGAGAAGAGCCTAACCCTTCACAGAGGACGTTGAAACTTTCCCACAAAGTATTGAGAGTGACTTCAAGCAGATTATACACTTTTCTTAGGGAAAAGTGGACTAGTGTTAGTGGGGATACTACATGAAAGGACTAGGTTTCTCAGCCACAGTGCAGATCACACTGGCATCAAGTCTGATAAGTGCTTGCATCAGGACCGTGGAAGATTTGGTAGAAATCTATGTAACCCCTAGATACTGTGTTAACTCACAGTGTTTAAGCGTTAGGTCATCTGATTGGGCAGCTAGTCAGAAAGAACTCAATGGAAAAATATTGAAGAAAAAAAATCATTTCCCTGAAATAAAATGTCTAAAGAGAGTGATAAACTTACTTGCTGCCCCTTTCAAGTATAATGGCTACACTAATCAGAGTTCATCATAAGTTTTCATTTCTTTCCCCTAGTATTATAAATCATAAGGAAATTCAAGATTGGTTTACTCTCTTGAGCAAAAGGTAGGCAGGGAATATAAATGAATAAAGAAAGTGAGCTAAAAACTATGGACCTTGTCCCTTTGTAAGGGAAGCACCTACATTTCCAGCCCCTGTCTACAGTTGCCATGTGGGAATGAGAGGTCTCATGTTATCAGACCTTCTGAGGATTCAAGAATAGTTGGAAATTTAAACACTTCTAATATTAAATTTTTTTCAATTATTAAAAAACGACTCTGCTAGCCAAATATCATAAATTGCAAGGACATTATTTCACAACAGAATAAACTATGAAGTTATTGCTTACCTTTGAAGTTATTATTATATTTTAAAGTTTATAATTAACCTTTTGATATTGAAATAAATTTGATTTATTGCTTAGTTTTAACTTACACCTACTTTTGTTCTCACCCCTTTGCATTCTCAGTGTTATGTTTAGAGTCTTAAATGTAAAACCAGTCCCTTAACCAATATCTACTTATCCCTACTCTCTTGTCTGGGGATTCCAATGTTAGAAGCATCTTTAGTATACATAGATACCCATATGGACCACTGTGAACTTCTAAACATCTGTAGCCAACAGGCCAGTGAAAAGAACAATAAACAGAATCCAAAACTGGTATTCTGTTCCCGTGTAACCTCTATTTTCTAGTCCATGAAGACAGAGGTATCACTGATTGCTATACAACAGTTAAGGTCTTTGGAGAACTACAAAAAGGCCTCTTCGAGTATATGTATCTCTAAACTACCTGACCTAAACATTTGTACTTTCTAATGTGAAATAGAAATTTGCCACGGTGTCGTGTTTTGCTCCAACACAAATTTAATTTAGTCCAACAATTTGAAAAAATGAAAAGAAATATTTCGCTGATTGGGTTAGCAAATATTAGAAAGATTACAAATACCAACTTTTGATGTGGTTCTCTTTCACTCCAGGAGGAAGTGTAAATTGGTGTAACTCTCAGAAACTCAGTTCAGTATTGTGTTATCTAATTAAAAAATACACACACCTACCCTTTGATTTAGCAATTCTACTTTTAGGCAGCGTATTGTAGCACTTTTCATAATCATAAAGCAAAAGCAATAATTCAAATGTTGTCTTAATAAATCACTGTATGAATGATGCCAGAGCCAGTGGTATGTTTTGCATTCACTGAATGCCAAATGGTGTTGACATGGAAATAATATATGTGAAGCAAAAAAGTAGGATTCACAACATTTCTATTATGGTACCATTTTTATTACAGTGCATGTACTGATATGAGAGAGAAACAGAGAGAGAAGAGAAGAGAGAGAATGGATGAGAGAACAGGCAGCCCTTGCTTTGCATGGTAGTGCAGCCTGTAAAATGGATTATGCAAGCTGTTCCCTACAACCTGTTTTAATTGTATAAAGAAATGAAAAACTAGTAAAATTAATCTCTATTTAGTATACTCTAACCTAAACAACATGTTGTTTTCATATTGCTTGTTTTTAACTTTATATCAATGGACTCAAACTGCATTAATTTTTCTGTGACTTGCTTTTTGGGGCTTAATATTGTGTTTTTGAGATTCATCCAGGTTGATAGATTTAACTGTTCATTTTCTAAAAATTGAATTACACAACTTATTTACCCAATCTACTGTTGATGGAAATTTGCATTGTCTTTGTTTGTTTGTTTTAGTGTTGTATTGGCGGTGCCATAAGCATTCTTGTATAAATCACCTGACATGCAAGAATAATGGTTTCTTCAGGGTATATTCTAAAGAGTGAAGTTGCTGGGTCATAAGATCAGAGCATCTTTAGCTTTCCTAAACAATGACAAATTTTCCTCAAAGTTTTTGTTTCCTTCTGTGTGAAGTGCCTGTTATGTCTCTTGCTCAATGTCTTTTAATTTTGAGTTGTAGGAAGAGAATGGATGGATGGATGGGTGGATGGATGGAGATAAACAGATAAATATCCTAACACTTTGGGTCAGTATTAAGTGCTGCAAATATCTTCTCCCAGTTTTTAGCTTGACTTTTAACTCTCATTGATGTCTTATTTAAAACTTTATCTTACAGACATTTACATAATGACATAACACTTACTATCCTATTATAACTCACTTAATCCTCAAATCAACTCTATGATGTAGGAACTATTATCAACCTTACCTTACTTTTGAGAAAAGAGAGGCAGGGAATGTAAGTAATGTGCCGAAGTTCACAATGGTAGTAAGTGGCAGAGCCAGGATTCAAACCCAGGGCATTAATCTCTCAAGTGTGAGATCCCAGCTCCTATTCAGTGCTGCTTCTCTGTGCACTGAAAATCCGAAAATTCTAATTTTAATATATGCAAATTCATTAACCTTGTTCTTCTCAACTGAATTTTCTGTATCTTCTTGAAGAAATTCTTCCTTATCCCAATATCATAAATATGATTGTCCAGACCATTTCCTGAGAATATTATAGTTTGGCCTTTCAAACTAAAGTTTTTAATCCAGTGGAAATTATGAGTATGTGTGTGTGTGTGTGTGTGTGTGTGTGTGTGTGTGTGTGTAGTAAAGGATCCAATTTCATTCTTTTTCCATAAGGATAACCAGTTGTTAAAATATTGATCTCTCTCTGCTGATGTACTATAATGTTATCTTTGTGATAACCATAGGGTAAAAACTACTAGAAATAAGTGAATTTAGTGATCAACCATTTGGGAAAAATCTACCACTTACAATAGCATGAATGATAACTGAACAAAATAATATGTGATAGACCTGTACAATGAAATCTCCAAAATTGCTGAGGGAAAAAGAGAAGACAAATGAAAGGAGAGCTATACCATTTTTAAGGATCAGAGGACTCAATATTGTTAAGATGTCGATTCTGACCAAAATAGATGCATAGATTCAAAGTAAATTCAATCAATATTTCAGCTAGTGGTTTTATGGAAAGTCACAAGCTAGTACTCAATTTTATTTTAAGTCGGTTTTTGGCTAATCATTATTTCTCTACTGTTGATGATTTACAGAAGTAAATTTAAATTCTCCATATTGATTTTGTTCCAGCAAACTTGCTAAACTCTCTTATTCATTATAATAATATGCCTGTAGCTTTTTTGGAGGAATTTTTTTTACTAGACAGTCATATTAACTCTGAGTTATGACAGCTTTATTTCTTTCCTTCCAATCCTTATGTTTTATAGTTCTTGCCTTATTTCACTGGATAATACCGAATAGAAGTGGTGACAGCAGGCTTTTTTCTTGTCTTTTCTTTTTCCTGTTCTTAAACACATTAGAATTTTCACATAAAATTAGATGCTTGTCATAGTCCTTCCTTCTTGCCTCTTAAGATACAGTTTATCAAATTAACACAATTTCTTTCCATTCCTAATTTGTTCAGGAGTCTTTCTTAAACACATAATAAATGTAAGCTTAATTTCATGAAACATCCTTCCTAACTCTATTGAGATTATTTTAATATTTTTTTCTCTTTTAATCTGTTATTCTTTTTAACCTTTACTTATTCCTTCCCTAATGCTCTTCCTTTCTTTATGTAGATCTGAGTTTCTGACCTATATCATTTTCCTTCTCTCTAAAGAACTTCTTTTAACATTTCTTGCAAGGCAGTCCTACAGGCAACAAATTTCCTCAATTTTTGTTTGAGAAATTTTAAATTTCTCCTTCACTTTCAAAGGATAATTTTGCAGGGTAAGGAATTCTAGCTTGGTAGGGTTTTCCTCTCAACACTTTAAATATTTCACTGCACTCTCTTCTTGCTTGAATGGTTTCTGAGAAGTCATGTAATTCTTATCTCCTCTGTAGATAAGGTGTTTTCCTCTGGCTTCTTTGAAATGTTTTTCTTTTCTTTGATTTTTTGCAGTTTGAATATGCTATGTCCAGCTGTAGTTTTTTGTTTTGTTTTGTTCACACTTTTCCTGTTTGTTGTCCTCTGAGCTTCCTAATTCTGTGGTCTGATGTCTGAAATTTGGGGAAATTCTCAGTCCTTATTTGTTCAAATATTTATCTCGTTCCTTTCTCTCTTCTATTTCTGGTGTATCCATCGTGGGTATGTTATACCTTTTGTAATTGTCTCACATTTCTTGGATATTCTGTTCTGTTTTGTTTATTTTCAGTCTTTTTTCTCTCAACTTTTTGGTTTCTATTCACATATCCTCAAGCTCAGAGATTCTTTCCTTAGCCATGTCCATTCTACTAACTAGCCCATCAAAGACATTCTTCATTTCTGTTACAGTGTTTTAGTCTCTAGCATTTCTTTTTGATTCTTTCTTAGAATATCCATCTCCCTGCATATATTACCCATCTGTTCTTGCACGTTGTCCACTTTTCCCATTAAAGCTCTTAGTATGTTAATCATAGTTATTTTTAATTGCTAATCTGGTTATTACAACATTCCTCCCATATCTGACCCTGGTTCTGATACTTGCTCTTTTTTTTTGCCTTTAGTATGCCTTGTCATTTTTGTTGAAAGCAGGACATGATATACTAGGTAAAAGGAACCGTAGTAAACAGGCTTTTGTAATGTGGTGGTGAGGGGTAGGGGAGAGGAAATGTCCCATGGTCCTGTGATAGGTCTTGGTCTTTTAATGAGCCTGTGCCTCTGGACTATGGGCTTTACAAGGGCCTCTTTGTCCCCCCCCACTTAGATGGGGCAGGATGGCTAGAGGGAACTGGAGCTGGATATTTCCCTTTCTCCAGGTCAGTTAGACTCTGATAAAACCCCAATAGTTTAGGCTGTGGTTAAATAGTTTACCCTGAGGGCAGGCTTTGTTAAGAATAGAATGCTCTGGCATATTTCAAAATAGCTACTTTTTCCCTCCCCCTGCTGGAAGCATGAAGGGATTTTTCTCCTACCTTCACTATGAGAACCTGGTAGAGCTCCAGGAGGTAAAACTCACAAATGTGGTGTCCCTCTTCCCCCAAGACTGCATCCCCCTGGAGTTTTTAACTCTCAGACTTATCCACGCTGAGGCTCCAACAATTCATCAGTTACAGTTGAGATTTTCTTACCCCCCAACTGATTCTTGCAGAGGTTTCTGCTCCTGTAAGTTGCAATTCTCTTTACCTGCCTGTCTGTGTCTCCAATATTTAGGGCAGCAGTTTGCCCTGCTGGATGGATGAATTCTCTGATATATCTAAGAAGAGTTGTTGGTTTTCAGTTTGTTCAACATTTTACTTGTTAGGGCAGAGTAATGACTTCCGATCTCCTTACATGCCAGACCAGAAACCAGAGTCTTTTAATGTGTCAATATAGTGAATTTTATTAAATTAATTTAATATGTAAATTATAGGTATATAATTACATATATAATTTAATGTATAAATATGAAATATAATTTAATTTTATATAATTTTGAACCAACATCCTATTCCTAGAATAAATCCAACATGGGGTTTTCTATACTCTGCTCAATTCAGTTTGCTAAAATTTTCTTTCAGATTTTTAGACATATGTTACAGAATATCCTGTAAATTTCCATTCCCTGAGCTTCTTGTTTGGTTTTCGTGACATCATTATACACACCTCATAAAATGTTAGGGGATAGTCTTTCTCTTGCTGTTCTTCAGAAGAGTATGAGTAATATTTAAATTATCATTTCTTTGAATGTTTAGTACAACTTTGCCCACAGATCTGTCAGAATCTGGGATTTTCTTCATGGAGAAGCTTTTAAGTGCTTATTCCTTACCTTCAGTGGTTATAGGGCCACTCAGATTTCCTGTTACTCTTGAATCAGTGTTGATACATCATATTTTGGGGAACTGGTTTATATTCAGTTTTTTTTTTGTTTGTTTGTTTTTTTGGCATTACATTATTTTAGGTTCTTTTTAAATAGCTATAATAGCCAGAGTTATGTCTCCTTCATCTTTCAGCTTATTTCAAACTTTATTCTGATTCTTTGAAGTCTGAAGTATAGGTAAATTTATTCAGGCACTATCTGTTTCTGCCTATGCCAAGTGCTTGGCAACTGTGAAACAGGGATCATTTCTGTTTTAGAAACAAGCTAGTTGTCTACCAAAACATTTTCTTCCTCATCCTAGGTACATAACGAGACTGTTATGTACTGGATGAGACTGGATGACTGCTCCAGTCATCCTTGGAGCTGACTATGGTCTTGAGCCTGAGTTCTTGTCCATGGAATATGAGTGGAGTGGTGCACCCATCTCCAAACCTGGCCTGCAGAAACCTTGCAACTGAATGAACACCCATTTCAGTTATCTGTTGCTGTGTCACAAACAACCCCCAAGATCTAGTGCCTTAAGACAGCAACTGTTTTATCATTTCTCATGAACCTGTCAGTTGACTGGGCAGTATTTTGCTAGTCCTACCTGGGCTCAGTTATGCAACTACATTAAGCTGTAAGTTAACTTGGGCTGGAAAGTCCAAGATAGTCTCTTTCGCACATAAGGGGCCTTGTTACCACTGTGAGCTGGGGCGTCATGATTCTCCCCTTTGTGGCCTGTCTCTCCGTGTGATGTCCCAACTCTCATGGCCTCTATGTGGCCTTTCTTTCCAGCGGGACCCGGACATCCTTTCAACATGGCAGTTGGACTCCAAGAGGGAAAATGTGGATACTGCCAGCCCCCTCACAGCTTGAGCTCAGAAGCCCCAGGAAGTCGCGTCCCCCGCATTCTACTGGCTGACACATGTCTCAAGTCCAGCTCAGCTTCAAGGAGTGGGGAAGTAGATTCCCACCTTTTATGGGAAGAGCTTCAAAGTCACAATAAGATGGGCACAGGGAGACATGATTCACTGGGGCCATTTTTCCTATTCTGACACATCACCCCTGAGCGTCCCCACACAGCATCCTCTCCCTCTCCCCGTGACAGGTAGATGCACATGCTCAGGGAGCCCTCCTGAGCCCTGTGATGAAGACAGAGGGGCTTCTGTTAGAGAGCACCTCACCTCCAGCTCCTGTTCTCTGGCAACTGCATGTGGTATAAGCAAGAAATAAACATGGGTTGTGTTAGGCCACTGATATTACAGGGTTTATTTATTAAAGCAGCTAATCTTACCCTAAAAATAGAACTTGAAGCTAAATTCACAGCTTGAGGTTTTTCAGACCATACAGGTAATATGAATTGGATTGCAAACCTGAGAGAGGAATATCTTGTGACTATAGACTCTCAGGGGATGTTTTGTCCTTTCCACTCAATGCCAAGGTCTGAGGTAATCCACTTGCCTTGCTGATCCATGTGGTGTGAAGCATGGGAGGGTTTGGAAAGGGTAGGCAGTGAGGACAATTTATTTCTTCATTTATCTTTACTCTGAGATCCCATTCTATGTGGGTGAGCTCTGGCCTTGTCTCCTGATCCCAGCCAACCCTACCCCCAAATCAGGCTGTGAAAACCAACAGATCTCAAGTTCCCTTGGACTTGCAAATGGCCGCAGCCTGAAGCTGGCCTTGACTCTCCACTGGACTGTATGGATTCCTGCCCCCAATCAGTGTTTGGCCTCTGAGAATTCCAGACTTTCTCACCCACTCGTGCTTGCATTTAAAAATATGTTATTTATATTTTAGTTAGCATTGTAAATTGTTTTCACTAAGAGGGTCAGTCTGGTTCTGTAAATTTGAACACTGCCAGAAAGATAATCAGACATTTGTTTGTAGTGGTATTTAAATTTATGATAAATTTATGTGTTTCTCATGACTTCTACAGATGAACTCATCTCAGTCTACTTGTGTGAATTTCCTATTCACATCCCCTGCTTTTTAAAAACTGGACAATAGTACCAAGTGTGCTCCAAGAAAAGTCCTGATGATATTTCCACTCGCTGTGATCTCTGGTGGCTAGTTTACATCCCAGAACCACTAGTAACATGAAAATCGACACCACCCCACCTTTTCCTGCACACAGGGACTTATTGAACAGCTCATTCTTGCCTTCAAGTCCTGCTTTTCAGAGTTAGGTAATGTTTGTTTCATTCCACTGAACTCTCTCCTCTTTCCCGGGTAGTCTGCTATGAATTTTAGGTTTATCTGTGTTTCCTTCAGTTTAGCATTCTCAGCATTAAATCTATGTCTCAGTCTGAGTTCTCCCAGAAGCAGACCCTGAGACAAGCATTCAAAGATATGTATTTATTTGGGCGGTGATCCCATAAAGCTGGATGATCCATCAAACCAAACTCCCCGTTTGCATTATGAAAAGAAGATAAATGGGAATGTCCAGGAGGCAGAATCAGTAAGAAAAGAGGGTTAAATGAATAGCACCCTGTTCTATAATCACCTAAAGTAACCAAAATGATTACGATGATGATTAGCACTTATTGAGTATTTTCCATGAGCTTTTCACGAAGTTTAATTCATTTGAATCTCAAAACATCCAGTGAGGTAGGATGCTTCTTATATTCCCATTTTACAGAATGACAAATTAAGGCATGGATGGATTACTTAGTTGCCTAATGTCACGCAACTAGTAAGCAGTGGAGCAGAGTGTGAACACAGGCACCCCGAGGAGTTCCACACTCCTAAATACTAAGCTATGTATTGCCTCTCAAGTTTATTCTAGAAATGGATGTCCACTGTAGGAAATTTGGGAAATGTAGAAAAGCAGAAAGGAGAGAATAAAATTTCAGACAATTGTTTCAGTCAAATCTTGATCCCAATAGAACTTGTGAAATTTATGAGGTAGGAATTTTTAATCTGCTTTAAAAGTGAAAGAGCTAACACATTAGGAAAGCTACTCAAGGAATTGCAGCAAAAGGAAGAGGAGGGAAGAGAGGAAAGGAGGGGGGAAGGGAGGGAAGAAAGGGGGAGGTAGAACCAGGATATAGGGACTTCCTTGGAGGTCCAGTGGTTAAGACTCTGTGCTCCCAATGCAGGCGGCCTGGGTTCAATCCCTTGTCAGGGAACTAGAGCCCGCATGCTGCAGCTAAGACCCGGTGCAGCCAAATAAATAAATAAGTAAATATTAAATGAGATAAAATAATAAAATAAAAAGAACCAGGATGTAAACCAGGTTCTTCTCCATCCAAAGCACTTTATTTTAATACTCCAGTTGGCATGGGAATTTATTTCAGGAACACATTATGAGATCTAAGGACAATTCCGTTAGACTGTGTGGGTGCATGTTTAGTTGTAAGACTTCATAAATCTTTGAATCTGCACATGGAGTTTGAAGGACTTTGGTTTCAGGTAGCTCCTCTAAGGTCTGACATCACAGAAACTAGCGTTTACTTTTAACTTTATACCTTTGGGCTGGACATGAAAGTGACTGTATACTCTCCCATAGCCTTTTAAGAGCCTTGTGCTTTTTGAGGCTTATTGCATATTTAAAATCGACTCAAAATAGTATTCAGGTCATTTTCCTACTAATAAAAGGGGTATGATCTAAATGATCAAAATAAAATGAAGGTATATTATGCAATTTTAAAGGGAAGTGATTTGCTCTTTTTTATTTTAAGCACTGAAGTAGAAAGATGGATAGAAGAAAGAAATCATTAAAGGAAATTAAATTAGGAGTCAAGGAAGGGCAGGCTAATAACAACCAGCTTAATTATAATGATTTATAAAGACTCATTACAGGATGGTTTCCAAATATCATTCATTGGATCACAACAGATCTGACCTGGTAACATCTTAAGTAAGCTGCTTCGTTAGCAATCAGTCTGGAATCTTGAGGACTGCCAGGCAAGCATCTGCAATCTGTTATTAGTGGGGAAAAACATAAATTATTTCAAGCCATGAAGTATGTGGTTGTCACTTAATGCACCATTATTAGATATTTTTGAGAGTATTGGACAAATGGCACAGTTAGGAGGAGCCAAACCTTCTAATTTAAGAAAAGCTTGAGATGGATTTTTCATTTTGTGCCCAGGCTAATAATTAAAGCCTACTTTACATTCTTTATTTTGTATTTGTGTTTTGCTTTCCGACTTTGGCTGATGGTTACTGTCTCTGGCCTAGATTAACTTTTTCCTTTTGTGAATAAACATGAATTATCTATAAGGAACCTTGTACCTAAAATGTCTTATAGTTGTTAATTGCTCAATTCCTAAGGCTTTCTGAGCTTTTTCACAAAGTGGCTTCAGTTTGTATGGGTTTTCAATGTGCTAATAGCTCGCCATTTAAAAACTAGGGATTTTAATACAATTAAGTTATCTCAGATGGTTCGTGCAGCGTGACTTGAAGCGTGGTCCCCAAGCTGGCAGCATCAGCATCACTTGGTGCTTGTTAGAAATACAGCTTCTCAGGCCTCACCCAGATGTACTGATTCAGAATCTCTGGCAGGCGGGACCCAAGAATCTGTGTTTTAAATAAGATTTCCAGGTACTTTTTTTTTTTTTTTTTGCAGTATGCGGGCCTCTCACTGTTGTGGCCTCTCCCATTGCGGAGCACAGGCTCCAGACGCGCAGGCTCAGCGGCCATGGCTCACGGGCCCAGCCGCTCCGCGACATGTGGGATCTTCCCAGACCGGGACACGAACCCGTGTCCCCTGCTTCGGCAGGCGGACTCTCAACCACTGCGCCACCAGGGAAGCCCCCAGGTACTTTTTATGTGCAATAAAAATATGAGGTACAGGAGGTTATGGCTGGGGTCAGCAAGCTTTTTCTCTAAAGGGCCAGCCAGATCGTTAAGTATTTTAGGCTTTGTTGGGCCATCTCTGTCACTATACAGCAGAAGCAGCCATAGACATGGGTATGGCTGTGTTTGAATAACATTTTATTTATAAAACACAAAATGGGCCAGACTTCACCCAGGGGCCATAGTTCGCCAACCCCCTGGGTTAGAGCATGGAGTGCTGGTTGTCCCAGGGTTTAATAGTATGTCTGGAAATTGGGAGACAGAAGGAAGGAGAGCTAAATTTGTAAATGACTGCTATGTACAAGGCATCTCTTATTTACCCCCAAAACATAGGCCTGCCGTATCTAGCCATGAAGATCACGTGCTGAGAGCAGCAGTTGGTGACATTTGGATTTGTATAGTACACAGCCTGGATAGCTTTATGTGGGGGTCCTAGGTTTGCATCATCTTCACGTTATGGGTAAAGAAACTTGCCCAAAGATATACTACCAGCCGGTGTCAGAACCAGGATTAATCCTGGGTCTGTCTGGTCGCAGAGGCTGCGCCCTGCCCATTGATTCTGCTGAAAAATAGGTAACATAGCTGACCCTAGCTGCGGGCTATATATATTCCCCTTTCAAAAAGCATGAAGGCAAAAACTTGCCACTGGACATTGGAAGAACGAGAAAGAAAGAGAGGACTGTGTGTGTCAGTGAGAGACTCCAGTACTCCATGTACTGTTGACAATACATGAAAAACAACAGCAACTGAAAGATTACTTTGGAACAACATCGATATTAGCATTCTGGCAGGTTGGTGATAAGTTATCTATCAGTTAGCTATCACCACATAACAAACCACAGCCAAACTGAAAATAAGAGTTTATGATTGCACTTGTGGTCTTGACTCAGCTCACTCGTGTATCTGTGGTCCCCTGTGGGTTGGGCAGCAGCCCTGCTGGCCTTTGCTGCACTCTCCGTCATGTGTGAGAGTTGGCAAAGTGTAGGCTAGTCTAGGATGGTCTCAGCAGGGACCCCTGGGCTCTCTTCCATGTGGTTAACCTGTCCCGCAGGTTAGCACTGGCTTTCTCTTGTGGTAAGATCTCAAGAAAGAGGGTGAGCAGGAGTGTGCAAGCCCTTTTGAGGCTAAGACTTAGAACTGGCAACCCCGTCATCAGGACTGAATCTCCTCTCAGCAAAAGATGGGGTCATTTCCCCACTTCTTGAGTTTTGTCTGCCTTTGTGATTTGCTTTGGCCGATAGATTGCAGCAGAAGTGATGGTGAACCACTGTAAGCATAGCCCTCCAGTGGTCTTGAGCCCTGCCCGGTATCTGTGCCCAAGCTAGCCTGCTAGAGGTGAGTGCCATATGGAACACAGACAAGTTACCCTAGACTAGCAGCTCCTCACCCACCCACAGCTGACCAGAGAGGTGTGGGCGAGCCTAGTGAGACAAGAAGAACCAGCCACCCGAGCTCAGCCGAAACTGTGGACACACAGAGTGCTGAGCTGACCACAAAGTGGTTTTTTTATGGCACAAAAACTAATTGATAACAGATGTCATACATGCAAAATGACCACATTCCATGGACGAGGTGGGTAGTATTGAATCTTTCACTCCAATTTGAACTTCAAAAAATCGTCTAAAAACCAGTGCGGATCTCCTGGCTTATCTGTGGCTGCTATCAATTCCACCAACATCTTTAGAGGTGTGCTGAGAAGTCTTCAGAACATAATTCTTATCTGCAAGAAATTCGTAGTCCTGTGGGTGAGCCAGCTCTGTAAGTAGGTACATGGCAATGCAATATGATACACATTGACATAGAGCGTTGGAAGCACAAGGCTGTCAAAGAAGAGGGTGTGATTTACTGTGCTTGGAGAACTTGAGAGTGGCTTTCCAGAACTATTTCCTGTGCAGAGGGAGTGAAATTCCAGCGTAAATGACCTGTGCAAAGGTGACTAGGTTCCAAAAAACACAGTGGGTTCAGGGAATAATAAGGCTGGAATCTAGGACATTTAGCTCTCTCTAAGCTCTTATGTTCTGGGATCCCTCCTTTTCCCTCTGTTTATCCAAGCCTTCGGGGTAGTAACCGCATCTTTCTCATATTCATGATCTAGATTGCCTCAACCCTAGAAGTGACAATGGCATTGACATTGCTAATAACTGGTTTTATCTCTGTTTTTCCTCTGTTCTCTGAGTAAAAAGTTCCTTTTATTAAATCCTCTCAGACAATACTTAGTGTGCCTTCTTGTTTCCTAACCGGAGCATAACCGATCCAATTCTTCAGGGAAATGATTCTGAGATTTACAGGCTAATATAGAGGATAATTTTGCAGAGGATTGGGTGGGGAGAATGGAGACAGGAAAACATGAAGATCAGGACAGGACTGCAGTTTCTTCCAGGCTAGAGTTATAGGGAACCTTACCTAAAGCAGGGGCCATGGGAAGGAGAACATTTGCTCAGCGCAAGATAAAAGAGTCACCCTTGATTCTCCTTTTTCTCTCTCTACACCCTCAGCCCCACCCCAGCACACGCACAGACAGCAATTCCATTAGCAAGTACACTCAGTTCTCCACGCGGGAATGTTCTGAACCTGGCAGTGCTTCACTACATCTGCTGCAGAAATTCTAGTCTAAGCTGATGCCTTTCCTGCCTTGATGATGACGATAGCCTCCAACTTTCTCCCCTTCTCACTCTTATTTCCCAGATAAGGCAAATCCACAGAAATAGAGTATAGATTAGTGGTTGCCTTATTCAGAGAACAGCCAGGGGCATTCTTGAAAAACCATAATCCAGACCATATGGTTCCGTGCTTAAAACTCTCTAATAGATTCCCCTGGTAAGAGAGAGAATTGAAAGCTTTCCAGGTGCTGGTTCCTCCCTTCTCTCTGGTGTCATCCTACACCTCTCAACCCCTTAGTCATCGTCCTCCATCAGCACTGGTTTTCCTCCTCCCTGAATTCACCGAGCAACATCCTCCTCTGAGCTTTGCTCTGGCTGTATCCTGTGCAGAGAACATTCTCCTACTGGCTGCCCCTCAGCTGCCTTTTTTCATCCTTCCGGTCTCAGTTCAGAGGTCATCTATTCAGAGGGACCTTTCTTCTCTTTCCTTTCTGATGTAGAGCTTACCTTATCTCCTCATGTTCATCACCTCACTGTTTAATTTTCTTCGCAGCATTTATCTGAATACATTTTATCTCCTTTCCTTCCTCCCTCCTTCGTTCCCCCCTCCCTCCTTACCTCCCTTCCTTCCTTCCTTTTTCTGTAGTTTATTTTCTGGCTTCTCTCATTACAGTGTAATCCGCACATAAACACAAGGGCAGGGACCTAGTACACACTCAATAAGCAGTTTTTAGAGGGATGAATGCTAAGTTTAAGGAAACATTTCTGAGGTCAGTTCTATAGGCTGTGGCGACCATTTGAGCACGGGAGAAAGGGAAAAGGGAGGAATGGAGAAAAACTCCTAGATTTCTTTTTTTTTTTTTTACATCTTTATTGGAGTATAATTGCTTTACAATGGTGTGTTAGTTTCTGCTTTATAACAAAGTGAATCAGTTATACATATACATATGTTCCCATATCTCTTCCCGCTTGCGTCTCCTTCCCTCCCACCCTCCCTATCCCACCCCTCTAGGTGGTCACAAAGCACCCAGCTGATCTCCCTGTGCTATGTGGCTGCTTCCCACTAGCTATCTTTTTTACGTTTGGAAGTGTATATATGTCCATGCCACTCTCTCACTTTGTCACAGCTTACCCTTCCCCCTCCCCATATCCTCAAGTCCATTCTCTAGTAGGTCTGTGTCTTTATTCCTGTCTTACCCCTAGGTTCTTCTTGACATTTTTTTTTCTTAAATTCCATATATATGTGTTAGCATACAGTATTTGTCTTTCTCTTTCTGACTTACTTCACTCTGTATGACAGACTCTAGGTCCATCCACCTCACTACAAATAACTCAATTTCGTTTCTTTTTATGGCTGAGTAATATTCCATTGTATATATGTGCAACATCTTTATCCATTCATCCGATGATGGACACTTAGGTTGTTTCTAGATTTCTTGTTAAAATCAGGCTACTGGGTGATGACAACACTATCAACCAGATCAGGACTATCCTTAGAAGAGTGCATTTTGGAGAGAAAATGATGAAATTGATTTGGGACTATGAGAGTTATATGCTATAGAATACTTCGGGAGAGGTCTGCTGCACAGTAAAAATCTGGGTCTGGAACTCAGGGAAGTGGGGGCTCTGGAGACAGAGCATTCATCACCATCATTATAGATAGATAGACATTTATGCAAATATTTATAATTTGGCAACCCAAATTATAACATATACACTTATAAATATAAGCATTTAAAAGAGAAATATACTCACAGATTTGAAGGATCACATATACATTCATAAGTATAAAATGTAATATATAAATATATTCATAGGTATGAAGATATATGCAAATGCCTACTTCATAAATGTAAATGTAAAAGGGCTTTACATTCTAGGACAAGTGCAAATGGATATAAGCCAGGTAGATGGGAAAAAAAGATGGGATTTGTGAATTTTAGAGGCTGTAGAATCATTCAGAATCATTTTAGAAGCATATTACTTTGGGCCAGTCCAGGATATATTTAGGCCAGACTTCTGGCATTTGGTATTGTAGTAAGCAAACAGTTTGTATTTCTGTTTCTTTGGTTTTATGTCCATTTCTTGGTCCTCCTGAGTATCTGTAGTTTTACACCAGGGGAATTAGAGTGGGATTGTTTATTGCAGTCATCCTACTCTTCTCTGCTGGTTTTCCCGCAAACAAATCTCACCAGATTATGTGTAAACTGGTGAGAAATCCAAAGTGAAATGTGTATAGTTGTTCTATTTTAATGCTCTTATGGTGGAGATAAAAGGGTTCCCTCTACATTATGACCTTGAGTGTTAGAGAAAGAAAACCTTCTTTATTTCACTGCTTGGAGGGGACACTGAACTTGTAAAATAACCATATCTATCATTAAGTAAATCACTCTTTCACAGGTCTTTACTGTGTTTTGATATTTCCAATGTAACCTAAGTTTCTTCCTGATAAACTTGTTACAAGGAGGTACCACCTGGCAGGTGTAAACAAATAGGTAAGAGCCCGTTAGCCTGTGTACATTCTGTGTCAATAGGATGCTTTCTGAATGTTTTTAAGTGATTCATCTTTTCAAGTACATTGAATATTTTCTCTGAAATATATTTGATATAACTAATTTGTTTAGAAATTTCCATCTTCTACATTTAATTCAGCAATTGTTTGTTACCTGTATATTAAACAGTACATAAGTATGGGAAGAGGTGGAAAGGGAGTGATACCAGACCCCAGCCTCCCAGACTTGGAATAGAAGTATCTGAGTCACCACAATATAAGGTATGCTGTGAACATTTAATACCACACTTATATTATCTCCATGAATCTTGGAGTCATTCAATAATCCCAGAGGTATTATTCAGAAAAGGAGGGGGAAGGAATGACATTGCAGTGAGGGGCACAGACCCTAGAGCCAGATTTCCTAGGCTTGAACTTTGGTATATTCATCAAAGTTAAGTGGTATTTGTGGCTATAACAAAGATCCCTGAAATCCCAGTGACATAATACAATGTGATTTAACTCACATGCCACTGCCCAGGGTGAGTCAGGAGGAACTTCTGTCTCCCCCTGCCTGCTGCAAGAGGTGATTCAGAGGCCTAGGCTCTTCATGGGGTGGCTTTCCATCTTGGGGTCATTTGCTTCCAGCCAGAGAGAGAGAGAGAGCATAGAAAACCATGCCACATATTGGCGGGACCAGACCGGAAAAGTGGCCTTCACCACTTTTGCCCACATTCCAGTGGCCAGAATCAGTCACATGGCCCTGCCTTGATGCAGGGGCAGTTGGAAGTGAAGCCTTCCTGCATCACTGGAAGAAAACTTGGTTTAGCGCCCACATAGCATCAACTTTGCCATGCCTGGCTCTACCATTTGTCAGCTTATGAGTCTCCCTGTGTCTCTGTTTCCTCATCTGTAAAATGGAGATAGTAATAGCACTCAAATGGTTGTTACAAGGAATAAGTGTGTCAATATATGTAAAGTGCTTAGAAGAGTGCCTGGTAAGCACAATTGAAGTAAGTTAGCTATTCCTACTTTATATGTGAGAAAAATTACCATAAGGGAGATAGGAAGGGCTATAGCATTTCAGAGTGGTAAGAGACTATTTTTATTGAGGTGGGGTGTGGCTAGCAGAATAGCCCCCCGCAAAGATGTTTACACTGTAAACCATGGAACCTATGAATATGTTTTGTTGCCTGGCAAAAGGGACTATGCAGATGTAATTAAGGTTATGGACCTTGAGATGGGGAGATTATCCTGGATTATCTGAGTGGGCTCAATCTAACCACATGATCCATTAGGAGCGGAGAACTTTCTCAGTCGGAGGCAGAGAGGATGTGACAGAAACGGAAATCAAAGAATCTAAGCTTGACAAAGTCTGGCTTTGACAACAGAAAGGCCAGGGATCTCAGTACTACAACCACAAGGAGCTGAATTCTGCTAACAACCCAAGGAGTTTTACAGTAGATTTTTTCCCCAAGAACCTCCAGGTAAGAGCCCAGCTGGTCAACACCTTGACTTCGTCCTTGTGTATGTTTAGCAGAGGACCAAGGCGAGCCTGCCTAGACTTCTTACCTACAGAACTGTGAGATAATCAGTGTGTGTTGTTTTAAGCCATTAAGTTTGTGGTAATTTGTTATGACAGCAACAGGAAACTAATAAAAAGGAGGGTCAATAAAGTATTCATAATAGAAAAGACACTTGAGATGAATTTGATTGACAGGCAGGATTTTGTTACTTGGATAAAGTGAGAGGACATTTCAGATGGACCAAACAGCTTTGAGCAAAGGAGGGGACTGGGAAAGTGGGGTTGGGGGTTGTCAGGGTCGAGTTTCATACAGTATCAGGGATTTATCTGCAGGGGTTGGTGCTTAATTCCACAGCAAATGAGGAACGATTGCTGGATTTTGATCAGAGAAATGATGTGCTCAGGGGCATACGTTAGGAGGGTGTGGAACGGTAGGTAAATGGGAAGAGTCACGAGCTGAGATGGTGATCCAAGTACTTACACAATAGATCATGAACTAAGGTGGTAGCTTTGAGAGTGGAAAGATGGACACTCAAGTAAGACTGTCCTGGGTTGGGTTCTCCAGAAGCAGACCCTGAAGCGAGCGTCCATGGGGAGGTAATTTACCAAGGCGTTGCTCTCAGTAGAAACCAATGAGGGGGTGAGGGAAGCAGGACAGGGAAGGTGAAGACACAAGCAAGAGTGAGCTTTCAGGGCAAGCCCCAGCCTCAGCCTCATCCTACAGGGAGCTCTGGAGCATAAATGTCCCTGCAGAGTTTGTTTTGTTTGAAGGTAAGGAACTGGGCTTTCATCCTTCTGCCCTGGTCACTCTTTGGCTGTGGGCCACCCCAGGGTGATATGAACTCCCAGGCGTCGGGAGTAAAGAGTTCCAGTAGTCTCAGGGCAGCTCTCTGAAGCAGACCTCAGGTACGAACCATTGGAAGCAAAGCGACACAGGCTGGTAGATGGACGTGGAGAGCTGGTGAGAGGGACGCCCTGGGTCTGGGAGCTCACCGACAGTGCCAGCTGTGGAGGTTTGTGCAGCTTAAGGATGGGGCAGTTGATGGGATGTGAAGGTGAGCGAGATGGAAGGGAATTGAGGGCGGCACCAATTCCACAGCCCTTTGCCCTGGGAGAATGATGGTGCCAGGGACAAGAATAGGGACATCAGGAAGGAAAGTTAGGCCAGATGTAGAAAGACAGGGAAGACGGTGGCATCCCTTTGGGGTACAGAATGTGCAAAACTCTCTTTTCCGTGAACACATTATTTAGAACACCAGAGGCTCAGCTCAATTTCCAAGTGATGCAAAGACCCTAAAACTTTCTGAGTTGTATGAACTCCAAGCTCCTGTGATGATGGGGCTCCATTTCCTACCTCAATGCCTTGATTTCTTTCCATTTTCCAAAAATATCTAACTAATTTTCACGTGGTCACAATGAAGCATTATTATTATTATTTTTTTTTTAATTTTGCGGTAAGCGGGCCTCTCACTGTTGTGGCCTCTCCCGTTGCAGAGCACAGGCTCCGAACGCGCAGGCTCAGCGGCCATGGCTCACGGGCCCAGCCGCTCCGCGGCACGTGGGATCTTCCCAGACCGGGGCATGAACCCGCGTCCCCTGCATCAGCAGGCGGACTCTCAACCACTGCGCCACCAGGGAAGCCCGAAGCATTATTAAATGCTTTCACTTACTCTGAGGAAACATAATTGGATGGCAACGTTTCATTGCTACTAAGGATGAAAGTTGAACTAGATATTGATGACATTAGTATATTGCTCAAGTTAAACAGAAATGAACAAGAAACCATTATGCATTTTCTCTGGGCTCCAGGGTTAGTCTAAATGAAAAAAAATAAGTGCTGTCGGTTATAGTATACACAGAAGCACACTGTGGCAAACAAACTAAATTGTGATAAATGAAAGAAAGGACCAGGCACTCAAAGAAAAAAAGTATTTCCTAATCTAACAAATTACTGAATCGTTACTCCAGCAAGAAGAGTGGGGAGAATACCGTGTTCTAACTTCAGTTCCATTTAGCAAATGATTCCTGGGTGCTCTTTATATGCAGGAAGCTATTCTAGGTCTTCTGGGAGATAGAGAATGCCTGCGTTGGCTCCTTGGACAGCCTGCTGGTCTAATATGTGAGAGGTACATCCTTGAAAAGCAACCTGGAGAGTCCCTACAAGCTTTGTCTCTGGAATGACAGTATAAATTTAATTCTTATGGTGCCATTAAGCTACGTGATCCTGTGCAAGTCATTTCACTGCTTTATTCAAGATTCATTGATTGACACCTGCCGTGTACCATGCATTGCAGATAAAGTAACCTTTAAGCCGCCTTGGAGCACAGGGGGGTGATAGCATCTTCCTCAGAGGGATGCTTCAAGGATAAAATGACCTCCCCTTAAAGTGTGGTTCCTGGATGGGCAGCATCCACAAAACCTGGACGCTTGCTCGAAATTCAGATTCTTGATTCTGTCCCACACCTGCTGAATCCCAGGCTCTAGGGAGGGTGTCCTCAAATCTGTATAACAAGCCCCCCCACCCCACATGCTTCCCAGGCAGGCTCAAGTTTGGGAAGCACTGGATCCAATGAGGGAGCGTATAAGAGCTGGCATGACGTGGTGACTAAGACTGCAGGTGTGGAGCCGGGCTGCCTCCCCATCTGCACGTTGGATAACCTTGTAACAACATACCCTGAAGCACAATGTCTCTGTTTCTTCATTTGTTCAGTGGTGAATAGTGAAGTAGGGTGTATGTAAGCACTTAGAAGAGGATCTGGAACCTTGTTTCAAGAAATACCACCCATTGTCATTATTAAAGGACTTAGCTTGATAAATATTGGCTATTTTTTAATGCACGGGGATGCTCAGTGTATTAAGACCTTTGGGTTCAAATGAAGATTCCAATTCAAGTTAGCTCTAAGGCCTCAGGCAAGTGCTTAGCTTCAGCATCTCTGAAATGGGAATGATACTAGCAACTGTCTACTGGAGTGAATTCTAAAGGTAGTGTGCAGAAGGCCCCCAAAAGTATGACTTTGGCCTTGGTCTTGCAAACTCTTATCACTAAACAAAGTGCACAAATTTCCAATTTGTGAAAACCCAGTCTTATGGCCCAGGGATCCTGGAATATAAGAGAAAGATGAATCTTAAGGTCTAAAGTCAGGAAAAATTTTGAATGAATAACAACATAGGAAACAGCTAGATACCAATATCATAAGGAATTTGTGCAAACCCAGTTTCTGTGTAATGGAAAGCATAGAAATCAACCAGGAGGAAAAAATAAATCAGAAGTAGAAGAAGAATGGTTTGGAATGTTGATTGATATATCAGTCAGCATGGGCTAGGTTATTCTGGATAACAAATAGACCCTGTATCTCAGTGTCTTACAATCAAAAAAGATTAGTTTCTTGTTCATACTTTGTGCCATTTGTATGCTACATGTAGCTTTGTTCCACATCCTCTGCACCTTGAGGTGCAGGCTGACTAATCTGTGCACTATTTATCTCTGAACACATTAATGTGGCAATTTCAAACCACCACAAAACTTCAGCAGTATTCAGGAATAAACATTTACGCTTTTTGCTGAGTCTGCATGCCTGCTGGACAGTTCTGCTGATCTGGGTTAGGCTCAGTTGGTCTCAGCTTGGCTCCCTTACATATTTGGTGGTTGACTTGCAATAGACTGGTCTAGGATGGTCTCAGTTGGGACATCTCATCTGTGGGCCCCTCATTCTTCATCCTCATTCTTCCACAAGCTTAAGCCAAGCTTTTTCACATGACAGTATCTGGGTACCAAAACAGTGAGTGAAGCCCTCCTGCAAATTAGATTATGAAATAGCACATCATTGCTTCTACCACATTCTATTGGCCAAATCATGTCATGGACCAGCCCAGATTCTAGGAAAGAAGAACTCTGTCTTTGATGGAAGTTGCTACAAAATCACATTATCAAGGCAGAGATGAAGAGTTGCAATCATTTTTGTCATCAGGTCTTAAAATCTAGAACATTGTTGGTCAAAAAAGAAGTGAACATAGGAAATGTCCTCTTGTAAGTGACACACATCACTTCTCTCATATTTCTTTGTCAGAGCAAGCCATATGGCCAAGCCTGAGGCCAACGGGGTAGGGAAATAGAATACTGTATCACAGAAAGGGCAGTGAATATTTGTAAAAATAATAGTCTTCTCAAAAGAGAGAGAGGGAAAAATACAGGTTTCTTCAAGTGTGTTGGTGCCTCACAGACATTATACTGGCAGGAGAATGTTTCCCAGATGTTAGACATGACATGGAAATGTTAATAATACCCTTTTATGCTTCCAAAGGGTTGTCCCTTAAAAGTCCCTGAAGCATTTAGGGACTCCCACTGTCATAATCTCCAGTTCAGTCAATACAGCCTATTATCAATCTGACCCTTGGAAGCAGCAGGCGTACCCTTTGTGCCTGATGTGGCAAATAGTACAACATACCCGCAAAGAACCCTGAAAATCGGTATGTTTTCAAAAGTTGATTCCCATTCAGTCAAGGTGCAGCAGGTACTAATCCAAGTTCACAAACTCAGGTGTGTAAGAAATTCAGCTCTTTTTATTTCCTGTAACTCTAGTTAATTTCTATTATGAGACTCTGTGCCACAATGGAGTACAAATTTGATTTTAATTCAGGGTTTCCACATGCTTGCCTAGGACTGAATGTCAGCCCTGGGGCTTTCATTGTGCCGTGGCTTGAGTGGTGTGCGATCAGGGATATGGAGTCCTCTGTCATGTTGGCATCTGTTGAGCCATCCTTCATCCTGGTTCTCATCTTTGGTCCTACAGACCAAAGATGCCAATCCTACAGTCTGTCTGTAAGATCAGACAGACAATCCTACAGTCTGTCTGTAAGATCCCAGAGGGGGCTCTCTCTCCCCCACCTCAGGCTTGCTGGACACCTGGGCTCTGGGCCACATCAGCTGTGGGCAGCCTGGGGGTCTATGTGAATCCCTTCACGATTGTCATGCCATCCTGGGTCTTCAGGAGGCACTCTACAGACCCTACCATGATGGGGTTGAAGGCAGGGTCTTTGTGAGTTTGATCAGGGCCAACTGTCTAGACACAATCTGCTTCCCTTTCCATCCCAGGCTCTTACTGACCACCTAGGATTTTTACCAAAGGAGATCTAACCCCTTCCTCACTTCACTCCTCCAAATCTATCCTGTTGTTGTTTATCAATCCTGTCCCAAGAAGTTGAGTCTGAGATTTCATGGTTTCCTCTCTTAGGCAACCATCCCCATGCTCCTCCCTGCCCTCAAGTTCCTTTCTTTTGTTTGAGGGGTGGGTAAGCTGGTGAGCTTTGCTTTTGCACATCTTACCTTGTCCCAAATCTATTTTATTATCTGTGTGTGTGTGCTCTTTTTTTCCTACAGGACCTAAGCTTTTAAAACTCAAAAGCCTGGAAAGCAGTTGTTGTTTCTCCCCTTTTATCTTCCATTCCTTGAGGTAATAAACATAAAGATGATGCTGCTGGAATGGGGGTAAGGGGAAGAGATAGGAGTTAACAGGAATTAGCAGGAATAAAAATAACAAAAGCAAAAATGATTTTTTGATTGTTGGTGTGCTGGTAGATGCTTAATAACCATTCTTACATACACACACACACACACACACACACACACACACACACACACACACAAAGCCTGGATTTGTAGTGTTTGTTGGTTGCCATGGCATAAATACCCCTACCATGGTTGATTTCAAGTTACCAATATGACATTACTGAATATAGAATTGGGAAGAGATGAGCAGTAGTGCACCATTTTGTAGCATTTTTGCCATATAGGTAAAAAAGACAATCTCAAGAGCTTACATAAGAGCAAATGTAGTAAACTAATTAGAAAGTGAAGAATTGTGAGTGCTAATTAACTTTTGTTTTTTAATATAATTTATTTAAATGTAAGTTTATATAATTTAATTTTTAGTAACAGTTTTCTTTAACCAGCTAACAAAATTCCTGAAAATTTAACAACAGGCTCCCAGCACACCGCAGTTGTTAATATTTTGAATACAATTGTTAACATTTTATAACCATATTCCTGACACAGAGGAAAGTAGCCTTTTATTGCTGAGTGTTGAATGGGTCACTTATCATTATGAACTGTTTTGGGTGCCTCTGAGCCCTACCTCACACCCTTTCAGACTCACTTGTGACGCATCTGTTGCCATCAAGCTCATGCTTGTTTTGTCTTTTGATTTATGCTCAGCACACTTTTTTGTTTGTTTGTTTTTGGTTTTTTTTGCGGTGCACGGGCCTCTCACTGTTGCGGCCTCTCCCGTTGCAGAGCACAGGCTCTGGACGCACAGGCTCAGCGGCCATAGCTCACGGGCCCAGCCTCTCCGCGGCATGTGGGATCTTCCCAGACTGGGGCACGAACCCATGTCCCCTACATCGGCAGGTGGACTCTCGACCACTGCACCAGCAGAGAAGCCCCACACTTTTTTTTTTTTTTTTTTGCCTAATGTGGAAGTGTGGGGATAGTTTATACCCACTGGAGCAACCCTTGACTGATGGGGAAAGAAGGTGATGGATCATTACTCCTATCTGTCCATCCTCATTTACAACAAACCTCAATTTCCCACAGTTATGGTAACTCCATAATGGACAGTTCCATTGAATATCCCCCATACTTCTTACATTCTCTGTTTCCTTCATTTCTGGTCTCTGAGAGAACCTCCCAACAAACTACCTATACCTAAGCCCATGTCAGGTTCTGTTTTCAAGAGAACTCTCGATTAAGTCACTGACTTTAATGTCACACTACTAGTTTAGAAGAGCTTATGTGATTCAAGGGTATCTGTAGTAATTTAAACCATGCACGTGTACTTTTTAAACAGAAAGACTATGATATTTGGACTAGCAATTTAGATTTCGTAGAAACAAAACAGATCAAAAAGCAGTGGTTTAGGCACTCTCTGGTATAGAGACAGATAACTTTCTCTCTCTACATGCCTTGGGACTTCAGATGACCTAAGGATAGGCCTTAACTTTCTGGGAAACAGTCTTATGAGACCATCTGTAATCATCTGGCTTTACAAACATGTATTAGATGTGACAGATTGTAGTTTTCAAGATGACCATAATAAGATCTCTCATCCTACTTGTTCTTCTTACAGTGTGAGTTTGACACACTTGCCATCAAAAGTGGGGTCTGTGTTTCCTCCCCTTCATCTGGACAGGCTTGCAGTTACGTCAGAAGGAATGAATGCTGTGGATTTCCAAGGCTGTTCAATAAATGGCAATGTAGCTTCCACTTGGTTTTCTTAGGACACTTTCTTAGAATTTCTTACAGCCACCATGTAAGCAGTTCAACTGCCTTAAGGCCACCATGTTGTGAGGAAGCCCAGTTTAGCCCATGTGGAAAGATCACAGGGAAAGTCACTGAAACAGCTTTGAGAGAGGCCCATCCAATCCCCAGCTGCTCCAGTCTCTTGCTGTTCCAGAGGCCCCAAGCCAGAAACACCCCGGTGAGTCCTTTCTGAATTCCTGTCCACATAAACCATGAGAGATAATAAATTGCTTGTTATTGTTTTAAAATTACTAAATTTCCAGTGTAATGAACAATAATAATTAAAATGAAAGAGTTGCTCGATTCATGTACCTCTCTTCACTTTGGCGGATAGCCAGACTTACTTCCTATTGTGAGAGTAAGGGGCAGGATTGCAGCTCAGCTGGGGAACAGTTAATTACTATAAATATATATGGTTTTATGTTTGGAGATAATAGTTGCAGCTCTTGACGACTGAAACAACTAAGTAGTAGATGGGTATATAATGCTGAAGGCGTCTTGGGTTCTATATTTTTAAGTAGAGATATTCTTTCTTTTAACTTTATAATTTTTTTTTTTTTTTTTTTTTTTGGCGGTACGCGGGCCTCTCACTGCTGTGGCCTCTCCCGCTGCGGAGCACAGGCCCCGGACGCGCAGGCCCAGCAGCCATGGCTCACGGGCCCAGCCGCTCCGCGGCACGTGGGATCCTCCCAGACCAGGGCACGAACCCGCGCCCCCTGCATTGGCAAGCAGACTCTCAACCGCTGCGCCACCAGGGAAGCCCTATAATTTTTATATAATTATAAATTTACAGAAAGTTACAAGAATAGTACAAATAAATCCCATATACCATTCATCCAAATTTACCAATTATTATTTTACCACATTTGCTTTATCATTCCCTCTCTCTCTTTCTCTCCCACCGCACAGGCACAAATACACACAGATGCTTTTTTTTCTGAACTACTGAGAATAAGTTACAGAAGCTAGGCCCGTTTGCCTCTAAGTGTATATTTTCTAAGAACAAGGATATTCACTTCAATAATCAAAGCACATTATCAAATTCAGAAAATTTAATATTGATAGAATACTAATATCCAACCGACAGATATTATCTGAATTTCTGCAATCATATCAATAAAGTCCTTTTTACTTTTTTTCCCACTCTGGTCCAGGATCCAATTCTGGTTCACACATTGCATTTAGTTTTTGTGTTTCTTCATTCTCAAAAAGAAAGTTACTCTATTTTTCAGCTTTCTAGAAAAAGATGTCACTTTCTTTGTCATTACTATTAAAGAGATACAGGAAGCTCATCTGGCCTTCTTATGCTTTTGCAAGACTGTTTTGGAGACTGCACTCCAATACTGTCTATATCTCTGGCTTTACAAAGTTAGAATATAGAAAAGCTTTTGCACAGGTCTAGACGTGGCTGCTGCACTGTTAGCAGCTACCCAAGTAAACCCAGCGTGTCTGTGGAATTGAAAAGCACCTACGATCTGACATTTAAGAATCTAAAGAATAAATCAGAATCTGTAGGATTGGCGTTCCTTATGAATAAGTAATTAGTAATTACTACTGTTTCTTGAAATTGGAAGTATTTGTTTGTGAGGCTCTGAGAGGGTTATGTAATGTATTTGCGTTTGAAAACACAGAAGTACTGGATCCTTATTCTCTCTCCATCCATCTGACTCTTTGAGGCACTGGCCTGTTTTCTTTCTGACTTGTGAATTGAGAGTGGTGTAAGCTCACTGATTTCTTTTCTTCCCTTTTTTTCTTTTTAAACTTTATTGAGAATAGTTGATAAATATAATAGTCTATATTTAAAGTGTACAATCTGATGGTTTGACATACATATACATTGTGCAGTGATTACCAAGATCAACATGATTAACACATCATTACTTACTAACATTTTTTTTGAGGTGAGAATACTTGAGATTTATTCTCAGCAGCTTTCAAGTGTACAGTACCATATTATTAACTAGAGTCACCACACTGTATATCAAAGCCTCAGAACTTATTCTTCTTATAACTGAAAATTTATACCCTTTGACCTACATCACCCCATTTCCCCTTCTCCCTCCCCCAGCAACCACCATTCTATTCTGTATGTCTCTAAAATCACTTTTTTAAAAAAAGATTCTATATATAAATGATGCAGTATATTGTCTTCTCTGTCTGACTTATTTCACTTAGCATAATGCCCTCCAAGTTCATCCATGCTGCTGCAAATGGCAGATTTTCTTTCTTCTAAGGCTGGATAATATAAGATATATAAATAAATAATAAATATATATAAATAAGTATATAATACAATATATATTACATTTTCTTTTTTTTAATTTATTTTATTATTTTTTAACATCTTTATTGGAGTATAATTGCTTTACAGTGGTGTGTTGGTTTCCGCTTTATAACAAAGTGAATCAGCCATACATATACATATATCCCCATATCTCCTCCCTCTTGCGTCTCTCTCCTACCCTCCCTATCCCACCCCTCTAGGTGGTCACAAAGCACCCAGCTGATCTCGCTGTGCTATGCGGCTGATTCCCACTAGCTATCTATTTTACATTTGGTAATATATATATGGCAATACCACTCTCTCACTTCGTCCCACCTTACCCTTCCCCCTGCCCGTGTCCTCAAGTCCACTCTCTATGTCTGCATCTTTATTTCTGTCCGCCCATAGGTTCTTCACAACCTTTTTTTTTTTTTTTTTTAGATTCCATATATATATGTGTTACCATACAGTATTTGTTTTTCTCTTTCTGACTTGCTTCATTCTGTATGACAGACTCTAGGTCCATCCACCTCACTACAAATAACTCAATTTCATTTCTTTTTATGGCTGAGAAATATTCCATTGTATACATATGCCACATCTTCTTTATCCATTCTTCTGTCGATGGACACTTAGGTTGCTTCCATGTCCTGGCTATTGTAAATAGAGCTGCAGTGAACATTTTGGTACATGACTCTTTTTGAATTATGGTTTTCTCAGGGTATGTGCCCAGTAGTGGGATTGCTGGGTCATATGGTAGTTCTGTTTTTAGTTTCTAAAGGAACCTCCATACTGTTCTCCATAGTGGTTGTATCAATTTACATTCCCACCAACAGTGCAAGAGGGTTCCCTTTTCTCTACACCCTCTCCAGCATTTATTGTTTCTAGATTTTTTGATGATGGCCATTCTGACTGGTATGAGGTGATACCTCATTGTAGTTTTGATTTGCATTTCTCTAATGATTAGGGATGTTGAGCATTCCTTCATGTGTTTGTTGGCAATCTGTATATCTTCTTAGGAGAAATGTCTATTTAGGTCTTCTGCCCATTTTTGGATTGGATTGTTTGTTTTTTTGATATTGAGCTGCATGAGCTGCTTGTATATTTTGGAGATAAATCCTTTGTCAGTTGCTTTGTTTGCAAATATTTTCTCCCATTCTGAGGGTTGTCTTTTTGTTTTGTTTACGGTTTCCTATGCTGTGCAAAAGCTTTGAAGTTTCATTAGGTCCCATTTGTTTATTTCTGTTTTTCTTTCCATTTCTCTAGGAGGTGGGTCAAAAAGGATCTTGCTGTGATTTCTGTCATAGAGTGTTCTGCCTATGTTTTTCTCTAAGAGTTTTATAGTGTCTGGCCTTATATTTAGGTCTTTAATCCATTTTGAGTTTGTTTCTGTGTATGGTGTTAGGAAGTGTCCTAATTTCATTCTTTTACATGTAGCTGTCCAGTTTTCCCAGCACCACTTATTGAAGAGGCTGTCTTTTCTCCACTGTGTATTCTTGCCTCCTTTATCAAAGATAAGTTGACCATATGTGCGTGGGTTTATCTCTGGGCTTTCTATCCTGTTCCATTGATCTATATTTGTTTTTGTGCCAGTATCATACTGTCTTGATTACTATAGATTTGTCGTATAGTCTGAAATCAGAGATCCTGATTCCTCCAGCTCCATTTTTCTTTCTCAAGATTGCTTTGGCTCTTCGGGGTCTTTTGTGTTTCCATACAAATTGTAAAATATTTTGTTCTAGTTCTGTGAAAAATGCCACTGCTAGTTTGATAGGGATTGCATTGAATCTGTAGATTGCTTTGGGTAGTATAGTCATTTTCACAGTGTTGATCCTTCCAATCCAAGAACATGGCATATCTCCCCATCTGTTGGTATCATCTTTAATTTCTTTCATTAATGTCTTATAGGTTTCTGCATACAGGTCTTTTGTCTCCCTAGGTAGGTTTATTCCTAGATATTTTATTCTTTTTGTTGCAATGGTAAATGGGAGTGTTTCCTTAATTTCTCTTTCAAATTTTTCATCATTATTGTATAGGAATGCAAGAGATTTCTGTGCATTAATTTTGTATCCTGCCACTTTACCAAATTCATTGATTATCTCTAGTAGTTTTCTGGTAGCATCTTTAGGATTCTGTATGTCGAGTATCATGTCATCTGCAAACAGTGACAGCTTTACCTCTTTTTTTCCAATTTGTATTCCTTTTATTTCTTTTTCTTCTCTGATTGCTGTGGCTAAAACTTCCAAAACTATGTTGAATAATAGTGTGAGAGTGGGCAACCTTGTCTTGTTCCTGATCTTAGTGGAAATGATTTCAGTTTTTCACCATTGAGAATGATGTTGGCTGTGGGTTTGTCCATGTGGCCTTTATTATGTTGAGATAAGTTATCTCTATGCCTACTTTCTGGAAGGTGTTTATCATAAATGGGTGTTGAATTTTGTCAAAAGTTTTTCTGCATCTATTGATGTTTTATGGTTTTTATCCTTGTTACAGGATTATTAACTTGTTAATATGGTGTATCACATGAATTGATTTGTGTATATTGAAGGATCCTTGCTTTCCTGGGATAAACCTGACTTGATCACGGTGTATGATCCGTTTAATGTGCTGTTGGATTCTGTTTGCTAGTGTTTTGTTGAGGATTTTTGCATCTATGTTCATCAGTGATATTGTCCTGTAGTTTTCTTTCTTTGTGAAGTCTTTGCCTGGTTTTGTTATCAGGGTGATGGTGGTTTCGTAGAATGAGTTTGGGAGTGTTCCTCCCTCTGTTATATTTTGGAAGAGTTTGAGAAGGATAGGTCTTCTCTAAATGTTTGATAGAATTCGCCTATGAAGCCATCTGCTCCTGGGCTTTTGTTTTTTGGGAAACTTTTAATCACAGTTGCAATTTCAGTGCTTATGATTTGTCTGTTCATATTTTCTGTGTTTCCTGGTTCAGTCTCGGAAGGTTGTACATTTCTAAGAATTTGTCCATTTCTTCCAAGTTGTCCATTTTATTGGCATATAGTTGCTTGTAGTAATCTCTCATGATCCTTTGTATTTCTGCAGTGTCCGTTGTTACTTCTCCTTTTTCATTTCTAATTCTATTGATTTGAGTCTTCTCCCATTTTTCTTGATGAGTCTGGCTAATGGTTTATCAATTTCATTTATCTTCTTAAAGAACCAGCTTTTAGTTTTATTGATCTCTGCTATCATTTCCTTCATTTTTTTTTTCATTTATTTCTGATCTGATCTTTATGATTTCTTTCCTTCTGTTAACTTTGGGGTTTTTTCTGTCTTCTTTCTCAAATTGCTTTAGGTTGTTTCTTTGAGATTTTTCTTTTCTCTTGAGGTAGGCTTGTATTGCTCTAAACTTCCCTCTTAGAAGTGCTTTTGCTGCATCCCATAGGTTTTGCGTCATCATGTTTTCATTGCCATTTGTTTCTAGGTATTTTTTTAAATTTCCTCTTTGATTTCTTCTGTGATCTCTTGGTTATTAAGTAGTGTATTGTTTGGCCTCCATTTGTTTGTAATGTTTAGATTTTTTCCTGTAATTGATATCTAGTCTCATAGCATTGTGGTCGGGAAAGATAATTGATACAATTTCAATTTTCTTAAATGTACCAAGGCTTGATTTGTCACCCAATATATGATCTATCCTGAACAATGTTCAATGAGCACTTGAGAAGAAAGTACATTCTGTTGTTTTTGGATGGAATGTCCTATGAATATGAATTAAGTCCATCATGTCTAATGTGTCATTTCAGGCTTGTGTTTCCTTATTTATTTTCATTTTGGATGATCTGTCCATTGGTGAAAGTGGGGTGTTAAAGTTCCCTGCTATGATTGTTTTACTGTCGATTTCCCTTTTTATGGCTGTTAGCATTTGCCTTATGTACAGGGGTGCTCCTGTGTTGGGTGCATAAATACTTACAATTGTTATATCTTCTTCTTGGATTGATCCCTTGATCGTTATGTAGTGTCCTTCTTTGTCTCTTGTAATAGTCTTTATTTTAAAGTCTATTTGTCTGATATGAGAATTGCTACTCCAGCTTTCTTTTGATTTCCATTTGCTTGGAATATCTTTTTCCATCCCCTCACTTTCAGTCTGTATGTGTCCCTAGGTCAGAAGTGGGTCTCTTGTAGACAGCATATATATGTGTCTTGTTTTTGTATCCATTCAGCCAGTCTATGTCTTTTGGTTGCAGCATTTAATCCATTTACATTTAAAGTAATTATTGATATGTATGTTACTATTACCATTTTCTTAAGTATTTTGGGTTTGTTATTGTAGGTCTTTTCCTTCTCTTGCGTTTCCTGCCTGAGAAGTTCCTTTAGCATTTGTTGTAAAGCTGGTTTGGTGGTGCTGAATTCTCTTAGCTTTTGCTTGTGTGTAAAGGTTTTAATTTCTCCATCAAATATGAATGAGATCCTTGCTGGGTAAAGTAATCTTCATTGTAGGTTCTTCCCTTTCATCACTTTGATTATGTCCTGCCACTCCCTTCTGGCTTGCAGAGTTTCTGCTGAAAGATCAGCTGTTAACCCTATGGGGATTCCCTTATATGTTATTTGTTCTTTTTCCCTTGCTGCTTTTAATATTTTTTCTTTATATTTAATTTTTGATAGTTTGATTAATATGTGTGGTGACGTGTTTCTCCTTAGATTTATCCTGTATGGGACTCTCTGTGCTTTCTGGACTTGATTATTTCCTTTCCCATATTAGGGAAGTTTTCAATTATAATCTCTTCAAAAATTTTCTCAGTCCCTTTCTTTTCCTCTTCTTCTTCTGGGACCCCTATAATTTGAATGTTGGTGTGTTTAATATTGTCCCAGAGGTCTCTGGGACTGTCTTCATTTCTTTTCATTCTTTTTTCTTTATTCTGCTCTGCAGTAGTTATTTCCACTATTTTATCTTCCAGGTCACTTATCCGTTCTTCTGCCTCAGTTATTCTATTGATTCCTTGTAGAGAATTTTTAATTTCATTTATTGTGTTGTTCATCATCGTTTGTTTACTCTTTAGTTCTTCTAGGTCCTTGTTAAATGTTTCTTGTATTTTCTCCATTCTATTTCCAAGATTTTGAATCATCTTTACTATCATTACTTTGAATTCTTTTTCCAGTAGACTGCCTATTTCCTCTTCACTTGTTTGTTCTGGTGGGTTTTTTTACCTTGCTCCTTCATGTGCTGTGTATTTCTCTGTCTTCTCATTTTGCTTAACTTACTCTGTTTGGGGTCTCCTTTTCGCATGCTGCAGGTTCGTAGTTCCTGTTGTTTTTGGTGTCTGCCCCCAGTGGCTAAGGTTGGTTCAGTGGGTTGTGTAGGCTTCCTGGTGGAGGGGACTAGTGCCTGTGTTCTGGTGGATGAGGCTGGATCTTGTCTTTCTGATGGGCAGGTCTGCATCCAGTGGTGTTTTTTGTTGTGTCTGTGACCTTATTATGATTTTAGGCAGCCTCTCTGCCAATGGGTGTGTTTGTATTCCTGTCTTGCTAGTTGTTTGGCATAGGGTGTCCAGCACTCTATCTTGCTTGTCGTTGAGTGGAGCTGGGTCTTAGGTTTGAGATGGATATCTCTGGGAGAGCTTTCACCATTTGATATTATGTGGAGCTGGAGGCCTTGGTGGACCAACGTCCTGAACTAGGTTCTCCCACCTCAGAGGCACAGGCCTGACACCCAGGCGGAGCACCAAAACCCTGTCAGCCACACGGCTTAGAAGAAAAGGGGGAAAGAAAGAAAGAAAGTAAAAAAATAAAGTTATTATAATAAATAAATTAAAAATAAAAAAATTAAAAGTAATAAAAAAAAGAAAAAAATAGAAATAAAGAAAGAAGAGAGCAACAAAACCAAAAAAGAAATCTACCAATGATAACAAACTCTAAAAACTATACTAGAAAAACGGACAGACAGACCCCTAGGACAAATGGTAAAAACAAAGCTATACAGACAAAATCACTCACAGAAGCATACACATAGACCATCACAAAAAGAGAAAAAGGAAAATATATATATATATCATGGCTCCCAAAGTCCACCTCCTCAATTTGGGATGATTGGTTGTCTATTCATGTATTCCACAGATGCAGGGTACATCAAGTTGATTGTGGAGATTTAATCCGCTGCTCCTGAGGCTGCTTGGAGAAATTTCCCTTTCTCTTCTTTGTTTGCACATCTCCTGGGGATCAGCTTTGGATTTGACCCTGCTTCTGCTTGTAGGTCACCTGAGGGCGTCTGTTCTTCGCTCAGACAGGACGGGGTTAAAGGAGCAGCTGATGAGGGGACTGGCTCATTCAGGCTGGGAGGAGGGAGGGGTACGGATGCAGGGCGAGCCTGCGGTGACAGAGGCCGGCATGACATTGCACTAGCCTGAGGCGCGCCGTGGGTTCTCCTGGGGAGGTTGTCCCTGGATCACGGGACCCTGGCACTGGCGGGCTGCACAGGCTTGCACACAGCTTCCTTGGTGGCTGCAGTAGCAGCCTTAGCGTCTCATGCCTGTCCCTGGTGTCTGCGCTGATAGCTGCGGCTCGCACCCGTCTCTGGAGCTCGTTTAGCGGTGCTCTGAATCCCCTCTCCTCGTGCACTCCAAAACAATGGTCTCTTGCCTCTGAGCAGTGGTTCACTAGCCCCCTTCAGGCTGTGTTCACGCAGCCAACCCCAGTCCTCTCCCTGGGGTCTGAGCTCCAAAGCCAGAGCCTCAGCTCCCAGCCCCCACCAGCCCCAGCAGGTGAGCAGACAAGCCTCTCGGGCTGGTGAGTGCTGGTCCGCACTGATCCCCATCTCTGCCAGTGAAGGGGCTTCCTAGTGTATGGAAACCTTTCCTCCTTCACAGCTCCCTCCCACTGGTACAGGTCCCATCCCTATTCTTTTGTCTCTGTTTTTCCTTTTTTCTTTTGCCCTACCCAGGTACGTGGAGAGTTTCTTGCCTTTTGGGAGGTCTGAGGTCTTCTGACAGCGTTCAGTAGGTGTTCTGTAGGAGCAGTTCCACGTGTAGATGTATTTCTGATGTATTTGTGGGGAGGAAGGTGATCTCCATGTCTTACTCTTCCGCCATCTTGAAGGTCTCCTTCTATATTACATTTTCTTTATCCACTCATTCGTCAAAGTACATTTACGTCATTCTATATAGCTTGGCTATTGTGAATAATGCTGCAATGCACATGAGGTTGCAGGTATTTCTTTGAGACACTGATTCCAATTATTTTGTGTATATGGTCAGAAGTGGGATCGCTGCATCATATGGAAGTTCTATTTTTAATCACTTGTTTCTTCTTAACCTAGTAGCTCCCCACATTTCTAATGTGTCTATGTTTATAGTAACATGTCAGAGTCATACATCGGGATGGATTCTAGACAAAATGGGAAAAGAAAAGTTTGATCATGTTTGCAGAAGTTGAGTACCACAAACGTTGTTTGTGAAATGAATAAACAATACCACTTGCGTGTTAGACTTCAAAATTATGCTTTTGTGATGAATAAAACAAATTATTTTGTTGAATGAATTGAATAATATATTATTGTCATCGTTGATTTTATCAATCAATAAATGTTAAAGTATAACGCTGTCAGGTCCAAGACACTCCACTGATTTTTCTTTAAAAGGAGCGTCTATTGCACAAATAATTATTGGCATTATTAAGTAGTTAATGGACTATCTCCATTAAACGAGTCCCAGTCAATATTCTACTTCCCACCTGCTTCACCAAAAAGCAGCATATTCCTTGAGTTGGAACATTTTAGTTCTATAGAAAAAAAGTAATGAAAAAATTTTGACATATGGTTTGGTGATGGAGTTAGTAAAGAAATATCATCGTGCATGCTTAAAAAAATAAGTGTAGATTATGAAATGCTTTTAAATGTTAAGAACTTTGTAATAGTCATATAAGGCTGGGGCATAAAATCTTGACTTCAGCTCAGTTTCACATATTATGTACTGTCCTAACATAACCTCCAAAAGAAAGACTTCAAATTCAGTGCCACACAAAGAGGAGTAAGAATGTTTGCAACATCTTGTCAGAAATAAGATAAACCTGTATATACAGTTTAAAAGTAGAAGAGCTATTTTAAGCTCATCTGTGTGTTACAAAGCTCAGGACTTCGATTTCCTTTCATGTCACTAAGTGGAACAGTCCAATAGTCCATAGCAAAATGCAGGGAAAGGGGAAAGAAAAGTTGAAAAGTTACCAAAACATTAATTATGCTTTTGAGAAACCTGCCAATGCAGTAGTGTTAAGCCCAGTAGCCTTTCAGGGCTGTGTGGGAGGGTTATGGCTTTCTCCTTTGTATACAAGAGGAGCCACCGCTGGATCCAGCTTTTTTTACTGTGATTCTTTTGTTCTCACTGCTCTGCATAAGAAAGAGAAAATGTTCTTAAGTAGTGTAAATAAGGTCTAAGAGCTAATGGGTTAAAATGAAGCTGTTGAAACCATAAAATTTGAGATGAAACTCTGAAGCCTTACTCTGACATTATCTAAAAATACAATAGTTTTCCCTGATAAAATATTTCATACACATAAATTATTTCTGTCTCTGTCTCTCACACACACTTTTTGGTGATGGCTAGCTTAGCATAAAATTTTTCCTTCAGATACTTATAAAAATGCAAGCCTTTGGAAAAGTAATTTGAATTTATATTTGAACAGATACTTAATGAAACCAAACTATCAGCCAAACATGTTGTGAGGTGCACTAATTGAATCTCAAACAAAATTCAAACATATTTAACTGTGCTGAAAACACTGGAACAAAGTATATAGTCTCTAAGCCTATTGAACAGAAACAAAACCGAACCATCAGTATCTTTTTTGATCCAAACCAGTAATTCATTTGGAATTTCTATTCCTGCTTTTAACTGAAAATTTATTCTGAAAGTGTGTCGGGTTTTATGTGGCTGTTTGGCCAGGTTGCTTACTCCTTACAGGGAGCCCCGGTATTCCTTGGAGCTCCGTTATAGGGAAGCAGCTATGAGGACCCTGGAGAAGGTGCACGATTTTTTTTCCAAAGCAAAGATTAAGTACAGTTGTCAAAGATAATAATAATTCCCACTGTTTTCTCAATTATTCCTCGGTTTTCTCTGTTGGAGAACCTTTTGAACAAATATCCATCCCACTGGCAATCATTTTAATTGGAATTTAGGAGATGGCTAATATACACAATAATACATCCAGATAAAATCAATGATCCTAAAAGGCCAAGTTGTTTTTGCCACTGCTCCAATTAAAGTGCAGCAGTAAAGAGCAGAACCGACATTGATTTTCCTTTTGCTTTTTTTGAAAATAGATCTTTTCCTTGATAAGCAATGAAAAAATGTATTCTACAGGACCTTTTTTTCTTTGTGCTGTATAAAGTTGCTTCTAATGTACTCTTGGTTATCTAGTTGATAATGAGCAAAGTTTATACCAATTAATCCACTGCTATGGTATTTCCTTTTGCTTGTTTTCATTCAATTCATTTCAAAATACCAAGGTGGAAAAAAGCAAAGACAGGAATTTAAGCTTGTCAGCTGCATTGAATATGTCACTCAAAGGCAGATTAACTATAGCAGTTTTACACACGATGTGGGGAGAGCATGCCCAAAATTATATTCAGGACAATAAATGAAATATACCAAGGTATTAAAGATTTTTAAAGAGGCTGTAAATTACAGGGTTTCCCTGGTGGCGCAGTGGTTGAGAGTCCGCCTGCCGATTCAGGGGACACGGGTTCGTGCCCCGGTCCGGGAAGATCCCACATGCCGCGGAGCGGCTGGGCCCGTGAGCCATGGCCGCTGAGCCTGTGCGTCCGGAGCCTGTGCTCCGCAACGGGAGAGGCCACAACAGTGAGAGGCCCGTGTACCGCAAAAAATAAAAATAAAAAGAAATAAAAGAGGCTGTAAATTACAAAAGGGAAGTACTGTTTATTTTATCTGAGTATATCACACCAAAGTGATAACCTAAAATTTAAAATCAAAATGTAAGTTTGACTTTGGAATACTCCCTTTCAACACTGTCATACACAACTGTGTCTATTTATAACATGAGTGCTGGAGGTGGGGCAGGGAGAGGAAGTGAATCATCAAAGATGTTTTGATTTCATGACAAAGATTCAATTGGAAGCTTACCACCCTGATGCACAGTACTATACCATATGAGTGCATACCTTGAGTTACAATTTCCTGTTATTCTTTATTCCTGTAAAACAAATGCAGCCCAAACGTGGAAGAAGAGTATAGTGGGTATAAAATGTATCTATCACTACAGGCTATGACAGAAAAAGCCATCCAAACCTCCATCCTGTTTCAATAATATCTATTTGCACGCATCAAGGAAACACAGAATTCTTTGTGAAAACCTCCAATGTGCTCGGAAATGTTTTATGGTCATAAAGTCACTCCTTTCCTGATTTAATATTAGCTCCAAGGGAGAAGATTTTTTTCTGCTGAATGGTGGCACCCTTCAGACCAATAAGGATCCTTGGAGGGTCTTTCTTCTCAAAATGAGTTATGCCCGGACCTAGTGAAGGCTGACGGGAACGCGTAACCAAGGGTGTTTACAACCCTGTGTCCCTGGGTCAGATAAGGGACCACACCGTTAGCCTCCACTTTCCTTTGAGAGATACACAAAACATTCTCTCCTGTCAAATTGGGAAACTTCCATTAGTACTCATTTCTCGAAAAGGAATTATGTCTGCATCTAGAATATACACATTACCAAGATGAGCTTGGAATTGGATCTTGTTTAGGCAATCAAAACATCTTTGGTGATTCATTTCCCAACACTGAACTAAAAAAGTGAAGGCACAAATAACCACACTTCACACATAATTAACTCGAAAGGCAGCATTTCGCTGATCTGAAAGTCATTTCTAGATCCCAACTTCATAGAATTCCCTCCTCCTCTATCCCACAATGGCCCGATCCCCATCCACCTTCCCCCGTTATTGCCCACGTGGGAAGTGTATAAGATGCATTTGACATGCATTAGGGGGTGCAAATGACTTTTACATCATTAAGTGCAACTGAATACTCAATCCTGGAGTAGGCATCTTGTTTATTTTATAAGATATGGGTTTAGGATTAGGAGGAAGGTTCACTGTGTTATGCGGAAATGCAATCAGCATATTGAAAAGAATTGGGATCCTCAAAAAAAATAAGTTGGCCCGTTTATACAAAATACAAAAATAGTCAAAGCTTATCTGTGCTGTTAGAAGTAAGGACAGAGGTATCGCTGGTGGGGATAGTTACAGGAAGGGAACAGATAACGTTCTGTTTTTTGGTGGGGTACAAAAAGATGGAGCAAGCTCTACACTCCACGTGCACTTCTAGAAACTTTGTTTCTATTCAATAATGAGAGTAGAAAATTTACAGGCATGTCTAAGCAATGCCGTTTGCTTTTAGATCCAGTCATAGAACTGCTGATGACCCTTGGTATTATGATTTTTAAACTTTTCATTTTGAAATAATTATAAATTCACAGGAAGTTGCAAAAGATAGTACAGGGAGTCTCATGTAACCTTTACCTCGTTTTCCTAAGTGGTTCAATTTTACATGACTATGTTATAACCCCAAAACCAGGAAATGGACATGGGTACCATGTGTATGTATATAGTTCCAGTCATTTTAATCACATAAGTAGATTCCTGTGATGACCACCAACCAGAGACAGAACCATTCCACTCCCACAGAAATCTCTCCTGCTGCCCAGGGTCAGGTTCTACCCCTTCCTCGCCACCATTCCTAACCCCTGGTAGCCACTAATCTGTTTCCTATCTCTATAAGTTTGCCTTTTTGAGATTTTTATGAATGGAATCATACTGTATATTACCTTCTCAGATTGGCTTTTTTTTTTTTTAAACTTAGCATAATGCCCCTGAGATTCATCCAAGTTGTTACGTATATTAGTAGTTCACTCCTTTTTATTGCTGAGGCTTTCACAGTATGATGTACGTAGTTTGTTTAACCATTTACTTATTGAGGAATATCTTGGTTGTTTCTAGTTTGGGAATATTATAAGCAAAGCGGCTGTGAACTATCATGTATAGGTTTTTGTTCAGACCTAAATCTTCATTTCTCTGAGAGAAATGCCCAGGAATGCAATTGCTAGGTTGTACGGTAGATATATGTTTTGTTTTTTAAAAGAAATTGCCGAACACTTTTCCAGAGTGGCTGTACCATTTTACATTCCCACCAGCAACACATGAGAGATCCAGTTTCTCTGCATCCTCGCCAGCATTTATATTATCATTATTTTTACATTTTAGTTCTTCTAATAGGTGTGTTGTGATAGCTCATTGTGGTCTTAATTTTAATTTCCCTAATGGCTCGTGATGTGGAACAACTTTTCATGTGCTTATTTGCCATTCATATATCCTCTTCAGTGAAACATCTCTTCATACTCTTCAACTTCATTTTGTTTTCTTTATTTTTGCTATCTTGCCTAATTATGTCCCTCAATATTTTTAGCTCCTTCTTAAGATAACTAAAAATCTTTCCCTATTCCAGTATCTACAGGTTGTTACTTCTGCTAGTGATGACTCATTCTTCCCACTTGTTTCCAGAGTGCCTCTGCTTTCTCACCCCCTTTACATTGCTCATCCTCTTCATTCTGTCCAGAAAGTCACTTTCTAGACTCTTTGCCTCTCTTATACTCTGGTTACTGATGGAACTTCAAAGTCCTAGTGGATTCACATCAAATGACAGCATTTCCAGGAAGCCTTGACTTTTCTTACCAAATAAACATAATCATGAATCCCTTAAATTGGCAGCATACTTTAAAAGATAGTTCCAAGTGGCACCCTGGCAAATGCCGTTAGCACCCTATCCATACGGCATTTGGCATATTTTCCACACTGACTTCTTTAGCAGCAGCCACTCCTTTCTGTGTTTTTCTGCCCAGAGGCTTTCTCTGGCTTCCAGGGGCTGCTCTGCTGGAGCAGAAGTGCTGCGAGTAGCCCTCGATCAACGTTGAAGCTTCCTTGCTCCTGACTTGAGATTATTGATTGCCCAGAGTCCCCAAGTGGGATTAAGCCCCCCGTTGCCCACGGTGTTAACTGGCTTGAAAACACGCCTCTTACTGACTGCCTTCCCTGTCTTACTTTCCTGATGATATTTTCTGAGGTCCCCTTCTGCATAAACTCAGATCATTGTCTCAGGTTCTTCTTTGGGGGAACCCCAAAGTAGGTGAGGGGGATCTGGTTGCAACATCTGTCACCCCACTGATTGCCAGGGTTGATTCGGCTAGGCGGGTGTCCCCTCCCTCCCTCACCACTCCATGTGCATCCCTCCCGAAGCTGCAAGCTCAGTCGAAGAGGACCACCTTCCCCGATAGAGGAGGACTGTTCTTCAGTCAAGGGTATACGAGTAGCTGTGCTCCCCTGCTCGAACCTCCAAACAAGCTCTCAAGGTACCAGTCGGGCTGCTGTGGAGTAAGCAAGGATAAACGTGGCTGGAGTTGGAGATGAGCTCATGTAGAAAAGTTCTGACTTCCCCCTTGTTCAAATAGAGAATGAGAACAAGTGGCTGAAGAGAGTTTTATGGCCAAATTGCTTGGGAAATGTAATATTTCTCATTAATGTCATCAGTGTCTAAATCTTCAATGTATCATCAATGCACACAGGCTATTTCTCCTGGTATTTTAATGACTAATACACATAGTCAAACTAATTAGAAACCTTAGGATATTCTTGTTATATGGAAAATTGGATGCACAAACAAGGTTACAGGTTATATATTTATTCACTAAACATATATGAAGGCAGCGCACATAGGTTACACCTTGTGGTGGAGTTAAAGTGACAGTCTGTGAAATGGGCAGAGATACTAGCCCTTTTCAGACTGGGATGTACTGGTCATTGAATTTTGGTTAGACCTTACTCATGCTACGTTCTCATGTTATTAATCTCAAAGATGAAACAACCTAAATCTTGACATAAATCCTTCCCAAACCAGGGGGTTAAAGCATTAATACCAACTAGCTATATCTGTGACCAGAGGTCATGAAACTTTTCTGCAGAGCTGAAAAATAGATTTCATTCTTGACGTGAGACATTGTCATTTATCAAAGAATTGATCAAAGTCTGTAAGATTCAGTGACTTTGAGGAGAAGAATGTTCCCTGGAGACCAGGCTGAGAGGTATCCATGAGGAGAAGAATGTTCCCTGGAGACCAGGCTGAGAGGTATCCAAATCCATTTCACTTCTGTTTGAAGGTAGACTTTCAGGATTTAAGTTACGCCATGAACATGAAAAGATGCCTGACATCACTAATCACTGGGGACATGCAAATCAAACTACAACGAGATATTACCTCACACCTGTAAGAATGGCTATTATCAAAAGGACAAGAGATAGCAAATGCTGGTGAGGACATGAAGAAAAGGGAACCCTGGTACACTGTTGCTGGGAATGTAAACTGGTGCAGCCACTATGGAAAACAGTATGGAAGTCCTTCAAACAATTAAAAATAGAACTACCATATGATCCAGCTATTCCACTTCTGGATATATATTTAAAGAAATGATATCAGGACTTCAAAGAGATATCTGCACTCCCATGTTCATTGCAGCATGACTCACGATAATCAAGACACGGAAACAGCCTAAGTGTCCATTGACAGATGAATGGATCTCTATATATGTGGAACAGATGAATGGATCTATACATATGGATCCATGTATATAATGGAATATTATTTAACCACAAAAAAGAAGGAAATCCTGCCCCTGTAACAAGATGGATGGACCCTGAGGGCTTATGCTGAGTGCAATTAGTCGGACAGAGAAAGACAAATACTATATGATATCAGTTATATGTGGAATCTAAAAACATAGAACTCATAGAAACAGAGAGTAGGATGGTGGTTGCCAGATGCTAGGCTGGGGAAATGGGGAGATGTTGGTCAAAGAGTACACATTTTTAGTTATAGGATAAATAAGTTCTAAGGATCTTTAGTACAGGATGGTGACTATAGTTAACAATACTGTATTGTACACTTGAAAGTTTCTATGAGAATAGAGCCTTAATGTTCCTACCATAATAACAGCAACAACAAAATGGTAATTATATGAAGAATGTGTTAACTAACCTCATTGTGGTAAATATTTCACAGTATATACGTGTATCTAATTATCACATTGTACACTTTAAACTTATACGATGTTATACATCAATCATATCTCAATAAAGCCAGGGTGGGGAAGAGTTATGCCATGAACAGGGAAAAGAAATATAAATACAGTAAGTCCATCTTGGCATCTTCCTTATATGTATTTTCAGGAATAAAATATTTAAGAAGGGATAATTTATTTACATTAGACTAGCTTTCTCTTAGTTGTGTACCTTCGTTTTGTAATCCTGTTATCATTTCTGCATAACAAATTAACCCCCAAACGTAGTGGTTTAAAACAACAGAAGGATTTATTTTGGGCAGAGTTCAATGGGGGATAGCTGTCTCTGCTTTACTTGGCTTCTGATAGAAAGGGGCTGGAATGCTATAATCATCTTAAGGTCTATTCCCTCATGTGTCTTGCTGAGAAGATGAAATAGTTGGGGCTGGCAAGGCCAGGGCTCCTGGGGGCAAGGCTGTCTATCTCTATGGGAGGTCTCCACATGGTCTCCCCTTCTTTGTAGCTTCATTGTAGCTGAACTTCTTGCGTATTGGCACTGGATTCTCAGAGTGCACATCCCAAAGGATTGCCATCAGGCAAAGCCATATTGCCTTTTATCACCTAGTCTCAGAAATCGTATATCACATCTGCCAAAGCCTATTGACTGAGACATTTACAAGGTTTACTCAGGTTCAAGGGAGGAGACACAGCTGAAGGAGTGTCAGTGTCACATTGTAGGAAGATGTTTGGCCATCTTTGGAAAATACTGTCTGCCATATCTTGCCTTTTCTAATATGTGCTGAACCGCAGACCTGCAGGCAAAATAGCTCACAGCTTTTGAGATCTGAGTCTGGCTCCCTGAACTGAAGGACCGGAAATGATAAAAAGATTAAGAAAACACTCATGTTACATACATTTTTATACCTGGGCATTGCATTGGAGTCAGACAGAACTGAGCCTGAATCTCAGCTCTGCTATTTTCAACTCAGGTTTTTTCATCTGCAAAAACGTGTGGAATTCCTATCTCAGGGTAGTTATGGTGATTAAATGAGATAGTTCAGGTAAACCCTGAACATAATGCCTGCCCATATGGTTACTGGTTTCAGAGGGGAGTGTGAGTGATGGAGATAGAAATGAATAGTAGTAAAAGAAGTGAAATATTTTTTAAAATGTCTGTTTTGAATCATCTCTGAAGGTTTTCTTCTGTGGTTCCCCTAAATTACCCAATAAGTGAGCTTCCTCTAGTTTTATACCACTCAAGCTCATGACCATTAGTGCTGTGTATTTGATGAATGCACATGGATTTGAATTAAACAGAATCAAATCAAGCGCCCTCTAAAAAGAATACCTCAGTTCTGTTCTCGGTTCAACCCATGAATCACTGTGGAACTTGGCACTGGTAAGCTTTGTGCGTTTTGCACAACTATAACATTGCCTTAGGGTTGACCCTTTCCACTGTAGAAGATCTATCAGTTAGGATCGGCAGTGAAACCCACAAATAGTGAGTGTGAGACATATGGCCTCCAAAGGGAGGCTGCTGCCCTTCAGAAAGCCTGTGAGCTCACCAGGGGCCCCCAGGCTCTCTCCTTCCATCCGAGGGCCCCATACTGCTTGCTGTCAGGGATCCTCATTCATCATGAAACCTCAAGCTCTGCTGGACGTCTTTCACTGCTCTCTTCAACTGTTCACCTGCTCTTACTTTCTAGCTCTGCATTTCATTGAAAGCCTTTAGAATCTTTGAGGGCAAGTAATGTGTGTACTACTTCTTTCATCCTTACAGGTATTTTTAACACCCACCACTGCCTAGACACTGTTCTCGGCCCTGGAAAGTCACAATGAGCTACAGAAGCTCCCTGTCTTAGACTGGGCTCCCCCAGAAGCACACCTGGAGACATGGATTCATGTGCAAGTAGCATATTTAGGAGGTGATCTCAGGAAACACCAGTAGGTGGGTGGGGAAGTGGAGCAGTAAAGGGAGGAGCTGCTAAGGGGTACGTTTTCCAGCAGGTTCAACACTGTAGACAAGTGGAGCTTGATCGTGCTGGGGAGCCCTGGGAAACAGTGCAGGTTACATTCCTCAGAGTGATCCTACCCAAGTGGGCAAGGGGCTGGGCTGTCTATACTCCCATCAACTCCCAACAGGGCAATTCCTGGGCCCCTCTGCAAAAAAGCTGGTCCCAGCAGCTAGAGAAAGCTCTCAGGCAAATAATTGTGTGTGATAAAAGGTGGTCCAGGGTGGACTGAAGTAATGAGTTGAGGGGATGTATTAGTTTTGTGGGGCTACTGTAACAAAATATCACAAACCGGGTGGCTTAGACAAGCAGAAATTTATTGCCTCACAGTTCTGGAGGCCTGAAGTCTGAAATTAAGGTGTAGGTAAGGCTATGCTTCCTCTAAAACTGCAGAGGACTCCATCCTTGCCTCTTTCTAGCTTCTGGTGGACCGCTGGCAATCATCGACAGTGCTTGGCTTGTAGGTGCAGCATTCCAATCCTGTGTCCATATGTGATGTTCTCCCCATGTCCTCATTTCATCTTCCTTCTCGGCGTGTCTATCTCTGTGTGCAAATCTCCCCTTTCTATAAGGATGCCATTTAAATCAGGGTCCACCTCGTTTTTACTTGAATATCTTGGTAAAGAGCCTATTTCCAAAGAAAGATATGTTCTGAGGTACTAAGGGTTAGGATGTCAACATAACTTTTTGGGAAGACAATTCAACTGATAACAGGGGGTAGAAGTGGGGTGCTGGCATCATCTGATGTAGTTTCTGCTTTAAAGAGCCTATACTCTAGTGGGAGGAAACTAACAATAAAGAAAAAATATAAGTACAATATATAAGATATAGGATGGTCGAAAGTGCAATGGAGAAAAATATAAAGAGGAAGTAGGATATTTCTTTGTAATTCCTAAAAGCCTTAGCACAGTTCTACACACAATGCTGGGGTTAAATAAACGTTTTTGTCATGACTACATGTATAAATATAGAGAGCATTACTATTTTTTTAAAGGTATTTTTTAAATTATGTGTAACACAGACAAAGTTACTTAAGTCAATAAATTTTTAAGGAATTTCACATGTTCTGATTCTTTCCACTGCCAATCACCTTAGTTCCTCCAAACTCATAATCTTCAAGATAAAATAGCCCTTTCAAAAAGTAGTTATCATGTGAGTCAGCCCACAATTCTTTTTCTTTCTTTCTTTTTTTTTTTTTTTTTTGCAGTACGCGGGTCTCTCACTGTTGTGGCCTCTCCCATTGCGGAGCACAGGCTCCGGATGCGCAGGCTCAGCGGCCATGGCTCATGGGCCCAGCCGCTTCGCGGCACATGGGATCCTCCCGGACCGGGGCACGAACCCGTGTCCCCTGTATTGGCAGGTGGACTCTCAACCACTGCGCCACCAGGGAAGCCCCAGCCCACAATTCTTTTAGTTAAGCTTCTTTGATCTCCAATGAAATATGGATACACTTCAAAATTCCCCACCTGTAATCTTTGGGATCCAATTTCCTCAAGCGATTTACTTTAGGACCATGTTTAGGGTCAGGAGATGGATCTGCCTGGTTCTGAATTTGACACCCTCTAAAAATGTATTAGGTTCAAATCATATTCACTCCTAAGCCATCACATATTCACTCCTAAGCCATCACACAGTACAGATCGTTGGGACATGCCAATACCTAAGATGAAAAGTTTGTTGGGTTTTTCATAGTTTACTTGGCAGAGAGCATTACTATTTACATTGTTATTCACTGGATGTTTAATATCCATCAGAGATCATACAATTAGTGTACTGGGTCTTTGTGGAGCTTTTGTGTCTCTTGTTATTTTAATGGTTTGTTTATTTACTTACTAAGGACTTTTAGCAACTCCAAATGTTGAAATGTTGAGATCACTAAAGTGATCAATTAGAAGAAAATTGTAATCTCCCTGCAGAATTACTTTGAGGAAGAAGGGTTAACATTTTGATATATATGTTGATATAAGGTGCCTCCAAAAAAAGCAGTTTTATAAAACATTAGCCTGAAAAAGGAATGTCGACACGGAAACAGTCTCCAGTTTACTTAAGGTGGTCACAGTGATACCTCTTTCTATCCATCTCATGAGGCTCTCATTTGGTGCATTTAATTTTATTATTATTATTTTTTTTTTTAAAGAAGATGTTGGGGGTAGGAGTTTATTAATTTATTTTATTTATTTTTGCTCTGTTAGATCTTCGTTTCTGTGCGAGGGCTTTCTCTAGTTGTGGCAAGTGGGAGCCACTCTTCATTGCGGTGCGCGGGCCTCTCACTATCGCGGCCTCTCTTGTTGTGGAGCACAGGCTCCAGACGCGCAGGCTCAGTAGTTGTGGCTCACGGGCCTAGTTGCTCCGCGGCATGTGGGATCCTCCCAGACCAGGGCTCGAACCCGTGTCCCCTGAATTAGCAGGCAGATTCTCAACCACTGGACCACCAGGGAAGCCCTATTATTACTTTTAATGCAACTCCTTAGCAACTCAGAAAGGGACATTCTAAGCATTGAAGGTATAATTTTATACCACAGTTTCACAGTGGTAGAAATTATAGCAATAAAACCCTTCTAACTCTGTGTATTGTGGGGAAAAGTGACATTAATGCTAAACAGTGGGTAATAAATGAGAGGTGTTGTGAAGCAGTACAGTGACAGAAAAGTCCCCTTGCAGATCTTCTTTGTTTTTTTGAATAATTTCCAGTTATAAAAAAAAGGGAACAGGTCCATACTATAATCCCTTTCTGTTATTAATTGGAAGACGGACAATTTTAATCTTATTTTGACAGTCCTTACCTAAACTGTTAACAGTTTCTTTACTCTACGTTGTTAGATTAAACCACCAATTGTAGTTGTTGGTGACCGGGCATCCTCTCTCTGCTCTTTCAAATCTTGCTCCCTGGGCTCCATGCCCTGAGACCCAGGAGGTTCCACTCAATACTGGTCTTAAATATACACTTTTTTTTTTTTTTCCTGAAAGCTACTAAGCACAGTTTGAATGCCAGTGCTTTCAATTAAACCTTCTAGGTTTTGTACTGGTGTTAAATAGGCCACCACCAGGGTTGGTTGCTTCCAATAAATGTAGAACTAAGGGAAACGGTAGTGTGTAGAGACAGATGATCTTTTTAAACAGTATAATGGAGATAAAAGATTGAACAAACTGCTCTTTTTCTTGCTTGAGTTAGAATAGAAACGTTGTAAATGATACTCTTAAACAACTGAACCACAGTAAATATATCCACTGACAGAGGAAAAAGAAAGAAAGAAAAAGGGCCTTTAGTTAACTGTGTTAGTGATTGGCAACTCATATGTCAGAACAGAAAAGAGAGCCGATCCAATATTCAGGGTTGATTTCATATTTACCAAGATTACATAGTGAAGAGACATTTAAATGATTGTCTTTCCTCCCCTGTCCTTCTTTCTGTCTTTTTGTGGCACGTGTGGAGGACCAGGTCAGCTTCCTCTAATTGCCATGCACATTGGAAGGCCAAGAGGACAGTAGGCAAGCCTGTGTCCCCTGGCCCCCCTCACCCCCTGCACGCTCACTGTATGCAGTTATGAGTGTCTTCCTGAGCACTTTCTCTGTCAGTGGAAACCAGGCTTGGCCATTCACAGGGCAGGTGAGTGGTAGGGTGAAGTCCTTGTCCCTGGGGACAGTGCTTAATCTTCCCCCTTCAGATGAGGCAACTCCGAGTGAGGTGTGTCCTACACTCTCCCCAGATGTCCTCAGTTGGATGGAGCTCCAGTTGCTCACAGTGATAATCTGCCTGTAACGCACCCAGTATTTGCTTCCTTCCTTGCCTTGTCTTGTTTCCTGGAATCGCGCCTCCCCCCACCCCCACCCCCACCGCACCATAAACTACCATTACTCACATCCTCGTGTTACAATCACTATGAAGATTTTTGTGTTTTAGATATAAAGGAGCTCTTTGGCCTTTATAATTGCCCTTTTCTTCTTTTCTCAAAGCAATATTCACAGTCAGTCCAGATTTTTCCAGAAACCTTTTAATATTGCTTTTTTAAAAAACCAGATCAGATTGTTTATGTCAGCATGATTCTGTCTTCTAACCCTGTATGGTCTTCTTACGCTCTCCCTTCTACAGGATTAATTAAAGCACTTGCTTCACAATCCAAAGGTTAAATAAAGTAGCCTGGGTCATACAGATCGGTTTCAAGTTGAAGTTGTCCTGACCAAAACTTCCTTTCCAACCCCCAATGCACACCATCTCCCAATAGTTTAGAGTGCCAAGTAGCACAGTGGTCACTGGTTTGGTTGGAGGTTGTTAGCTTCTTCTTTTCCCTTAAACAGCACAAGAAAAGAAGGGAAACCAGGGCCAGGGTCCAGAAAGTTGCCTGAGACTATCGTGCTTACGCTTTTGTAGGCCAAATGGCTTGGCGCATTACTTGTGTGTGGTTAATAATCTTTCTGCAGGCCTTCCTCAAAGGAGAGCAATAGTGCTTAAAATTATACCTTTTAAGGGAGGAGTCTCCATATGGTTTCCTAAATCTTAGAGAGGAAGGTATCACGTCTTCTGGAAATCCAGTAAGCTTACCCCTGGTCTAAAATATCCAGGACTTTGACACGTACATACTCTGGTTAAATAAATACATCAACAATTGTTTGAAAAATTGGTCTATGAGCAATAGTAGCAATAGTGGTTTTCTTTTTTCCTTCAAGGAAATAATTATTGAGATCCTACTGTGTACATGTTTTAAAAGCTGGTCCCCTATGCATGATGGGGCCTCACCAAAACTCAGGGCTGGGGGTACTTACTGCATCATGGAAAAGAGTCTGTTCCCTTCTGCTATAAGTTGCCTTGCATTGTGATGTTTACAGAAGTGATTGTGTCATACCCAAGGAAAAGAAGCTCGCAGGATGAATGGGAGGATTAATGGGGAGGTTAAGCTCTTAAACAAATGCAGCTCACATTTATTTCTTGTTTTTTTGACCAGGATCCCAAACAGGTTTGCCCAAGAAGCATTCCAAAATGAGTTTTGGTGATTAGCTATCATATAGAAAAAGAAGTAAGATAACTGACCTGTCCTTTGTAGAAACGCTTCAACAATAGGACGAGGATTCCTACAAAATCTAAATATTGGTTTGTTTCCTCCATCTAGTTATCAGTGTCCACAAAGGCCATAGAGATATAATTGTTAAAGATTAAAGATAGGCACCCATAGAAGTCATTTCTCTAATTTGTTCCTTCAGGAGTGTTTTAGATGGTATAAAAAAAGTACAAAAGTAAATACCATGGCCAATACCAAAGTAGTATATTTCCCATGATAGGGAATGCCTTCAAGTAGATATAAATGTGATATGATCAGGGCAGTAATGTAGAAACAGAACCATCATGTAGGATATATCCTATAGAACTATATAGGTAGCTGGAATATAGAATTAGTTCAAGAAGTAATAGTAACAGCCAGTATCATTAGAGTGACCTGCGTCTCTCCAGAGAGCTACTGAATCATAATCTGAATTTTAAGGAGATACCCTGCACAGTCTGAAGTTTAGGAAGCATTGCCATAGAGCCTAGACTTATGCTGTTCAATACAGTACCCACATCCATGTGTGGCTACTGAGCATTTGAAATGTGGCTAGCCTAAATAGAAATATGCTATAAGTGAAAAATACACACCAAATTTCAAAGATGTAGTATAAGAAAAATAATGCAAAATATATTACCAGAGATAAAGAAGGCCACTTCATAGGGGTAACTTCCTCAAGAGGACATAATAGAACTTCAACATACATAAAGAAAAAAAACTGATAGAAATGAAAGAACACATTGGCAAATCCACAATTATAGTCAGAAATTTCAATGCCCTGTCTCATCTCAATAACTGATAGTTGAGGTAGGCAGAAAATCAGTAAGTATAAAGAAATATTCTTTATAACATTTAAAAAAACATTCTTTTCATGTGCACATGGAACATTTATCAAGACAGACCATATTCTGGATCATAATACAAGTATTAGTAAATTTTAAAGGATTAAAATCCTTTATTTATTTAAGAATATTTATCACAATGGAATTAAAATAGAAATCAATAGCAGAAAGATCTCTGGAAAATTCTTATGTATTTGGAAACCAAATAGCACATCTAAATAACCCGAGAGTTAAAGAAGAAATCAAAGGAAATTAGAAAGTATTTTGGATTGAATGAAAATAAGACAACATATCAAAATTTGTAGGATGTTGTTAAAGCAGAACTTAGGGAGAAATTTACAGTATGTTTAAGTACCTATTTCACAGGAAGAAGGAAAGTCTCAAATCAATGACCTCAGCTTACATCTCAAGAAACTAGAAAAAAGAAAATAAATTAAAAATAAAGTAAGCAGAAGAAAGGAAATAATAAGATCAATGCTTACATTCAAGAAGTCAAAAATAAGAAAACACTAATGACAATTTGTGAAACCAAAAGCTGGACCTTTTGTGATGATAAATACAATTGATAAACCTCTAGCTAGAGTTAGCAGGAAAAAAAATAACATTAGGAATGAGAAAGATGATACTTATAGGGATACAGTAGGATAATCAAATAGTTAACTTAGAAGGCCCATTAGGGGATTGTAGATAGAGAGGGAACTTCAGGGGACTTTGGGAGACCACAGTAAGATTAATGATCACTCAAGAAAGTAATGGGAAAATCCTGAAACAACGTGGGGTTGCTTGACTCATAAAGCAGAGCAAGTCACTTAGCATCAAAGCCAGATTGGCTTGCCTAACAACAAAACCAAGCTAATTTGCTTAGCAACAAAGCCGTGCAACAGAAGCATGAGACTTGCCCCGAAACAATAAAACAATAGTGGAAAATAAGGCCTGCAACCTGCCCAGTGGTGTCAACAAGTTAATGACCCCCGGGACATGCTCTTTGCACACAAAAAAACAATCATTTATGGAAGGTGACATTTCAAAGAGAAAGACCCTCATTGTACTGAGACCTGAAGTAATTTTTCCATAGTGCCATGACAGTCCTGGCCTGACCATGTAGGGACAAAACTCCCCTGCCCAATCTGGAGGAAGGGCTGATAATGGAAGCGTGACATCTACTCAAGAATGAAAGTAACCATACCATTTTGCATTCCCACAAGCTTCTCCCCCTCCCCTTTCTTCCTCTGATTATAAAAATGTAACCTACTAAGTACTCAGGGCAGCACAGCACTCGCCTGCCTGCTTATAAGCCTCACAAGCATCCTATTCTAATAAATCACTTCTTACCTATCACTGCCTCTCACTGAATTCTTTTTGCGTTGAGACATAAAGGACCAGAGCTTTTCGGAGCCCCATGAAACGCCACCTAGCGGTTTCAATACCACTATATGTCCTACATATGTTTAAAATATAATAAGGGAAAATTATGAACAACTTTATGCCACTAAATTTGATAACCTAGATGAAATGGACAAATTCCTCGAAAGTCCCAAACTACCAAGGCTGACCCAAGAAGAAACAGATAACCTGAACATCCCTACTTCCAATGATTAGGATATATAACTAGTTTATCATGATAATTTAAAGAAATTGAATTCATAGTTAAAAGCCTTCCTCCAAGGATAAATCCAGGCCCAGATACTGGTGAATTCTGTCAAACATTTAAGGAAGAAATAATACCAATTTTAGGCAAAATCTTCCAGAAAATTGAAGAGGAGGCAATACTTTCTGACCCTTTCTCTGAAGCAACCATAACGCTGATATCAAAATTAGACAAAGATATTACAAGAAAAAAAAAAGGACAGACCAATATCCCTCTCTCGGGAACATAGGTACAAAAATTCCAAACAAAATTTTAGCATTTCAAATCCAACAATTTGAAAAAGAGAGAATACCTCATGACCATGTGAGGTGTATTTCAAGAAAACAGGATTTATTTAACATTCAAGAGACAATCTATTTAATGCACCATATTAAAAAAACTAATAAGCAAAAATCTTTGTGACTTTTGGTTAAGCAAAGAGTTCTCAACAAAAGCACAATCTATAAAAAAAATTGATAAATACTTTTTCAGAATTAAAACTTTTGTTCTTTGAAAGACAAAGAATGAAGAATTACAGACTAGGAGAAAATATTTGCAGATAGAGTATCTCACAAAGAACGTTTATCCACAATATATGAAGAACACTCAAAACTCATTAATAAGAAAACAAACAGCCCAATAATAAAATTTGCAAAATATTTGATCAGACACTTCACTAAAGAAGATATGTGAATGGCAAATACACACATGAAAAGGTGTCTTAAGATCGTTAGCCATTAAGGATATGCAAATTAAAACCTCAAGAGGATAACACTACAAACCTATTAGAATGACTGCAGTAAAACAACAACAACAACAATGCTAAGCGCTGATGAAGATGTTCCACAACTAGAAGAGATACGCTGCTTGTGGGAATGCAAAATGATATGGCTACTTTGGAAAAGAGCCTGGAAGTTTCTTACAAAGTTAACCATACTTTTGCTTTATGACCTACCTGTCCCACAACTGGGTAGTTACTCAAGAGAAATGTAAATTTACAGTTACACGTAAACCTATATACAGATGTTTATAAGCAACTTTATCTTCAAAACTGGACATGACTAAATGTCCTTCGATGGGTGAAAGGATTAAAGGTACATTCCTAAAAGAAAGAAGACTCACAAGAAAAAGAGAGGAGACTATTGTTACTTGCCACAAGATGTGTAAATAATTACATTATTTTGCTAGTTTAAAGGAGCCAGACCCAAAAGGCTTCTACTGTATGATTCCATGTATATGACATCCAGAAAAGGCAAACAAAAGGGATGGACAGCCCATTGGTGTTTGCCAGGGTTAGATTGGGGGGAAAATTTGAATACAAGGAAGGAAAGAGAGGGAGTTGTTTTGGAGGCTGGAACTGTTCAGTGTCTTGACATTCATGGTGGATACATGACTCTGCATTTGTGAAGGCAGAATAATAGCCCTCAAAGATGTCCACCTCCTAATTCGCAGAACCAGTAAATAGATTACCATGATGAAGAGGCGTTAAAGTTGTGTACAGAGTTAAAGTTTCTAATCAGTTGATCTTAAAATAGGGAAATTATCCTGGATTATCTGGGTGGGCTCAGTATAATCACAAGTGTTCTTAAAAGTGGAGGAGGGAGGTGGAAAAGTAGGTCACCGTGATGTGATTTGAGAAGGACTCATCTTGCCTCTGCTGACTTTGGAGATGGAGCAAGGGGGCCACAAGCCAAGGAATGTGGGAAACCTGTAGCTGCAAAAAGCAGGGAAAGGGATTCTACCCAGAACCTTCAGAAAGGAATGCAGCCCTGTCAATGCCTCAGTTTTAACCAAGTGAAAATCATGTAAGACTTCTGTCCTACAGACTGTAAGATAATATATTTGTGTTATTTAATGCACTCAATTTGTGGTACTGTGTTATGATAGCAATAGAAAACTAATACAGTATTCATTTGCCCAAACTTACAGAATTGTGTATCAGAAGTGGACTTGATGTTAATTAAAAAATAAATTGAGGGCTTCCCTGGTGGCACAGTGGTTGAGAGTCTGCCTGCTGAAGCAGGGGACACGGGTTTGTGCCCCGGTCCGGGAAGATCCCACATGCCGTGGAGCGGCTGGGCCCGTGAGCTATGGCCACTGAGCCTGTGCGTCCAGAGCCTGTGCTCCACAACGGGAGAAGCCACAACAGTGAGAGGCCCACATACCACAAAAATAAATAAATAAATAAATAAAAAACCCTTAAAGTTACATAGGTGGTTCACAGTGTATTTCTGTTGGACAACACCAGTGTAAACCATCTCAAAAGCAGGGAATTACCTTTTTATCCTGAGTATTTAGCACAGTGGCTGATGTGAAACATTGTAACTACCAAATATATGTTAGATGCACATGTGAATTAGAAAAGGTGACTGGCATTGTGCCCTGCTGCTCTTTTCAAGCTTATCCTCCATCCCCCAGAAACTCAAGGACCCCCCCCCCCAACATTCCCTCTGATACATTATCCTCTTCCTAACCTATTTCTGTTCCTTGTTAGAGCCAAGGAAGATGCATATAGATTAATCCTTTGTTTTAAAATGTATGTGAGTACAGGGACTCTGTTTTACAAGCAAAAGTTGAGTACATACAGGCAAATGCCTGTGTACTTGAGCTAGAGAATATTTAAAATAAAGATAATCACAGAAAATACAAGGCTTCGGTTATCTTCAAGGAGTATGTGGGCACCTTGGATGAAAAGATTCAAAATGTAATTACCCTGCATAGTCTTCTGAACTCAGACACTTCAGTATTACTGTGTATTATTTTTGATCATCAAGTAATTTTTACAGTGTCTTATTCTCTAGAAGAGGCTTAGGAATTTCATATCTTTCTGTTTTCAAAAAAGGAGGCAAAGACTGCTCTTACTCAGATAATAACACTTTGTGTAAAACACTTTCATCCTTAATGTCTGGAATATAAACAAAAATGGAAGAAACCATGAAGATCTTTAATTTCCATGGCAAAAGTTAGCTCACATGGTTCAAGAAGATTCTTTACCTTTTGGAAGAATTGAAAACTAACTATTGTCCCTTAGATAGGGGCTGTAAACATCCTGAAATTACAAGTAAAATTTATGTGCGTTTTTTTCCTGGAGACAAGAAGCATACCTTTCATCAGCATCACAAAGAGAACAGCCACTGCATTAGCAGATGCATAAGAGTCCACTTCTGGAGGAGAAAAGAAGAGTTATTTCATATATATTGCTCACATACCAATTTTCCTAAAATGTGTTTTGTAGCACAGTGGTCCCAAAAGCATCTTTAAGAGGAAAAGGATTCCACGGTGAAATCATGGGAAACATATTCTACTTTATGTATTTTTGGAGATTCTTAATACACAGCACTCATTTTTTACATCATAGGTCTTGAGAAAATTTACTTGAAAGTTAAACTCCAACTCTCACCATAGAGCAACATTGCTGGTGCATCGTATGCACACACTGTGACTCTAAAGCCGTATATTTATTTGTTTTAAATCTTTATTGAAGTCCCATATATTTTTAAAATCTGCAACTGAAAGTTCTTACATCTGTTTATCTTAAAGAAAGCTGTTTTTATGAATGAAAGGTATTTTAGCTTGTGAATGATTTTGTCTAAATATCAGTCTTTAATATATACTGAAGGAAGATACTTTCTCATTTAAGAAGGAACTATGACTTTATTCTAATTGGATCCAACAGTAAAAAACAAAACAAGACATACCTACACAGTTGCTATTTCTTCCTTTTACATTTCCAAAGAATTTGGTAGAAAACTTGCTGGAAAAAAAAAAAAAATCACGTCTTGAGCTCTTTCGGGCACTCAATTCACAGATCTCATTGAATCCTCACTACACAGTGTAGTATTATACACATGTGAGATCCCAGGATCAGAGACGTTAAGGAAAAATTTTTTAACTAGCTTTATTGAGATACAATTTACATACCATAAAATTCTCCTGGTTATAACATACATACAATTCAGTAGTTTCCTTTTTTTAATTTTTAAATTTAATTTTATAATATTTTTTATACAGCAGATTCTTATTAGTCATCAATTTTATACACATCAGTGTATACATGTCAATCCCAATCACCCAATTCATCACACCCCCACCCCCACCCACTGTGTCATTCCCCCCTTGGTGTCCATATGTTTGTTCTCTACATCTGTGTCTCAATTTCTGCCCTGCAAACCTGTTCATCTGTACCATTTTTCTAGGTTCCACATATATGCATTAATATACAATATTTGTTTTCTCTTTCTGACTTACTTCACTCTGTATGACAGTTTCTAGATCCATCCACATCACAACAAATGACCCAATTTTGTTCCTTTTTATGGCTGAGTAATATTCCACTGTATATATGTACCACTTCTTCTTTAACCATTAGTCTGTCGATGGGCATTTAGGTTACTTCCATGACCTGGCTACTGTAAATAGTGCTGCAATGAACATTGGGGTGCGTGTATCTTTTTGAATTATGAATTTCTCTGGGTATATGCCCAGTAGTGAGATTGCTGGATCATAAGGTAATTCTATTTTTAGTTTCTTAAGGAACCTCCACACTGTTCTCCATAGTGGCTGTATCAATTTACATTCCCACCAGCAGTGCAAGAGGGTTCCCTTTTCTCCACACCCTCTCCAGCATTTGTTGCTTGTAGATTTTCTGATGATGCCCATTCTAAATGGTGTGAGGTGATACCTCATTGTAGTTTTGATTTACATTTCTCTAATAATCAGTGATGTTGAGCAGCTTTTCATGTGATTCTTGGCCATCTGTATGTCTTCTTTGGAAAAATGTCTATTTAGGTCTTCTGCCCATTTTTGGATTGGGTTGTTTGTTTATTTAATATTGAGCTGCATAAGCTGTTTATATATTTTGGAGATTAATCCTTTGTCCATTGATTCGTTGGCAAATATTTTCTCCCATTCTGAGGGGGTGTCTTTTCATCTTGTTTATGGTTTCATTTGCCATGCAAAAGCTTTTAAGTTTCATTAGGTCCCATTTGTTTATTTTTGTTTTTATTTCTGTTCCTCTAGGAGGTGGGTCAAAAAAGATCTTGCTGTGATTTATGTCAAAGAGTGTTCTTCCTATGTTTTCCTCTAAGAGTTTTATAGTGTCTAGCCTTACTTTAATGGTCTTTAATCCATTTTGAGTTTCTTTTTGTGTATGGTGTTAGGGAGTGTTCTAATTTCATTCTTCTACATGTAGCTGTCCAGTTTTCCCAGCACCACTTATTGAAGTGACTGTCTTTTCTCCATTGTATATCCTTGCCTCCTTTGTCATAGATTAGTTGACCATAGGTGCATGGGTTTATCTCTGGCCTTTCTATCTTGTTGCATTGATCTATGTTTCTGTTTTTGTGCCGGTATCATATTGTCTTGATTACTGTAGCTTTGTAGTATAGTCTGAAGGCAGGGAGTCTGATTCCTCCAGCTCCATTTTTTTCCCTCAAGACTGCTTTGGCTATTTGGGGTCTTTTGTGTCTCCATAAAAATTTTAAGATTTTTTGTTCTAGTTCCATAAAAAATGCCATTGGTAATTTGATAGGTATTGCATTCAATCTGTAGATTGCTTTGGGTAGTATAGTCATTTTCACAATGTTGATTCTTCCAAAACAAGAACATGGTATATCTCTCCATCTGTTGGTATCATCTTTAATTTCTTTCATTAGTGTCTTATAGTTTTCTGTATACAGGTCTTTTGTCTCCCTAGGTAGGTTTATTCCTAGGTATTTTATTTTTTTTGTTACAGTGGTAAATGGCAGTGTTTCCTTAATTTCTCTTTCAGATTTTTCATCAGTAATGTATAGGAATGCAAGAGATTTCTGTGCATTAATTTTGTATCCTGCAACTTTACCAAATTCATTGATTAGCTCTAGTAGTTTTCTGGTAGCATCTTTAAGATTCTCTATGTATAGTATCATGTCATCTGAAAACAGTGACAGTTTTACTTCTTCTTTTCCAATTTGTATTCCTTTTATTTCTTTTCCTTCTCTGATTGCCGTGGCTAGGACTTCCAAAACTATGTTGAATAATAGTGGTGCGAGTGGACATCCTTGTCTTGTTCCTGACCTTAGAGGAAATGCTTTCAGTTGTTCACCATTGAGAATGATGTTTGCTGTGGGTTTGTCGTATATGGCCTTTATTATATTGAGGTAGGTTCCTTCTGTGCCCACTTTTTGGAGAGTTTTTATCATAAATGGGTGTTGAATTTTGTCAAAAGCTTTTTCTGTATCTATTGAGATGATCATATGGTTTTTATTCTTCAATTTGTTAATATGGTGTATCACATTGATTGATTTGTGTATATTGAAGAATCCTTGCATCCCTGGGATAAATCCCACTTGATCATGGTATATGATTCTTTTAATGTGTTGTTAGATTCTGTTTGCTAGTATTTTGTTGAGGATTTTTGCATCTATATTCATGAGTGATATTGGTCTGTAATTTTCTTTTTTTGTAGTATCTTTGTCTAGTTTTTGTATCAGGGTGATGGTGGCCTCATAGAATGAGTTTTGGAGTGCTCCTTCCTCCGCAATGTTTTGGGAGAGCTTGAGAAGGATGGGTGTTAGCTCTTCTCTAAATGTTTGATAGAATTCACCTGTGAAGCCATCTGGTCCTGGACTTTTGTTTGTTGGAAGATTTTTAATCACAGTTTCAATTTCATTACTTGTGATTGGTCTGTTCATATTTTCTATTTCTTCCTGGTTCAGTCTTGGAAGGTTATACCTTTCTACGAATATGTCCATTTCTTCCAGGTTGTCCATTTTATCAGCATAGAGTTGCTTGTAGTAGTCTCTTAGGATGCTTTGTATATCTGCGGTGTCTGTTGTAACTTCTCCTTTTTCATTTCTAATTTTATTGATTTGAGTCCTCTCCCTCTTTGTCTTGTAGAGTCTGGCTAATGGCTTATCAATTTTGTTTATCTTCTCAAAGAACCAGCTTTTAGTTTTATTAATCTTTGCTATAGTTTTATTTGTTTCTATTTCATTTATTTCTGCTCTGATCTTTATGATTTCTTTCCTTCTGCTAACTTTGGGTTTTGTTTGTCCTTCTTTCTCTAGTTCCTTTAGGTGTAAGGTTAGGTTGTTTATTTGAGATTTTTCTTGTTTCTTGAGGTAGGACTCTGTAGCTATAAACTTCCCTCTTAGAACAGCTTCTGCTGCATCCATAGGTTTTGGAGCATCGTGTTTTCATTGTCATTTGTCTCTAGGTATTTTTTGATTTCCTCTTTGATTTCTTCAGTGATCTCTCAGTTATTTAGTAACGTATTGTTTAGCCTCCATGTGTTTGTATTTTTTATGTTTTTTCCCCTGTAATTGATTTCTAATTTCATAGCGTTGTGGTCAGAAAAGATGCTTGATATGATTTCAGTTTTTGTAAATTTCCTGAGGCTTGATTTGTGACGCAAGATGTGATCTATCCTGGAGAATGTTCCATGCGCACTTGAGATAATGTGTAATCTGCTGTTTTTGGATGGAATGTCCTATAAGTATCAATTAAATCTATCTGGTCTATTGTGTCATTTAAAGCTTCTGTTTCCCTGTTTATTTTCATTTTGGATGATCTAACCATTGGTGTAAGTGAGGTGTTAAAGTCCCCCACTATTATTGTCTTACTGTCAATTTCCTCTTTTTTAGCCATTAGCAGTTGGGTGCATATATATTTATAATTGTTATATCTTCTTCTTGGATTGATCCCTTGATCATTATGTAGTGTCCTTCCTTGTCTCTTGTAACATTCTTTATTTTAAAGTCTATTTTATCTGATATAAGTATTGCTACTCCAGCTTTCTTTTGATTTCCATTTGCATGGAGTATCTTTTTTCATCCCCTCACTTTCAGTCTGTAGTTGTCCCTAGGTCTGAAGTGGGTCTCTTGTAGACAGCATATAGACGGGTCTTGTTTTTGTATCCATTCAGCAAGCCTGTGTCTTTTGTTTGGGGCATTTAATCCATTCATGTTTAAGGTAATTATCGGTATGTATGTTCTAATGACCATTTTCTTCATTGTTTTGGGTTTGTTTTTGTAGGTCCTTTTCTTCTCTTGTATTTCTCACTTAGAGAATTTCCTTTAGCATTTGTTGTAGAGCTGGTTTGGTGGTGCTGAATTCTCTTAGCTTTTACTTGTCTGTAACACTTTTGATTTCTCCATTGAATCTGAGTGAGATCCTTGCAGGGTAGAGTATTCTTGGTTGTAGGTTCTTCCCTTTCATCACTTTAAGTATTTCCTGCCACTCCTTTCTGGCTTGTAGAATTTCTGCTGAGAAATCAGCTGTTAAGCTTATGGGAGTTCCCTTGCATGTTATTTGTCGTTTTCCCCTTGCTGCTTTCAATAATATTTCTTTGTCTTTAATTTTTGCCAATTTGATTACTATGTGTCTTGGCGTGTTTCTCCTTGGGTTTATCCTGTATGGGACTTGCTGCACTTCCTGGGCTTGGGTGGCTATTTCCTTTCCCATGTTAGGGAAGTTTTCAACTATAATCTCTTCAAATATTTTCCCTGGTCCTTTCTCTCTCTCTTCTCCTTCTGGGACCCCTATAATGCAAATGTTGTTGCATTTAATGTTGCCCCAGAAGCCTCTTAGGCTGTCTTCATTTCTTTTCATTCTTTTTTCTTTATTCTGTTCCTCAGCAGTGAATTCCACCATTCTGTCTTCCAGGTCACTTATCCATTCTTCTGCCTCAGTTATTCTGCTGTTGATTTCTTGTAGTGTAGTTTTCATTTCAGTTATTGTATTGTTCATCTCTGTTTGTTTGTTCTTTAATTCTTCTAGGTCTTTGTTAAATATTTCTTGCATCTTCTCGATCTTTGCCTCCATTCTTTTTCTGAGGTCCTGGATCATCTTCAGTATCATTATTCTGAATTCTTTTTCTGGAAGGTTGCCTATCTCCATTTAGTTGTTTTCCTGGGGTTTAATCTTGTTCCTTCATCTGGTACATAGCCCTCTGCCTTTTCATTTTGTCTATCTTTCTGTGAATGTGGTTTTTGTTCCACAGGCTGCAGGATTGTAGTTCTTCTTGCTTTTGCTGTCTGCCCTCTGGTGGATGAGGCTATCTAAGAGGCTTGTGCAAGTTTCCTGATGGGAGGGACTGGTGGTGGGTGAGCTGACTGTTGCTCTGGTGGGTAGAGCTCAGTAAAAATTTAATCCTCTTGACTGCTGATGGGTAGGGCTGGGTTCCCTCCCTGTTGGTTTTTTCGCCTGAGGCAACCCAACACTGGAGCCTATGTGGGCTCTTTGGTGGGGCTAATGGCAGACTCTGGGAGGGCTCACACCAAGGAGTACTTCCCAGAACTTCTTCTGCCAGTGTCCTTGTTCCCACAGTGAGCCACAGCCACCACCCCCCACCTCTGTAAGAGACCCTCCAACACTAGCAAGTAGGTCTGGTTCAGTCTCTCCTGGGGCCACTGCTCCTTCCCCTGGGTCCCAGTGCTCACACTACTTTGTGTGTTCCTTCGAAGAGTGGAGTCTCTGTTTCCCCCAGTCCTTTCAAAATCCTTCAATCAAATCCCAGTAGCCTTCAAAGTCTGATTATCTAGGAATTCCTCCTCCCATTGCCGGACCCCCACGTAGGGAATCTTGACGTTGGACTCAGAACCTTCAGTCCAGTGGGTGGACTTCTGTGGTATAAGTGTTCTGCCATCTGTGAGTCACCCACCCAACTGTTATGGGATTTGATTTTACTGTGATTGTGCCCCCCTACCATCTCATTGTGGCTTCTCCTTTGTCTTTGGATGTGGGGTATCTTTTTTGGTGAGTTCCAGTGTCTTCCTGTTGATGATTGTCCAGCAGCTAGTTGTGATTCTTGTGTTCTCACAAGAGGGAGTGGGAGCACGTCCTTCTACTCCGCCATCTTGGTTCCCAGTCATTTCTAGTATATTCAGAAAGTTGCATAAGAATCAAACTTTAGAACACTTTTATCACCACCAAAAGAAACCCCATACCCATTAACAGTAAATCCTATCCCCACCTCACCTCTAGCCCTAAGCAAGCAGTAATCTACTTTCTGTCTCTATGGATCTGCCTATTCTGGATATTTCATATAAACAGGAGCTCACGGTATGTGTTTTTCTGTAACTGGCTTCTTAGCACAATGTTTCCAAGGTTCATCCATGTTGTGGCATGTGTGAGTACTTCATTCCTCTTTATGATGGAATAATATTCCACTGTAGGGCTGTGCCACATTTTATTCATCTATTCATCAGTTAGTGGACATTTGGGTTGTTCCACTTTTGGGTTATTTTGTGAACATTAGTATTCACATTTTTTTGTGGACATGTTCTCAATTCATTTGTGTATATACCTCAGGGTGGAATTGTTGGGTCATATTGTAACTCTGTGTTTGACTTTTGAGGAATTGCCAGACTATTTTTCTCACCCTGAATACTCTCAACTGAGCTCACATCTGCTTTTGAGCCCCTCTAATGAATTTTTAATGTCAGTTATTTAACTTTTCTACTAGACTTTCTATTTGATTCCTTTTTATAATTCTGTCTCTTTATTGATATGCTATGTTTGGAGACACACCATTGTCACACTTTCCTTTAATTCTTTAGACATGACTTCCTTTAGTTCTTTGAATATAGTTATAACAGTTGACTTAAAGTCCTTATCTAACTGGCCAACATCTGGGCCATTTCAGAGACATTTCCTATTGGCTGTTGTTTTCCTTTTGTAGAGGCAATACCTTCCTGTTTCTCTGTATGTCTCATAATTTGTGGTTGAAATCTGGACATCGTAGATAATATATTGCAACAACTCTGGTACCACATTTTTTCCCTCACCCTTCCACTCCTGTTTGTTTTTATTGCTGTTTGTTGTTGTTGTTGTTTCTTGTTACTGCTTTTTGTTCAGCAACTTCCCTAGACTTAATCTGTAGATTCTATATTCTCTACAGTGTGTTCTCTAAGTTCTCTGCTAGCTTTAAAAAAAAAAAATCTTGTTTTTATTTTTAAGACTGGACCTAGGGTTCACCCTGTGTCAGTATACTTTAGTGGTTGCATGGATCCTGATGGTTCAGATTTCCTTAATTGCCTTGAGACAGTACATCTTCTTCCCACCTTTTGCACGAGGTTCTGTTTGAAGCATACCTTCAAACCTCAGGCAGTATAGGAGTTGGCCTTATCTTTCACCTCCTGCTTGCTTAGGACTTCAGGGTCAGTCAGAAGTGAATGGCTGGGCTTTCTCCTTACTCGGGTCTTCCTGGGCTCAGGGACATCCCTGGTCATGGGCATAGCCCTGCACATGTGAACAATCTTCTAGATCCTCGGGAATATGTCAGAGCTTTTCAAAGTTCCCTGTGGTCATCTAATTCTCCAAATCTTCCTTTTGCATTTTGGTGAGGTTCTTGTTGGTCTCAACTGAAGCATACAGCCTTAGGCAGCTGTGATGTTAAGTGTTAGCAGTAGATTGCTGTTCTTTTCACTAATGCCCTGGGGACAGGACTTTTTCACCTGATTCACCTAAGCTTCAAGTCAAATCAAACAGAAACAACAACCTGGGCGTGGGGATTTTCCAGGGAGCTGCTAATTTGATCAAAAAATTGACTGTCCTCCGGAGATGGAGCTTTTACTGCAGCTCCAAAGTGGCCAGTGTCCTATTGAAGCTGCAGGCATTCCATGGCCACCTCATCCCTCAGCTTCGGAGGGAGGAGGATGGGAATATTGCCACGTGAAAATGACACAGACTTCACTGGTTTTTAATGAGATTCAGTAGCTTTTCTTGAATAGATATTTTTTGAATAGCTATTTTGTTCTGGGCCTTTGGTTAAACTCCAGAGTTACCAAATGGTTGAATCTGATCGTTTTGCTTGTATTTTCATTGTTTGTGGAGCAGTGCGTTCACTGAGGTGCATGCTTCACCATTTCATCTGGATAGTCTTAATCAAACTCAGGTATCTCAGAGTAAACAGCTATGCTGTTTATTGAGCATCCCTGTGCTTACTCAATAAATGACTTAATGAATATAAAATGCTCAGAAGAGTTTGGGGCATACATTGTAAGTATTATGAGATAGCTGTTATGATTGTTATTCTCCTGCCCTCTGCAAGAGCAGCTTCTCTCTTCTGCTTCAGTGTTTGTTGGAGCACAGTGAATGACAGACTGTTTGAAGCTGCAACTCTATGAAGCCACTGATAACCGAGGAACACATTTAAGATGTATTTTCAAAGAGTTAACACAACAGCTAATAACCAGTGCAGAGAGTTTCAAACCCCAAGCTAGCAACGCAGATGGATAGCATCTACTCAAGCCTGGGAGTAAAACTAGGGTCAGTGTGGGCAGTGACTGGAAAGAAATTCAGTGTGATGACAAAGGTACTAAATCATACTGAAGGTGTCTCCATTCTTCAATTTACCCTTTTTAAATAACGTTCTTTTACTTTTAAAAACCTAATTGAGTAGAAAAATACTATTTCTCTTTTTTTTTTCTAAACTCTATTTCTAAGGATTGTAGCTGTCCATGGTCAACCTGCTAAAGTGCTCTCATGTTGATTAGAAGTGAGATAGCTAGAAGGAAATTAGAAGCCTCCGGAATTAGGTTATTTTATCTAAACCTTATAAATGGAAAACAACTCCCCATTCTATATAGGACAGATATATTTGAACTGGGTAGCATGATCGCTGTGAGGGAAAACACCTTTCGGAGCACAATGTAGAAACAGAATGTCTTAACTTTTAAAAGAATAAAAAGTTACCTGATATTACAAAAGCTTTAGATAATCCATGACATATTGACGTAAAATCTATGGGCGGTAGATCCAGTAGTCTTAAAGATGCAATAAGACAAGGCTAGGTATCTATATTTATCAGTGAAAAAAGGAAAGGCCTGCTTTTGAATGACACTGGAATTTAGACAGGAAGAGACAAACGGAGAGAATGGTGCAAGGATCCAAATTTGAATACTGTGTTTTCATTTTATTTTTATTTGGAGAGAGGCAAAAATCTATGTTTTTTTTTTTTTTTTTTTTAAGGATAACTAGAGAAAAGGGGACAGGCCAAGATATTCTCTTGACCTAGGTGCCCTGCATAGGTGCCCAGGTACCCAGGTTTGGAAGGAATTTTTCCCTTCCCTCTGTAGGCTTCAGGTGCTCCAGGGAAGGCTGCATGGATCCACGATTGGAAGCTTTGGAAGCTCAAGGAAGCAGCTCAGCTGCAAAGTAGTCACTGCACTGCAGAGAATGGTGGCAGCTGCTTCTCAGATGGAGGCCATCAACCAGAGGGATTATCAGTGAAGATGTCAAGGGGTGGTGTGTGAATTCAAGTGAGATCCACCCCTAAGGAGTTCTGGAAATAACTATTTGAGGCTCAGGGGAGGAACCTGACCTACCATCATGCTCCAACCAGGGAAATCTGAATTATTGCTAAGAATATGATTGCTTTAGTATCTACACTGATGACGATTGAAAACACCCCTAATATATGCCCAACAATGTAGTATATATATATTTTTAACATCTTTATTGGAGTATAATTGCTTTACAATGTTGTGCTAGTTTGTGCTATATAACAAAGTGAATCAGCTATATGTATACACATATCCCCATATCCCTTCCCTCTTGCGTCTCCCTCCCATCCTCCCTATCCCACCCCTCTAGGTGGTCACAAAGCACCGAGATGATCTCCCTGTGCGAAGCAGCTGCTTCCAACTAGCTATCTATTTTACATTTGGTAGTGTATATATGTCACTGCTACTCTCTCACTTCATCCCAGCTTACCCTTCCCCCTGCCCCGTGTCCTCAAGTCCATGTCTCTACTTCTGCATCTTTATTCCTATCCTGTCCCTAGGTTGATCAGAACCAGTTTTTTTAAGATTCCATATATATGTATTAGCATACGGTATTTGTTTTTCTCTTTCTGACTTACTTCACTCTGTATGACAGACTCTAGGTCCATCCACCTCACTACAAATAACTCAATTTCGTTCCTTTTTATGGCTGAGTAATATTCCATTGTATATATGTGCCACATCTTCTTTATCCATTCATCTGTTGATGGACACTTAGTTGCTTCCATGTCCTGGCTATTGTAAGTATAGCTGCAGTGAACACTGTGGTACACGTCTCTTTTTGAATTATGGTTTTCTCTGGGTATATGCCCAGTAGTGGGATTTCTGGGTCATATGGTAGTTCTATTTTTACTTTTTAAGGAACCTCCATGCTGTTCTCCATAGTGGCTACATCACTAACAGTGCAAGAGGGTCCCCTCTCTACACCCTGTACAGCATTTATTGTTTGTAGATTTTTTGATGATGGCCATTCTGACTGGTGTGAAGTAATACCTCATTGTGGTTTTGATTTGCATTTCTCTAATGATTAGTGATGTTGAGCATCCTTTCATGTGTTTGTTGGCAATCTGTATATCTTCTTTGGAGAAATGTCTATTTAGGTCTTCTGCCCATATTTGGATTGGGTTGTTTGTTTTTTGTTTTGTTTTTTTTTTTTTGATATTGAGCTGCATGAGCTTCTTGTATACTTTGGAGATTAATTCTGTATCAGTTGCTTCCTTTGCAAATATTTTCTCCCATTCTGAGGGTAGTCTTTTCATCTTGTTTATGGTTTCCTTTGCTGTGTAAAAGCTTTTAAGTTTCATTATGTCCCATTTGTTTATTTTTGTTTTTCTTTCCATTTCTCTAGGAGGTAGGTCAAAAAGGATCTTGCTGTGATTTCTGTCATAGAGTGTTCTGCCTATGTTTTCCTCTAAGAGTTTGTCAGTGTCTGGTCTCACATTTAGGTCTTTAATCCATTTTGAGTTTATTTTTATGTATGGTGTTAGGAAATGTTCTAATTTAATTCTTTTACATGTAGCTGTCCAATTTTCCCAGCACCACTTATTGAAGAGGCTGTCTTTTCTCCACTGTATAGTTTTGCCTCCTTTATCAAAGATAAAGTGACCATATGTGCATGGGTTTATCTCTGGGATTTCTATCCTGTTCCATTGATCTATATTTGTTTTTGTGCCAGTATCATACTGTCTTGATTACTGTAGCTTTGTTGTATAGTCTGAAGGCAGGGAGCCTGCTTCCTCCAGCTTCATTTTTCTTTCTCAAGATTGCTTTGGCTATTTGGAGTCTTTTGTGTTTCCATACAAATTGTAAAGTTTTTTGTTCTAGTTCTGTGAAAAATGCCATTGGTAGTTTGATAGGGATTGCATTGAATCTGTAGATTGCTTTGGGTAGTATAGTCATTTTCACAATGTTGATTCTTCCAATCCAAGAATATGGTTTGTATCTCCATCTGTTTGTATCATCTTTAATTTCTTTCATCAGTGTCTTATAATTTTCTGCCTACAGGTCTTTTTTCTCCTTAGGTAGGTTTATTCCTAGGTATTTTATTCTTTTTCTTACAATGGTAAATGGGAGTGTTTCCTTAATTTCTCTTTGAGATTTTTCATCATTAGTGTATAGGAATGCAAGAGATTTCTGTGCATTAATTTTGTATCCTGCAACTTTACCAAATTCATTGATTAGCTCTAGTAGTTTTCTGGTGACATCTTCAGGATTGTCTATGTATAGTATCATGTCATCCACAAACAGTGACAGTTTTACTTCTTCTTTTCCAATTTGGATTCCTTTTATTTCTTTTTCTTCTCTGATTGCTGTAGCTAAAACTTCCAAAATTATATTGAATAATAGTGGTGAGAGTGGGCAACCTTGTCTTGTTCCTGATCTTAGAGTAAATGGTTTCAGTTTTTCACCATTGAGAACAATGCTGGCTGTGGGTTTGTCATATATCACCTTTATCATGTTGAAGTAGGTTCCCTCTATGCCCACTTTCTGGAGAGTTCTTATCATAAATGAATGTTGAATTTTGTCATAAGTTTTACTGTATCTATTGACATTATCATATGGTTTTTATTCTTCAATTTGTTAATACGGTGTATCACATTGATTGATTTGCGTATATTGAAGAATCCTTGCATCCCTGGGATAAATCCCACTTGATCATGGTGTATGATCCTTTTAATGTGTTGTTGGATTCTGTTTGCTAATATTTTGTTGAGGATTTTTGCAACTATATTCATCAGTGATATTGGTCTGTAATTTTCTTTTTTTGTAATATCTTTGTCTGGTTTTGGTATCAGGGTCATGGTGGCCTCGTAGAATGAGTTTGGGAGTATTCCTTCCTCTGCAATTCTTTGGAAGAATTTGAGAAGGATGAGTGTTAGCTCTTCTCTAAATGTTTGATAGAATTCACCTGTGAAGCCGTCTGATCCTTGACTTTTGTTTGTTGGAAGATTTTTAATCACAGTTTCAATTTTATTACTTGTGATCAGTCTGTTCATACTTTCTATTTCTTCCTGGTTCAGTCTTGGAAGGTTATACCTTTCTAAGAATTTGTCCATTTCTTCCAGGTTGTCCATTTTGTTGGCATAGGGTTGCTTGTAGTAATCTCTCATGATCCTTTGTATTTCTGCAGTGTCTGTTGTAACTTCTCCTTTTTCATTTCTAATTCTGTTGATTTGAGTCTTCTCCCTGTTTTTCTTGATGAGTCTGGCTAAAGGTTTATCAATTTTGTTTATCTTCTCAAAGATCCAGATTTTAGTTTTATTGATCTTTGCTATCATTTCCTTCATTACTTTTTCATTTATTTCTGATCTGAAATTTATTTCTTTCCTTTTGCTAACTTTGGGTTTTTTCTTTCTTCTTTCTCTAATTGCTTTAGGTTGTTTCTTTGACATTTTTCTTTTCTCTTGAGGTAGAAATGTATAGCTATAAACTTCCCTCTTAGAACTGCTTTTGTTGCATCCCATAGGTTTTGTGTCATCGTGTTTTCATTGTCATTTGTTTCTAGGTATTTTTTGATTTCCTCTGATTTCTTCAGTGATCTCTTGGTTATTAAGTAGTGTATTATTTAGCCTCCATGTGTTTGTATTTTTTACAGATCTTTTCCTGTAATTGATATTTGGTCTCATAGCATTGTGGTCAGAAAAGATACTTGATATGATTTCAATTTTCTTAAATTTACCAAGGCTTGATTTGTGACCCAAGATGTGATCTATCCTGGGGAATGTTCCAAAAGCAGTTGAGAAGAAAGCGTATTCTGTTGTTTTTGGATGGAATGTCCTATGAATGTCAATTAAGTCCACCTTGTTTAATGTATCATTTAAAGCTTGTGTTTCCTTATTTATTTTCATTTTGGATGATCTGTCCATTGGTGAAAGTGGGGTTTTAAAGTCCCCAACTATGATTGTGTTACTGTCGATTTCCCCTTTCATGACTGTTAGCATTTGCCTTATGTACTGAGGTGCTCCTATGTTGGGTGCATAAATACTTACAATTGTTATATCTTCTTCTTGGATTGATCCCTTGGTCATCATGTAGTGTCCTTCTTTATCTCTTGCAATAGTCCTCATTTTAAAATGTATTTTGTCTGATATGAGAATTGCTACTTCAACTTTCTTTTCATTTCTATTTGCATGGGATATCTTTTTCCATCCCCTCACTTTCAGTCTGTATGTGTCCCTAGGTCAGAAGTGGGTCTCTTGTAGACAGCATATATACATGTCTTGTTTTTGTATCCATTCAGCCAGGCTGGGTCTTTTGGTTGGAGTATTTAATCCATTTACATTTAAGGTAATTATCAATATGTATGTTCCTATTGCCATTTTCTTAATCGTTTTGTGTTCATTTTTGTAGGTCTTTCCCTTCTCTTGTGTTTCCTGCCTAGGGAAGTTTGTTTAGCATTTGTTGTAAGGCTGGTTTGGTGGTGCTGAATTCTTTTAGCTTTTGCTTGTCTGTAAAGGTTTTAATTTCTCCATCGAATCTGAATGAGATCCTTGCTGGGTAGAGTAATCTTCATTGTAGGTTTTTCCCTTTCATCACTTTAAATATGTCCTGCCACTCCCTTCTGGCTTGCAAAGTTTCTGCTGAAAGGTCAGCTGTTAACCTTATGGGGGTTCCCTTGTATGGTATTGGTTGCTTTTTTCTTACTACTTTTAACATTTTATATTTAATTTTTGATAGTTTGATTAATATTTGTGTTGGCATGTTCCTCCTTGGATTTATCCTGTATGGGACTCTGCACTTCCTGTGATTGAGTATTTCCTTTCCCATGTTAGGGAATTTTTCAACAATAATCTCTTCAAATATTTTCTCAGACCCTTTCTTTTTCTCTTCTTCTTCTGAGACCCCTATAATTTGAATGTTGGCACATTTAATGTTGTCCCAGAGGTCCCTGAGACTGTCTTCAATTCTTTTCCTTCTCTTTTTCTTCATTCTGCCTTGCAGCAGTTATTTCCACTATTCTGTCTTCCAGGTTACTTAGCCGTTCTTGGTCCCGAGAGACGGGCATGGACAGCTAACACTGATCCCGCTGCCACCACGAATCGTGTGTGGAAGCGCAGGTCAGTACCCACACACCACCCCCACCCCAGATGCCTCAGTTATTCTGCTATTGATTCCTTCTAGAGAATTTTTAATTTCATTTATTGTGTTGTTCGTCATTGTTTGTCCTTTAGTTCTTCTAGGTCCTTGTTAAATGTTTCCTGTATTTTCTCCATTCTATTTCTGAGATTTTGGATCATCTTTACTATCATTACTCTGAATTCTTTTTCAGGTAGACTACCTATTTCCTCTTCATTTGTTTGGTCTGGTGGGTTTTTACCTTCTCCTTCATCTGCTCCATATTTCTCTGTCTTCTCATTTTGTTTAACTTATTGTGTTTGGGGTCTCCTTCTCGCAGGCTGCAGGTTTTTAGTTCCTGTTATTTTTGGTGTCTGGCCCCAGTGGGTGAGGTTGGTTCAGTGGGTTGTGTACGCTTCCTGGTTGGGGGGACTAGTACCTGTGTTCTGGTGGGTGGGGCTGGATCTTGTCCTTCTGGTGGGCAGGACCACTTCCGGAGTTGTGTTTTGGTGTGTCTGTTAACTTAGTATGACTTTAGGCAGCCTCTCTGCTAATGGGTGTGTTTGTGTTCCTGTCTTGCTAGTTGTTTGGCATGGGGCATCCAGCACTGGAGTTTGCTGGCCGTTGGGTGGAGCTGGGTATTAGTGTTGAGTTGGAGATCTCTGGGAGAGCTCTCATCAATTAATATTACGTGGGGCTAGGAGGTCTGTAGTGTTCAAGTGTCCTGGACTCGGCTCTCCCACGTCAGAGGCTCAGGCCCAATACCCAGCCGGAGCACCAAGACCCTGCCAGCCACACGGGTTGGAAGAAAAGGAAGAAAACACAAATAAACCCCAAAACAAATGGTAAAAGAAAAACTAAACAAACATCTCCAAAGAAACATACACACACACACACACACACACACACACACACAAAGAGAAAAAAGAAAAAATAAAAAAAGGAAGAGAGCAATCAAACCAATAAAGAAATCCACCAATGATAACTAGCACTAAAAACTAAACTAAGATAAACATAAGACCAAAGACAAATCAGACGTAGAAAGCAAACCCCAAGTCTACAGTTGCTCCCAAAGTCCATCGCCTCAATTTGGGGAACATTCATTGTCTATTCAGGTATTCCACAGATGCAGGGTTTATCAAGTTGACTGTGGGGATTTAATGCACAGCTCCTGGGGTTCAGCTTTGGTTTTGGCCCTGCCTCTGTGTGTAGGCCACCCTCAGAGATCTGTTCCCTGCCCAGACAGGAGGGGTTTAAAGCAGCGGCTTATTAGGGCTCTCTTGCTCACTGATGCTGGGGCGAGGGAGGGGTACTGTAGTCATAATTGGAAGGAGGGGTGAGCCTGCGGTGGCAGAGGCCAGCATGATGTTGCAACAGCCTGAAGCATGTCATGTGTTCTCCTGGGGAAGTTGTTCCTGGATCATGGGATCCTGGCCGTGGCGTGCTGCACAGGCTCCTGCGGGGGTGGGGTGGGTATGTGTGCAGGTAGTGACCTGCACTTGCACACGGGATTCTTGGTGGCAGCAAGAGCAATGTTAGCTGTCCATGCCCATCTCTCGGGTCCAACATGATAGCCGCAGTTCTTGCCTGTCTCTGGAGCTCACTTAGGTAGTGCTCTGTCATCTGTGGGCACACGGAACAGGAATCCCCTCTCCTCATGTACCCAATGCAGTGGTCTCTTGCCTCTCCAGTAGGTCTGGACTTTTTCCCGGGCTCCCTCCCAGCTAGCTGTAGCACACTAGCCCCCTTCAGGCTGTCTTCACGTGGCCAGCCCCAGCTCTCTCCCTGAGGTCTGACCTCGGAAGCCTGAGCCTCAGCTCCCAGCCCCCACCCGTCCCAGCGCATGAGCAGACCAGCATCTCAGGCTGGTGAGGGCTGGTCAGCACTGATCCTCTGTGAGGGAATCTCTCCCCTTGCCCTCAGTACCCCTGTTTCTGCACTCTCCTCCGTGGCTCCAAAGCTTCTCCCCGCCCCACCCCCACCAGTGAAGGGGCTTCCTAGTGTATGGAAACTTTTCCTCCTTCACAGCTCCCTCCCTAGGAGGTACAGATCCCGTCCCTATTCTTTTGTCTCTTTTTTTCTTTTTTCTTTTGCTCTACCCAGGTACATGGGGATTTTCTTGACTTTTGGGAATTCTGAGGTCTTCTGCCAGCATTCAGTAGGTGTTCAGTAGGAATTGTTCCACATGTAGCTGTATTTTTGACGTATTTGTGGGGAGGAAGTTGATCTCCATGTCTTACTCCTCTGCCATCTTGAAGGTCTCTGTCTAGTATATTTTTAAATCTGTGGTGTTTACAGCAATTCTCTAAGACTGCTTTTATCCTCTACACTTAGTAGATGAGAAAGGTAAGATGTAAAAAGGTAAGCAGCTTTCCCAAGGGTGCACACTTAGTATTTGGCAGAGCCAGAATCAGAACTCAAATCTTCTTCACCCAAAATGTTATTATCATTCCAGGACATCATCTCTCATGCACCTGTGGAAGTATGCTTCTTACTTGCACCTTCAAAGTGTCTGGATACCCATGTAAAGTGAGCAAAGAAGGCCCATAAACATCAACAACAACAACAACAAACATCAAAGGAAAAAGGCAAAAAAATTCAAAAAGAACGTCTACTGTTAGTGTGTTTTTGGTCCTACAAAATCACAGTGAGAAAACGGGGAGGATGGAAATTTTTCTGCAGGAAAAGGGCTCAAAAGAGTGCAAAATAAACCTGACTCATAAGCTATTACTGTGATAATTTAGTGTACAGTAGCTGAAGTAACAATTGCTTTCTATTCATTTACCCAAGTTGGGAAAAGAAAGTTTCTTTCAAAAGCTGAGATGCTGATAATTGCTTATGTGAGCTTCCATTTTAAAGAAAAAAGTGTTGCTGAAGCTGGCACTGTTCGAGGGGAAGGGTAGTCAGTGTTGGAACATTTTGGATGAATTTTAAGAATTGGATGATGAAGAAGAAAACTAATTATGTCTAAATATAAAGTAAACTATTTCTCGAAGGATACAATAGTACAGAATTACGCAACAAATTAGCCAGCAAGATATTACTATTCCAATCGAAATTATGCTGGTACATGAGAGATGCTAACCTTTTGGATAGACAATGTTGATTAAAAAATTGCCAAGAATCTTGGGCAATTTATGTAGTTGATTTTCTAAGATGTTGGAGATTTCTGTGCTGACATTGATAGTGAGCCCCATTTTTATGGACTGAATTGTACCTCCCCCAATCCCTGTGTTGGAGCCCTAAGTCTCAGTGTGACTATATTTGGAGATAGGATCTTTAAGTAATTAAGTTTAAATGAGGCCATAAGAGTGGGGCTCTAATCCAATAGAACCGGTGCCCTTATAAGAAGAGGGAGCAACAATAGCAGTGCCCACACAGAGGAAAGGCAAGGTGGTGACATCCATCTTTGAGGCAGAAAAAGAGTCCTCACAAGAAACCTGTGCTGCTGGCACCTTGAACTTGGCCTTCCAGCCTCCAGAACCATGAGAAAATAAATGTCTGTTGTTTAAGCCAGCCAATCTGAGTATTTTGTTATGGAAGTCTGACCAGACTAATACACTTGCACAGCAACAGTTCTCAAATTTGAGTGTGGCTATTTTATGTGGCTTATCATTTGTCAACATCATTTAGCATTCTTCTGTCAATCAATAGAGAATGTTTCAACATAAGTTAGTGATTTTAACTACCTTTGTGTCAATTTTAAAATGAGTGACGTGAATTAAGCCTGGCAGATATCTTTCTTCTCTCAGTTTACTTTCACTGCATATCATTTACATGGATCTCTATAAATTTTCTATCTGCCTGACTTTTCTTTCAACTAGAAATAATTTTGTTACCTTTTGAGTTGTCATTTAAATACCACTTCAAGTATTTTTACAAGGACTTTGCAATATCACAGGAAAAGTGTTGGTCTTTTAATTCCATAATGCCTTTGACATTCATCCAGGAAGAGGAAGTGATCTAAGGAAAGTACAGATGAAGCATGCATAGTTTTTAGAGCTCATGAAAGGTATGGATGAAATAAAGTTATCTCCAGGTATTTATCATGCTGGCCATCCATTCTTTCAACATAGTTTTTGAGCACTAATGTTGAACTAAGTTAATAAAGACACAGTGGGCTTTATGCAAAATACTCATTTCATCAGTTCTAAGCCAACTCCTCTATGACCCTTTACTCGCTTTAACTAGCTTTCAAAATAACCCTATTCCTCTGTGGACTCTTTTAATGAAAGAGACCCTTTTTACCTTATTTCAATGTTCGAGAGACTCATATGTATTACATGCTCCAAAATATATATTGAATTGTGTTGAGGGCTACCTAAGCTAATTAATATCTTTTGTCCCTTAAAAACTGAATTCAATAATAAAACTGCAATAGAATTATAGCTATTTCATCCTAAGTGCCTTTTAAAGTCAAATTTTTCATTCTCTGAGACCCAAAGAATGCATATATTTCCCCGGAAAATGGGGCAACTCTACAAATTCATGACAACTCCTTCAAACAAAAAGATAAAAGTGGATCAATTTAGCCAGACAATAAAAATTAAGTTACTTCTATTTTGACTAAAGAAAACATCTTCTTTTATGGAAGAATTTCAAAACTGCAAATTACAATTTAAAATGATAGCTGAAGGGCATAATCTACAGGAAGGCAATTTTTGTAAGATATATTAAACTTGAACTTTTATATTATATTTGATGAGATGTAAAATCATAGCATTTTAAAACCCAAAGAAGGGGCCTTGGAGAGCTCCCACTGAAAAGCAAATCACAAGAAAGAACTTCTATGTGTAAAATGCAAATTTGCCTTCGAAAGACGGAGCAGCATTTCCCCAGAGGTCCATGTGCAGAGTGATTTTCAAATAAAGACACCGATAATAAAAAACATTTTGTTCTCTTAATATCTGGTTAAAAAACCCCACACACTATAAACCAAAAAACAGGCATCCATCACCTAATGTGACTCTGCTAAGGATACTGCACGTTGCCATGGCACCACTGCAGGCTTGCTAGCTGGCCTGTCCACCTGGGAGAAACCTTGCATTGCATCCTCCACACCCACACGGTCTTAGGAGTCTCGACACTTTGTTATGCTTTGTTTTTTTCCTAATTTTCCATCCTGACACTAAATAAATAATCCCTGGGCTTTGAGATATAGCAGAACTAGCAAAAGGTTTGGAATCAAACATAGCCAGGCTTGGAATCAACCCCCACTCTGTTTACTAAGTAAGTGGTCTTGGTCAGCCACTTCATCGCTCTCATTTTCAGTTGAATAGTGAGACTAATGATGCCTGCTCACGGCATTGTAGGAGTTAGAGACAGTGCATCTAATCTAGATACTGTTTCTAGTACCCAGTGGGCACATTTATCATTATTCAGTTTGTACGTGGAATTGACCAATTTGTCATCCAGCTGTAGTTTCTCAGTTTCAGTCTGGATTGAGTTGTGACCTCAGTCATTTAGTTTACACCCTGTGTGGATCCAAACTGGTTTGGATCAAGTCAAGTGAAAAATAGCACTAGACATGTTCACCTTTATTCTAATTCAGAATCAGTGAAAGCCATGATATCACATGCTGTCACAAGCCATCATGTCCATTTACCAAAATAGTGGCACACACACACACACACACACACACACACACACACACACAGAGTTTCTTTGAGCAGCTTTTTGAGCAACTTTAAGACCTCTCGCCTAAATGCACAAGAGTCATGATGAATATTACGAGCAACTAGGTGCACAAGCGTTACTGAAAACTACTCTGTGTCAGGCACTTTACAAGATGTCTGGGTAGCAACCATGAACCAGATGTTCACAGTCATGGACTTCATGGTATCATAGAGAAAACAGAAATTTAAAAATACTTACAAACCCCTTTCCAGCAGATTTTTTTTTACTACTCTTACTTCCCATGAACATTTAACAATCAGTTTCCTCAGAACCCAGTTCTCAATTATGAGGCACTAGCTATTTCCTGCTAAAGTAATAAGGCTCCAGGACCACACATTTGTATTAGTACGTAGTGCTCTATTGCCAAAAAATAGTTCAATATCTGGACTGAAGATTTCTGAGCAAAGGAGGAAAAGTGAATAGGAATAGAAATTGGTGTCACCTGGTCTGGTCGACCCAGGTTAAACGTATGTAGTAAATAATCCACCACAAAATGTGTTCTCATCCTTCCTATTGATTTATTTACCTTTAGTGATAGAGAATGAATGAGCCCAGCCATAGTTATTATGTATCTTACACACTTGGTCGCCCAGGCTGGGTCTATTAGCAGGAATACACTGGTCCATCTGTACAATGAAAGTCTGGATTTTAAAAATTCAGGTTTGAAAAGGGATCGGGTGTGTGGTTATGAGAGGTGGGAGATAGGAGAGGCGGAATCAGGCAGGTGGTCCAAGGGTACAGACTTCTAGTTATACGTAAGTACTAGTAACGTACAGCAAGATGACTATAGGTAACGTTGCTGTATGATTTATAGGGAAGTTGTTAAGAGAGTAGATTCTAAGAGCTCTCATCACAAGGAGAATTTTTTTTCTTTTTACAATATATGTAAATCAAATCAGCGTGCTGTGAACCTTAAACTTATACAGAGTGTATGTCAATTATGTCTCCATAAAACTGGAAAAAGTCAGGTTTGAATTGGTCATATTTCTTTGCAATACTCTTTGGCAGTATTTACAAAGCTAAATAGGCCTGTATTCTCTGATTACATGCATGAATTTTACATCTACTTGGGGATAGTTGTTGAAATTTTCCACTGATCACTTTGAAGCACAAGTTTTAAACCTTAATTTTGAAAAATAAATCAGATATGCAAAAAATTAGAATGAATAGTATAATGAATCCCATATACCTATTATTCTGAATCATTTTTTTAAAAAATTGGTTGCATTTGATTCATGTGTCCAATTTTTCTTTTATTTACTTTTTCATAATGTAATTTATTTTTAATGTGGATAGCTTTATTTTCTACCTAACAGTCTAGTAATTTGACAAAGACAGATGACCATCAAATACATTTATGCTGCATTAACGTAATGAATTGAACAGAAACGCATACTATGTTTACCAGATAATATGTATGAGAATTCTTGTGGCACCACTATCTTAATAGCCCCAAACTGAAAACAACCCAACTGCTCATCAATAAATAGCAGAGTGGCCAATCAGTCATGGCATAATTCATGCAATGGCTTGTGACATAGCAGTGACAATGAATAATGTGCAACTCTACACAACATCCTGCCTGAATCTCATGAACATACTGTTCAGTGAAAGAAGCCAGATAGAAAAGTGTACCCTGTATGACTCTCCTTCTTCCTAAGCAGGCTGGACTAATATACAGTGTTAGAAACCAGGATACTAGTAACCCTCGAGGGTAATGACTGAGAGGGAACCCAGGAAATTTCCGGCCTCCTGATGATGTTCTACTTCTTGATGTGTGTGCTGGTTTTATAGGTGTGCTCACTGAGTAAAAATTAATTTATGATTAATTATTAACTAATTAATTATGGTTTGTGCGCTTTTCAGGGTATGTGTCATACGTCTTTAAAAACTCCCGCCTCAGAATTGGGTCTCTCTCATAACAAGTGGAAGTGGGGAAAACTGGTCAAAAAATCTATGAGAAGATAAGCAAGTTCATTTTGATCACTGTACCTAAAAAGATCTAAGAAGCAAAGGTGAGTCTGACCGCTATCTTTCAATATCCGCACCTTCTTTTTACCCCTTAGTTTTCAATGTTTCCTTTTGGACATAATTGAATCCAGTGACTGATGCCAGTAATTGCATCAGCACTTGCTTGAATGTGGTCCTTTTATTGTCCTCGTTTAATTGTTGGTGTGCCCCACGCCAGTGAAATGGACAATGCAGTATTTTGGCTAAAAGCCTCCCAGGTTATGAGTAAACAGGCTGCTCAGACAGGACATTGCAGTGACACAGCTCACTGGATTGTCCGGTTGGAATAGAAAGCCAAAGCTGAATGAATGACTTTGTTCTTCTCCAGAGAAGACCATTGTTCTCATGTAGGCATCTATTTATTCACCAATCAGTCACAGAGCCACGACCCTACTCCAGGCCCTGTATTTCAATGTTGGGGACGGGAAAACAGCCACATCCAATCCCCGTCCTCATGGGACTGATGGTTTAGCCAGGGGGTTAATGCATTTAACAAATATCTTAAATGATGGGCTATACCATAAGAGTGAATTATACAAAGGGCCTTGAAATAGAGAAAAATAAGTAACGGATCCTTTCTGGGGATCAAAGGGGACTTTGTTGAGAGGGTAACAATTGCACTTGATTACAAAGAATAAGGTGGAGCTTTGGAAGAGGAAAAAGAGGAAAGGGGAGTCCAGTGCGAGGCAACAGACTCTGTGAAATCATCGCTGTTAACGTGTACCTATGTGCCATGCTTGGGGGGAGTCGGGGAGAGGGGAGCTTAGGACAGCAAGGCTGTCCGGGCGGGATTACAGATGCATAGAAGATGCTGTTGGTGTCCCACCGAGACCCCTTTGCCTGGCCAGTGTGTTGTTCCTTTAGCTGCTGTGCGTGTTGGTTAATCTCTGCCACTTCTCCAGTCTCCCCATTCTGTAGGAGCCACCTCATCCAGAAATGCCTGAGAGGTTACAACCTCACCAGGGAAACCTGCAGCCAGTAGCGATCTGGGGGTGTAAGAGCCTGCTCCTTGCTTCATGACGAGGCAGCTCTGCGGTGCTGTTCATGCCTCAGAGCTCTTGTGGGATGGGGTGAGCCGAGACTCCAGCCCAGGCCACATTCTCGCTTGGCCCCTCGAACCCGTCCTTTCCTGCTTCCCTTACCTCCCTTCCTCTGAGGACACACCTTACCAAAGGACGGGCACAACAGTCCCTGACTCTGCTTTTAGGGAGTCTCACCTAATACTTCAATTTTGATTCTGTAAATAATAGGGACCCACTGAGCATTTTCAGGCAGTGGATAGACCCAATCAGAACTGGGTTTTGTAAAGTTAACACTGTCATAACTTTGACTGCAACTTGGAGAATAATTTCTCCTGTTTTTCTTTAATGTATACTGCTTTTAAGCACTGTTCTGATATAACTTCTTGATACCCAGTGTGTGTGTGTGTGATTCTGTTTCTGTGAGGAAAATGTGATTATGTGATTGCGTCTGGGAACATGGAAAGGGCGTTTTCTCTTCTGTGTGTTTATTATTTTATTGTAATTGTGCTCCAGAATTTTCCCCTTTATTTAATTGTTTTCTGATAATGGTTTTATCAGTAGTACAGTTTTATTCTGTAGCAGTAATTCTCATTTCCGTCTACTTTGTTTGAAAAACATTCTTATCCTATAGTTCATTATTTCACAATATTATTAGAATTTGAACTTTAATAATTGAATCACGGGTGAGAGAGGTGATGAGCTCTCATTGGTGACCTTCTAGGGACCACTTGAATAATGTTATAGGGTTTCTTTCTTTTTCTTCCCTCCCTCTCTCCCTCTCTCCCTCTCTTTCTCTCTCTCCCTCTTTCTCTCTTTCTTTCTTGCTTTCTTTCTTTCTTCTTGGATAATTCAACATGTTAAATGTATAACAATTAGGTTTCTGTCTTAGAATAATTGCCTTTTAAATTCTGTTTTATAAAAACTCACTCTTGCTAATTAGTTGACCTTTATAAATAAAATATGCATGTTTTATTTAACAGGTGCTGGGGTGATGTAGGTGTTTGCTGTAGAGTGTCACTGGAAATACAATCGCCTTTCCAGAACTGTAATTCTAGTCTTGATTCTTGCTATGTGAGGAAAAGAAATTTATGTATCTATACAATTTCTTCTCAGTCACAGGGGAAAGGAATAAACCTTTTTAAAAATTTATTTAATTAATTTATTTATTTTTGGCTGAGTTGGGTCTTTGTTGCTGCACGAGGGCTTTCTCTAGTTGCGGCGAGCAGGTGCTACTCTGTTGTAATGCGCAGGCTTCTCATTGCAGTGGCTTCTCTTGTTGCAGAGCACAGGCTCTAGGCACGCGGGCTTCAGTAGTTGTGGCACGTGGGCTCAGTGGTTGTGGCTTACGGGCTCTAGAGCGCAGGCTCAGTAGTTGTGGCGCACAGGCTTCGTTGCTCCACGGCATGTGGTATCTTCCCAGACCAGGGCTTAAACCAGCGTCCCCTGCATTGGCAGGCGGATTCCTAACCACTGCGCCACCAGGGAAGCCCTAAACCTTTTTTAAAGATATTAAATACATTAGAAAGACATTGAAAACTTCAAATGAAGAATTACTCTTATTAAAAATAAAGATGTTATGCTCTCCTTTTATCTTTACCTGAGGAAATTCTTTTTAATCTGCAAAACTAACTCACAATATCACTACCTCTATGAGAAGGGGACTGAGGACCATAATATTCATTCCTGTTTTTCTAATCCAGAAGCCAACTCTTCCTCTGAACTCCTGTAATATTTAGTTCTGGCCTTCTTTAACTGCCTTTGAATGCTCTCTTGGATTATAAATACATAAATTTCAGTTAGCTATTACTGCATAATAAACTCCCCCAAACTCAGTGGCTTAAAATAGTAAAAATGTAGTATTGATCATAAGACTATGGGTCAGCTGGGCTATCCTTCGGGTCTCCTGTGGTCTCACAGCTGTGTTTATGGTCAGCTGTAGACTGGGAGGTGGCCCTGCTCTTTGTTGCTGGGTCCTCATGCTTGGGGCTCAGCAGCCTTGAGGTGGTCCAGGGTAGCTTTGGCTGGGACAGGTGGGCTGGAACTGGCACATGGGCCCTCCTGCTGCATTTATTAGTGAAAGTAGCTCTCGAGGCAGCCCGGGTGCGAGGAGCCAGAAACTGGCTCTGCTTCTTGATGGAAGGTGTCACAGAACCACGTTACAAAGAATGTGGTTCAGAGGGGAGTGAAGCACTGAGGGCTTTCTGTAGTGAATATATCACATATACACATGTTTGTATACGTGTCTTATCTCTCTCAGTCTAAAATCTTCTTGAAGTTAAGGGAATATTTTTTCTTCTTGTATTCCAGCATTAACAGTGCTGTTCAGAATGAACCTCTGTTGGTTTTAAGATCACAGCATCTCTCCCTCTTTTCAACTGATAATAGCTCTATTTTTGTCCTTTGTTATCCCTATCCAGTGTGATCCTAGTGGGTTTCTGGGTTTCTCAATTGGGTGTCCTAACCCAAGAGCTAGTCGAGGGATCAGAATGAAACTAAGGCTGAAACAATGAGAGTCTTTGAGAAATTTGATCTGGAAGACCCATTTAAGGAGAGAATGTGGTTGAAGCTGAGCTCCTCGCCTTCTCGAAGCCTGGTTCTTCCTTCAAATTTGAAGCCTCCCGGTAAATATCCTTTATCTTTGGTAAAACCTCTGTCATAGGGACCTTACACACTGCCAACTCTCAAAAGTTTGTTGAATGACTGAATGAAGGCAAGAGTCCTTTGATCACCAACTATCTTTATCATATAAGAGTATTTAGCATAAGCTCTCCTAGGGCATGGACACCTTTGGTTTGGTCTGCCCTACAGTCTTTTCTCCAAGAACTGCCCCCCTCACATGCTTAATGAGGAACCAGCAAGTTACTGCAAGGGCACCTTAACTTGGGACCAAAGGATATTTGGTTGGGATAGCCAGCAAGTCCCTCAAATTTGTGAATGGGGATCCAAGACAGTCAGACAATCTAAAAACATAATATGTTAAATTGACAAGCTGTGAAGCATCTTTCCAGCTAAACAGAGATTTTTTTCTGTGAGTGTATGAATTTGGGCAAGTCACTGGACCTCTCTAAGCTTCAATTTCCTCATCTCTAAAATAGACCACAATAGGTTGTCCAAGGCGGTTTAAAATATTACATGTGATCCTGAGTGTGAAGAACCTTCTATAATTCTTTGTAGTGTGAAGTTTAATTTCCTCTTATTCTCCCGTGTGGCTCTCCTTTCATAAAATATCTGATTTTGGGGTTCCTGAATTCCTTTTACCACAGATCGCACACAAAACTCCTATTATGTGCCACGTACTTTGTTAAGGTCCTTATTTAGTAGGAATAATACTGAATTCTTGTATACCACTAGATGAAGTGATTTGCATATATTGACTGATTCAGCTCTCATAGCAATATCCTGGATGGATACTTTTATCATTTTACAGGAGAGGAAACCAACCCAAGACCCTGGCCTTTGATTCAGTTTCTTCCATCTCCTTCATCTTCAGTCCTTTGCCCAGTACTTTCTTAGTTTTGTGCCCTTTGGCTCAGAGCAAAAATGCTGATATTTCTGTGGCCCCCAGGCGTAAAAAGATGAAGCTGCTCACAACTGGGGTTGACTGGGCTTTGGTGCTCTGCTTGGCTCACATCCCACCTAACACCCCCTTGTGGCTTAGAGTATAAAAATTTCAATTGTCTATTTGCAAAGGTACACAGTTTGGGGTGATTTTAGAATGATTTTTTTAACAATAAAGTTTGGGGGAGAAAAATAGTTTTCTGAAAAAGACTCTCAGGTAACCAGAACACACAGCCTTCCAAATTGTCCTTAGAAAATGGACAGAGGCAAAGTACAAAGCTGGTCTCTAGTGTTACGGTATTTTATAAAGTAAGGCTGATTCTACTTGTTAAATGACTCTTATTGCTGTCAACATGTTCCACTGTGTCATTTTCTAATGTAATGATCAAACGCCTAGGTTTCTAGATTAGCAATAAAGATAAAATTGTTTTAGAATCCATCCCCCCACTTCCTCACCTACTTTTTCTTTTCTTTGCCAAGAGTCAGGATTCTCCTAAGAAGACAAAATGTCTTTTTTTTAAATTTTTATTTTATATTGGAATATAGTTGATTAACAATGTTGTTATAGTTCAGGTGTACAGCAAAGTGATTCAGTTATACATATACATGTATCTATTCTTTTTCAAAATCTTTTTCCATTTAGGTTTTTACATAATATTGAGCAGAGTTCCCTGTGCTATACAGTAGGTCCTTGTTGGTTATCCATTTAAATATAGCAGTGTGTACATGTCAATCCCAAACTCCCTATCTATGTCTTCCCCCAACTCTTCCCCTCTGGTAAACCATAAGTTGGTTCTCTAAGTCTGTGAGTCTGTTTCTGTTTTCTAAATAAGTTCATTTCTATCATTTCTTTTTAGATTCTGCATGTAAGCGATATCATACGATATTTTGGCACATGAAAAAATGTCCAACATCGCTAATTGTTAGAGAACTGCCAATCAAAACTACAGTGAGATATCACCTCACACCAGTCAAAATGACTATCATCAAGAAATCCACAAACAATAAATGCTGGAGAGGGTGTGTAGAGAAGGAAACCTTCCTACACTGTTGGTGGGAATGTAAATTGGTACAGCCACTATGGAGAATAGTATGGAGGTTCCTTAAAAAACTAAAAAGAGAGCTACCATATGATCCAGAAATCCCACTCCTGGGCATATATCCAGAGAAAAACATGGTCCGAAAGGGTACATGTACCCCAATGTTCATTGCAGCAGTGTTTACAGTAGCCAAGACAAGAAAGCAATCTAAATGTCCATTGACAGAGGAATGGATAAAGATGTGGTACATATATGCAATGGAATAATACTCAGCCATAAGAAGGATGAAATAATGCTATTTGCAGCAATATGGATGGATCTAGAGATTGTCATACTGAGTGGAGTAAGTCAGACAAAATGTTTTGATATGCAGATTCTGGAACTAAAGTGTTCTGCCCAGCATTTGTGGGGAGAACACTTTTCCAGCATTTTTTATTCATAGTGCCTGTGAAAAAGAAACATGCTCACAGCCTCATTACTGAAGAAAAGGGCTGTGTTTTTAAATATGTGAATAATTAGCTCTACAAGGAAATTCTAATGGGAGGGAACAGCAATAGATCTCTATGTGATCAGAAGCACCTCTAGCAAACCATTCACTGAACAAGGGAGGAGGGAATACGGCTGTTGGTAAATATTCAGAATTGACACAAAGCTACAAGGAGGGACGATCAGAAACTTTCTCAGAAGACCTACTATGTGATAGTCACTATGCTCCCCTAAATTTCACAATAAACTTGAGTGGTGTTTATTATGACCCCCATGTCAGAGATGCTGTTGGTTCCCTTGCTTCAAGGTGGGACCAACTCTGGTGTAGTTCCAGCACCAGAACTGCCCATGGTATCAGACTGAAGCTTGACTTCAGCTGAAACCCCAGCCTTTCTTAGCTCCTTTCCCTGCCCTCTCCTGCTTTCCCCACTCCCTTTCTCCTGAGAGCACTCTCAATAAACCACTTACACAGAATTCTCCATCTCAGCCTCTGCTTCTTGGGAACCTGACTCAAGATGCTCCACTTTATTGATGGAATAAGGGAATCTCAGAGAGGTTAGAAACTGGATGAGCATAACCCAGCTCATATATGGAAGAACTGGGATTCAAATCTCAGCTTTTCTAACTTTACCAAGCTATTTCTTAATCCCATTTTTATGCAGAGTCAGTAGCTGAGATACTTAAAATACTCTTCTGTCTCTCTGCACTTTGGTACCAACACCATGCTGGTGACCATTTGCTGGTGACCATGGATCAAGTCTTAAGCCTACATAGCTGGTTCCAGGTTGTCAATATCTCTACTTGGATGTCCAGGACGTCTCAAACTTAACGTATCAAGCACTGAATACCCTATTTCCCCCCAAAGCTGTCCTTTTTGTAGCTCATTCCAACTCAGTGGATGGCGACTCCATCCTTCTGGTTGTCCGGACCAGAATCCTTGGACGCACCCTTGATTGCTGTTGTTCTCTCACACCCTCCTTCCAATCAATCAGAGAATCAGTCTTGTTTTATCTACATTGAAAAAGTAGTCAGAGGGCTTCCCTGGTGGCGCAGTGGTTGAGGGTCTGCCTGCCGATGCAGGGGACATGGGTTCGTGCCCCGGTCCGGGAAGATCCCACATGCCGCGGAGCTGCTGGGCCCGTGAGCCATGGCCGCTGAGCCTGCGCGTCCGGAGCCTGTGCTCCGCAGCGGGAGAGGCCACAACAGTGAGAGGCCCGCGTACCGCAAAAAAACAAACAAAAAAGTAGTCAGAATACTACCAATTTTGCTCAACCTGCACCATTACCACCATGATCTGAGCTGCTGTTATCTCTTGTCTGGGTTGGTGCCAAGCCTGTTAACTGGCCTTGCCCCAGTCTTGCCTCCATACAGCTAATTAGATCCCTCTGCTGGCTCTCATTTCCTTCAGAGTAAAAGGCAAGGCTTCAATAGGTCTACGAGACCCTGTGTCATGTGCTGCACCCCACCTCCTGTTACCTCTCTGATCTCTCTCCTACTCCTCTCTTCCCTCTCTCAATCCTCCCCTGGCACACTGGCCATGTTCCTCGAATGCACTAGCCATGCTTCTGTGATAGGGCCTTTGCACTGGCTGTTCCTTCTGCTTGGGACACTATTTCCCAAGATGTTTTACATGGCTCCGTCTCTCACCTTCTTGGAGTTTTTGCTCAAGTATCACCTTTTTATTTAAAGTTGCACCCCAACCCTAATAACAATCAATATCCTATATCTTACTTTTATTTAAAAAAAAATTGTCACACTTACCTTCTTCCAATATACAATGATAATGATTATTAATTAATTAATTAATTTATGTTTTCTTCTCCTTCTCTCCCCATTAAAATGTAGCCACTTGAGGGGAGAGATCTTTGTTTTTGATCACAGATGTATCCCATGTGCCTAGTAGCACTCAGTAAATACACACTGAGTGAACAAATGAATGAATAAATGAATGAAACTTAGAAAATCAGTTACTTATGAAATTTCAAATGAAACATTTCAGATTGTCTATTTTAAGATGAGTTAATCATCAGCTGTTTCTTTTTTTTCTTCTACATTAGCATTTTCCACTCTGTCAAAGGACACGTTAGCCATCCTATATCAAATGGGGATACTTCTTGGGTTCATGGGGTGCTACAAAATCCATATTCCCACAGGATTAAAATGTTAATAGTCTATTTACACTTTGCTTGCTCATAAGTTTAATCCCCAGTTGCCAAGGAAGGAATTATAACAAACCTCTTCAAATCTCATAAGAAGACATGTAAGTATATGTACTCATAAAAAAGGACTGGAGAGAAACATCTCAAAATACTACTCTGTTCTCTCCAAGAGGCAGGACTCTGGGGAACTGATATCCATGTCCTGTGCACACCTCTTCTGAGGGTTTCTACAGGCTCTGGAACACTTTGGGTCTGGTTGAACAAAAGTTTCAGTCCCTTTCTCATGTCCTCCCTCAAACTGTAAAATTAGGGCGCTGCACCCAAACTTTAATATTCTTTCATCTTAAAGAAGGAAGGAACAACCCAAATATTTAAAAAATATCCCTTTCTGTATACTCATTATCCTTCAGTTATATGTATATTTTTCAACCACTTATATAGCTTTGAAGTTTGGTCTTTTATACATTTCCAAAAGGCCATGTTTTACAAGTGACACAATTGTCTTTTCTGTTTTTTTTTTTAAACAACTTTATTGGAGTATAATATCTTTACAATGGTGTGTTAGTTTCTGCTTTATAACAAAGTGAATCAGTTATACATATACATATGTTCCCATATCTCTTCCCTCTTGCATCTCCCTCCCTCCCACCCTCCCTATCCCACCCCTCTAGGTGGTCACAAAGCACCAAGCTGATCTCCCTGTGCTATGCAGCTGCTTCCCACGAGCTATCTATTTTACATTTGGTAGTGTATATATGTCCATGCCACTCTCTCACTTTGTCCCAGCTTACCCTTCCCCCTCCCCATATCCTCAAGTCCATTCTCTAGTAGGTCTTCATCTTTATTCCCATCTTGCCCCTAGGTTCTTCTGACCATTTTTTTTCTTTTTTTTTTTAGATTCCATATATATGTGTCAGCGTACGGTATTTGTCTTTCTCTTTCTGACTTACTTCACTCTGTATGACAATCTCTAGGTCCATCCACCTCACTACAAATAACTCAGTTTCGTTCCTTTTTATGGCTGAGTAATATTCCATTGTATATATGTGCCACATCTTCTTTATCCATTCATCTGTTGATGGACACTTAGGTTGCTTCCATGTCCTGGCTATTGTAAATAGAGCTGCAATGAACATTTTGCTACATGACTCTTTTTGAATTATGGTTTTCTCAGGGTATATGCCCAGTAGTGGGATTGCTGTGTCGTATGGTAGTTCTATTTTTAGTTTTTTAAGGAAACTCTATACTGTTCTCCATAGTGGCTGTGTTAATTTACATTCCCACCAACAGTGCAAGAGGGTTCCCTTTTCTCCACACCCTCTCCAGCATTTACACAATTGTTCTTTTGGATGGTACAAGCTCTGATCTGACTACTGTTGGAGGGTTATAAAGTCTTGGTATCCTCAACACTCTGTGACAAATTGTGAGTGCCCTCTTGGTGATCAACAGTGATGACTGTCCCCATGAAGATGAAATTCCCATCTACTGCAAGTACGGTATTGAATCTGTAGCTTAATGTGTTCCTGGCTCCTCAGGCGATCAGTATTTGCCCCCAAATAGCTTTGTGGAAAATAAGTGATCATTGACAGTTAGAGGTCATGCCCCATAAATATTAAAAGTTCTGGGCCGCAGGCATGTTTCAAAGTAGAGCCTGGAACTGCTCAGTTATTGGTAGCATCTTTCAAACTGCCAACAGCAGGCCTTTCAAACTAATCAAAATTTAAGACATATAAGGTAGTTTCCTTTTTGACATCACTTTTTGTGGGTGCAGGATTTTGCAAATTCAGAGCCTTCCAAATATATCCCATAGGAACACAATGTGGGTGACCTTGAAAATATTGCTCACCTTGCCGTTTAAGGAGAGAGGATCCCTCCACTCCCCCACCCGCAGTACTCTGAGAAAATAACCAATGGCTTCAGCAAGAAATAATGTTAACTAGACAGGGTTAATTACAGAAGGGGTAGAGAGCATTCACTATAATTGTTAATAATGAAGGTTTTGAGAAGAGAGATGTACACGTATTCTGAAGTGGCTTGCAGATCAAAACCTGTCCGGATTTTTGTGTTTTGTTGAAAGGAAAACATAAACTGTGAGGACCAATTATGTTGAGCTACATTTAGAAACAATCAACTTGAAAAGAGAAGTTTATTCCTTGTATGTGACCTGGAATTCTTCCCATCTGAAAACAGGTGCAGAGAAGGCTCCATCTCGTGAGATGCATAAACATAATACATTTCTTGAGGGCATTTTTTCCCCCTCAGATACTTGTTTTTGTTCAAGATTGTTCCATTGTCAATTAAATGCTAACTTCACTTCCATTCTTTGCTGCAAGGAAGTGCTTATTCATTAACTGGAAAGAAAAGGAAAGAACCCACAGCTGCCCAAGGGGTTAAACTAAACACTTTCTGTTTTCAACATCATCTGCCAAAAATAATGCATGACATTATAAGAAGAAAAAGATAAATATACTTGGGGATTTGAGAAAAATCAATTCATTTTATCATTGCATTATTTTTATGAGAAAAAAAAAGCCAAAGAACTGTTTGCATTATGTGTGCAAATCACAACCACACATATTAAAATACAGAGGCTTTTCTTTTTTGCGGTACGCGGGCCTCTCACTGTTGTGGCCTCTCCCATTGCGGAGCACAGACTCCGGACGCACAGGCTCAGTGGCCATAGCTCACGGGCCCAGCTGCTCCGTGGCATGTGGGGTCTTCCCGGACCGGGGAATGAACCCGTGTCCCCTGCATCGGCAGGCGGACTCTCAACCCCTGCGCCACCAGGGAAGCCCCAAAAGGCTTTTTTTATCTCAGTTCCTGAGTTCTGCTTTAGCCAAAAGTTAGTTTCTCCTCAAAGATGTGTAAGGATCCTTGGGTTTCTAGAAAACTCTTTAGTGAATGTGTCACTACCCTTAACAGGATTCTGATGGTTCTCTAAAAGTTATGACTACTTCCCTAAATTACTATTTGTACTTTTGTAAGAACATAGTTTATTCATTAAAAAGATGTGCTTTCAAATTCTTGATCAACAACTTCCTTCTTTTTTTGTAACTTAAGGAACAAGGGGAAAACAGTTTTGAAATTTATTAAAATATAGATTTTTTTAGTATATATTGGAGCTATGGCTACTTAATATTGATTACATTCATTTATTAAGGATATTGATTGCATTACTTTTGTATTAATTAATTGATGCTGATAGTGTACAGGATTCTACCACAAAATAAAAATTAAAACTTGTGAAAGTCACTCATTATGATTAATTTGTCAGCAGGTTGTTCAATGCTAGGAGAATATTTCACTTCAAAAAAATTGCTAATTCTATCTTCTTCCTCAACTGTTTCAGTGGCAAGGAATTATTCCTTACAGTTCAACTTGATTTTTTCTCTTCTTTGGTCCTTAGAACATGGAATTGATCTGGTCACAACATCTGCAGGATAACACTAATAAAATTGTTCCTAGGACAGAAATTGATTAGTCTTTTATTTGCCTTCTTCCATGACTCTTTAAAAACTTCTTCACTTTTCATAGAATGCTGTATCCCAGTGTTGCCATTATTTCCAAATTCTTCTCATCCTCCAGTTCTAGCTTAAAGCCACTTTCCCCCAGCAGCATCTCTCAGCCATCCAGTCCTTCCCCCCACGCCAAAGTGATTTTGCTCACCTTCATTGTTATAACTCAGAACTTAAAAAATGTTTTTTGCGTACCTCTAATTTTCTCCCATAATTTTTGGCTGTATTTCATTATACGTATGCTTTTAATATATTGCATACTTTTGGAAGGCAGAGCACATGTTTCATGCATTTTTATATTCTCCATTCCATTCAGCAAAGTTCATTGTGTAAAGGAAGCCCTCTATTCACGTGATGCTTTTATTTTATGTATACCAACACACTGGGGGTAAGGGCAGGTTAAATGTCAAGTTTTTCAGTGAAGATGGTAATATTTAATATAGCCTTCATATTCTGTATTTCTCAGGTTAAGGAAGAGAGACACAAAAGTTATGGTGACATAAAGAAAGTTTAGGATACACAGAGGAAAAAAAGGAAACTCCTCAGTGCTGTAAATATCAATCATGTTTTTTTTTGTTTGAAATTTCCTACTCCATAGTAACAGGAAAAGGACTAGAACCCAGAGTCCTTTAGAGATAGCATCATTTCCTGGTAAATATGAAAATGTACTCTCAACTTCTTTGGAATGGCTTTTAATGAATAATGAATGCCCTTGAAAGGATATGCTGCAGCTTGTCTTAAGCAAAGCTAAAACATAAATAAAAACAAATGCATTGTATTCCCTCTGTACCTCTGTTTTTTTTTTGTTTTTGTTTTTGTTTTTGTCCTTATATTAGGAGAAAGGGAGATATGGAATGTCGGGAATTGTTTGTAAAATTAGCGCACATTCCTCCCATTAACATGGAAAATATCTGACCCACGGTTGCCCCATTCTGTTCACTGCTGTGGATACACTATGGATAAAAGTATCTGTTCTTCCACAGCCTCCTGGCTGCAGAGGACAAAACTCTGGGTAAGCAAAGTTGGATGGTTTTCAAAACTGTCATCCTTAGTATATTTACGGACACAAAGAGACTGTCATTAAATTTAGTCAGTGACCCTGAGCTTGGAATAATCTCAAACTGGCATTCTCAGCCAGGGGTGAGGGCGTGGGATGAAAGTCTAAGGAGCAATTAGGGGCAAATAACAAAATTAGATTCCGACGCATGGGGTGAGAGGTGAGTGGAAGAGAATTGAAATGCTGATTGGGTGATGTCAGGTAATTCAGATCTCACTAAAGAATGCTTTCTTCTTTGCTGAGCAGTACTACAGTTACTCAGCAGGGTCAGCTGCTGGCAACATTATTATAATGAGCCCTTCTGGAACTTGGGCGTCCACAAAAAATCACCTGAGGATCCTGTCAAATGCAGATCTGAGGTGGCAGGTCTGGGCTGGGGCCTGAGATTCCATATTTTTTCTCTTTTGTTTTTCAAATTGCTGAGTTCTTTCTTCTTTAAATTCTATTTATTTATTTATTTTAAAACACAACATGATTATATTTTAATACACAACCCAAATACAAAACACCATGGTAAATTGATGGCAATAAAATATGGTATTTCATTTGTATTGCATGACAAATGGTTAATATCCTTAGTCATAAATGATTTCTTAGAAACCAGTAACAGACATTGATATACCAAGGGAACTGACAAAAAAAAAGAAGAAAATGAAATAACACAAGTGACTGGTAAGGATTAAGGATATATGAAGATGACTGAGCTGAACAATAACAGAAGAAAAGCAATTTCTTTGTAATATATTACCAAAGATTAAAAATCTAACACTTGTACAGTTTTAGGAACAGACCCACATAAACATGGGGGAGCAAGATTAGTGAGGTCCCATCTATATAGTAGGGGAAAATCTAGTTTGTACTCAAGCTATAAATTTTGGATATCTTTAGTCCTAGAAGTTCCAATTCATTGGAATTATTTCAACAAATTAGTTGGATAAATTTACAATTTATATATAAACCAAGTTTACTGCATATTTTTCTTTTTTTTAAATTGAAGAATAGTGGAGTTACAATATTATATTAGTTTCAGGTGTACAACACAGTAATTTGATATTTTTATAGACTATACTCCATACACAGTTATTATAAAATATTGGGTATATTCCCTGTGCTGTACATTACATCCTTGTAACTTATTTATTTTATACCTAGTACTTTGTACCACTCAGACCTCTTTACCTACTTGCCCGTCCCCTCACCCCTCTCCCCTCTGGTAACCACTAGTTTATCTGAGATTCCACATTTTAACTGGCTCTCAGGTGATGCTGATGCTACTGGTCCTCAAAACACTCTGATCAGAATAACAAAGGTCTACATTTGCACTATCTAATACAGCATTTGATGGCTACATGTAGATATTGAACACTGAATTGAGATGTGCTGTAAGTGTAAAATACACTCCAGATATTTTTTTAATTGAAATACAATTTAAATACCACAAAACTACCCCATTTAAAGTATACGGTTCAGCAGTTTTCAGTATACTCACATGGTTGTATAACCATCACCACTGCCTAACTCCAGAACATTTTCATCACCACAAAAAGAAACTCAGTATACTTTAGCTATCATCCCCCTCCTATTCCCGCTTCCTCCCAGACACTGGCAACCTACTTTTTAGGTTTTCTTTTTAAAGCAAGAAAGAATCTACTTCCTTTCTTTATGGATTTGCCTATTCTGGATACTTCGTATAAATGGAATCACACAATAGGTGACATTTTGAATCTGGCTCCTTTCTTGTAGACCACTGTGTTCAAGGTTCATCCATGTTGTAGCAAGTATTCGCACTTCATTATTTTTAATGGCTAAGTAATATTCCATCATGAGGATACACCACATTTCATGCATCCATTCATTTGTTGATGGACATTTGGATTGTGTCCATTTTTTGGCAATTATGAATAATGCTGCCATGAACATTTTATACAAGTTCTTGCATGAATATATGTTTTCAATTCTCTTGAGTATACACCTAGGAATGGAATTGTTGGGTCACATGGCAACTCTGTTTCAATTTTTACAGAATTGTCAAAATTGCTTTTCAAAGTGGCTGGACCATTTTTACATTCCTTCCAGCAATTCATGAAGTTTACAATTTCTCTACATCCTTGCTAACACTTGAACCAATATTAAAGTATAATTAGTAACTAAAGTCTATACTTCATTCAGATTTCCTTGGTTTTGGCCTAATGCTTTTTTGTTGTTGTTCCAGGATCCTATTCAGGATACCACATTACGTTTGGTTGCCATATCTCTTCAGGCTTCTCTTGACTATGACAGTTTCTCAAAATTTCCTTGTTTTTGATGACCTTGGCAGTTTGAGGAGTATTGGTCACCTATGTTGTAGGATGCCCTTCTATTGGGATTTGTCTAATAATCTTATGATAATGAGGCTGGAGTTTTGGGTTTTGGGAAGAAAGATTGTAGGTAAAGATCATCACATCAAGGGTGCATACTATCAACAAGGTTTATCACTGTTGATGTTGACCTTGGTCAATTGGCTGAAGCAGTGTTTTTCATGGTAAAGTTATTCCTTTAAAAAAATTATGTTCATAAGGACTCATGGATATTTATTTATACTTTGGGTTATAATCCAGCACTATTTTATTTTGTTTTGATCAAATTATTGCAGGTTTGACCATTGAGAACACTTCTAGTTTGACATACTCCAATCATTGTGAGGTTTGTTGTTGTTTTGAGCACTTTATCTTCTGTCACTACAAGATGTCTAGGCTCATCTTGTATATTTCCTTTCTTAGTTGTAGAATCAGCCACTTCTAGGACCCCTGAATCCTTTTATTGGATAATGTTATTCCAAAACAAGATTTAGGCATTAGGTTATTTGAGATCTTTCTTGTTTCTTAATGTAGGCATTTATTGCTCTGAACTTCCCTCTTGGAACAGCTTTTGCTGCATCCCATAAGTTTGATATATTATATTTCCATTTTTATTTCTCTCTAGATATTTTTATTTCTCTTTTGATTTATTCCATTGGTTGTTCAGCAATATGTTGCTTAATCTCCACCTGTTTGTGAATTTTCCAGTTTTATTCTTATAATTGATTCCTAGCTTCATATTATTGTGGTCATAAAAGGTGCTTGATAATATTTCAGTCTTCTTAAATTTGTTGAGACTTGTTTTGTGACCCAACATACGATCTATCCTTGAGAATATTCTATGTGAGCTTGAGAAGAATGTGTATTCTGTTGTTTTTGGATGGACCATTCTGTAAATGTCTGTTAAGTCCATCTGGTCTAACATGAAGTTTAAGTCTAATGACTCTTCATTGATTTTCTGTCTGTATGATCTATCCATTGATGAAAGTAGGAAATTGAAGTCCCCAACTATTATTGTATTGCTGTCTATTTCTCCCTTTAGGTCTGTTAATATTTGCTTTGTATATTTAGGTGCTCCTATGTTGGGTACATAAATATTATATTTACAAAATTATATCCTTTTTTTGGATTGACCCCTTTAGGAGTGTGTATTTTATTCCAAGTGTGATGGGAAGCTGATGGCAGGTTGTATTTTCCAAAGTTGGCAGCAAACATATCACCTAACTCATGTGCTCTTCCAGAATGTGAACTTATCATGCCCCCATCAAGAGGTGGAGTCAAATTTCCCATCCCTTGATTCTGGACTGGCTTTGACTACTTCAATGAATAGAGTATGGAGGAAGTGACACAGTATGATTTCTATGGCTGAGTAATAAAAGGCCATACCCACTCTGCCTTGCTGTGGGAGTGCTTGTGCAAGCATCCCTGAGGCCACTGTACTAAGGAAGCCAAGCTACATGGAGTGAGCATGAGCAATTGCCTTGGTCAGCAATCCTAGTCTTGATGCCATACTTTCAAGTGAGTGAATGAGTCTTCTGATAATTCCAGCCACCAGACATTGAATCACCCCAGCCTTTGAGTTTTTCCAGTTCAAGACATTATGAAACAGACAGTCTACCCCCTCTGTGTCCTGTCTGAATTTCTGATGCACAGAAAATTTGAGCATACTAAAATGGTTGCTTTAAGCCACTAGGTTTGGGGATAATTTGTTATGTAGCAGTAGCAACTGGAACAGGGCTGTTGGGGTCTTTTGGCTTGGAAAGTGATATGATTGTATTTGTATTTTAAGAAGACCACTCTGACTATGGAGATCAGACTATAGCAAAGCAAAAGTGGAAATGGGGAGTCAAGGGAGGAGGCTGCTGTTTTTGCACAGGAGAGAGATGATGGTAGTGTGCGTAGTATGACATTGGCATGAGAGAGAAGACATGGAGCTGGAGCCATCAAGACTTGCAGGTTAAAAAAAAAAAAAAAGACTTGCAGATGGATCAGTCAAGGGGCACAAGAGAAAGAGAGGATTCAAGATGAGTAGGGGTTCTGGACTGAGAAACTGGGTGATAGTAGAGATGAGGAGAATGGAGGGAGGAACAGATTTTGAACATATTTAAGGTTATGGTAAATTTGAGGCATTCCAGTGAAGATGGCAGTGTTGAGAGATACTTGTATGTGCCTGCAGTTTAGGGTAGAAGTGGAACTTGAAAAATAAAATTGAAATATTCAAACATAAATGATACTTAAAGCCATATGCTTAGATGGCATAATTTAAGGAATAACTATAGTTAGAAAAAAAGATGTCCTTAGACTGAGCCCTCAGATGCTTCAACATGAAGGGGAGGAGTAGACATCATGGAAATAACAAAGTAGGAGGAAAACCAGGCAATTGCAATATCCCAGAAACCATGTGAAGAAAATGATTTACAGAGCACTGATTCATGGGGTGATGCAAGTACTGCTCATGGATCCAGCGAGTTTAGGAATGAGAATTGACCATTGTATTTGGCAACCTGCAAGTCATGGGTGATGTTGACAAGGCTTATCTAGTGAATTGGCAGAGATCAGTGTCTGAACAAGAGAGAGGAAATAGAGATAAGAAGGATAGGTCACCTTCTGAGGTGATTTGCTGTAAAATGACAAAGAGAAATGGTAGTATAGTTGAAGAGAGATATGGAGTTAAAGAAGATGTCATTGATATTGAGAGATGACGTAGCATGTTACAGAATGTTTGTATGCTGCTAAGAATGATTTAATAGAAAGGGAGAAGATTGATGATGCAGGAAAGAGACAGTTACTTGGAAGAACTAAATCCTTGCGTGGGCAAGTGGTGATTCAGTTCAGCATCCATGTGGAGCACAGAGAAGGAAACATCTTCCAGTAGGGGAGGCAGAGCACACAGGATCTGAGCAGAAAGGTTGGTAAATTGGATGTTAGAGAAGATGGGAGTTCTCTTTGATTATTTTTATTTTCTCAGTGAAATAGGAAGGTTGGGTCTAGGTGCTGGGGATGGGAGAACTGAGATGTAAGATAGTTATCTCAAAAAAAATAATAGAGCAAATTGACCAGGGAATTGTAGAATTTCTGGGAATTGCTTAGGTAGCACTTGAGGTCAGTGGTCATGAATATAAGGTGAAATTATTCATCAGGGTGTGGAATTTTTCTTCAGCCATGTACAACTATTTGAGAGTGGGTTCCATGAATTTAAAGAGGAGTTGGAGTTTTGTTTGGTGATTTCAATAGAGAGATGATGGAGTTGAGATGATGTGGGTTGAATTATTGTTCCAGTTTTCACTTCCTCCAGTAAATAGGATTATACATCTATACCCCTCCAGTAAATAGGATTATACATCTATACCCCTTGCCATGTGACTTGCAGTGCCTGCCATTAACCATTGTTACATGGGCCCAGCCATGTAACTTGCTTTGGCCAATAGAGTACAAGCAGTTCTCATATAAGCAGTGACTTGAAACATGCTTGTATGATTTGGCTGGTTCTGTTCAGTTCTTGCCATCACCATGAGGAATACCTGCTCCAGGCAACTGCATGTCCCAGAATGAGGTCATGCGGACTAGATCTGAAGCAAGCTTGCAGCTTCATACAGAGCTGCCCCAGATGCCCTGCAGATGCACAATTCAGAAATACATCCCTCTTTTTATCAGCCATAGAGATTTTGGATCATTTGTAGCATTATTTCAGCAGAATTCTGATTAATTCATGAGAGTATGATCCTGCATATGATAATATGAGGGTGTCATCATAATGATGAATTGAATCTAATCCAAAGGAGGAGGAAAGCGAAGCTATAAAGGAGGAAATGGACAGTGACAAGGTGGCTGAGTCAATGAGTCAGAAGTCACATTACAGAGGGAGTCAGGCTACTAGAAGGTGTGAGCTAGAAAGATGGGGGGAGTGGTGAGAGACTGGGATACTTGAACTTGAGATTTGGAGGGGGCAAAGTTACTGGTAGTGTCAAGGAAATGACAGGGTCCAGAGATGGCCATGGTAATGTGTGGCTAAAGTAGGAGACTTTAGCAGACAAGGGGAACTGCCTCTTCTTTCCACCTTGACTCTCGCTTCTGCTAACTTTCAGAATTTACATTTTTTTCCCTATACCCTGGTCAAAGAAAATGCCCTCAGGACAGGATATGAAGATCAGGTATTATTATTGTTGTTGTTGTTAGTCTATTATTAATAGAATTAATAATAAATTGTCAATTACTTATTAACGTATATTGACCATTTACTGTGCATCAGGCATTGTGCTTATTGCTTTACTTAAACTACCTCATTTAAGCCTCACAACAACTCTGAGGTGGGAAATTCATCTTGCTCTCATTTTACAACTGAGGAAATTGAGACTTTCGAGACTTCAATCACTTCTCCAGGGCCACTTACAGGGCATGGGTTGAATGAGAATTCAGGTCTGGATTCCAGGCTCTGAGTCCTGAGTGATTCATTTATCCAGCCTGTGGCGGGCTGCTCAGGGGTGGTCTGTGGGCGATTCTAAACAAGTTGGGGGCATCAGTAGCCCTGGAGGGGCTATACAACAGATGCCTAAAACAATATATTGTTCTCATGAATTAAGAGTTACGCAGGGATCTCCTTAAGTCCTCACATCAGGCATATAATTAAAACTCAATGGGGAGTTAAGAGACAAAATTGAGACTCACAGGCCTATGCAGTGAAGATTGTTAGTACTTCCCTGAGAATGAGATTAAGTATAGAAAGGTGGAGAGGGGCTGCCAAGATGGTGGAGTAGAAAGACTCCCGGTTAAAATTAAAATGTCCTGATGCCCAAGTCGCACTCTGGACTGATCAAATTTGGCTTACTGAGGCTGTGGCCAAACATCAGTATTTCCAAACTCACCAGAGGATCTCACTGGGGCCATCAAAGTTGACGATCGCTGGTTTAAGAGAAGCAGGTCCTAATATTTGCTGGTTCTACCTAAGGTGTCATTGCATTTCTGTGATGTGGGATTTGGGATGCAGGAAGTAGCAGGTGCTATAGGAACATTGATGTCAGAAGACCTGGAATGCCAACAATGGCCCCTTTCCTCTTTCCACACTGTTTGCGAGAGCAAAGCTGTCATGTAAATGGCTATTTATTCCGTTTGATCTTGCCGCTCTCTTCTCACTTGTTTTTGCTGTTTTCCTCCAGTTTCTACATCTAGCTTTCACTTGATTTGCATCCAGTTCTGCCTCTGCGGAAATGAGCTTATTTGGCTGCTTAGTAGATAAGGTAATGACTCCTGAGAATTCCATTTGAAAGCAGAATGAAATCTTCATGATTTTCACTATCCCGCGATGCATTCATCCTAATGGATGTGACTAGGTCACTTGGGCTGATTTGGAGAAGCATTCTTGGCTTTGTGTTCTGAGTCCTTCTAAACCATCTTGCAGGTACTGACTCTCTTCAGGCAGTGCTGGCTGTTGGGAGTTGACACGGAGTCTTGAGCAAAAAAGGGAACAAAAGCCAGCCTCTGACATTAGTATTCTCAGGCATTTGTCCAAGGGAAGCTGGAAGAGAGAACCTGTATTTATAACCTGTGAGAAGGGTATCGTAAGCTTGGGTGGTAGGAAAACACTTAAATATCAGGGAATCTGTTTCTTTGCTGCACTGGTCTTTACTTAACCCTTTATGGGCCTCGGGTAGATTGACTGCAAAAACTTGCTGAAATGATTCACCCCTCCCTGGAGCCGCATCACCTGCAAGACTAGGTAGCTCCTCCCATGCAGAAATGGAGTCAATTTCCCCACCCCTTGAATCTAGATGAGCCGTGTGACCTGCCGTGACCAATAGAATCCAGAGGATGTGACGTTGTGTCAGTTCTGAACTGTCTCTCAGGAGGCCTTACACTCTTCTGCTCTCCTGTCTTAGAACTCCAAGCTGCCTGCTGGAGCAAGAAACCACAGGGCAGAAAGTCCAGTTGTCCCAGCTCCAGCCCTTCTGGAGCATCCAGCCTGTCTCCCCTAAACATGTGAGAGGGCCTAGCTATGAGAGCAGAGTACCTCCTTGACCCGGTATGAATGTGTGGATCCGGCCAAGACCAGAAACGCCGCCCAGTTGGCCCATAGACTCATAAGCAGTCATTCTTATTATTCTAAGTCATGGAGTTAGGGGTTGTTTGTTACACAGCAATAGTTATTTGATAATGGCCTCAATGATTTTATCTTTGAAGAAAGGATTGGTGGGCTGATTTTTACAATAATACAATACAGTAATAAAAATATAATACAATATTAATAATAATAATACAATAATAGTAGTACAATAATACATAAATACAATAATCACCTGTAGATGTCAGTCTAGTGACTCTGGATCCACTGAAGCAGGCTGGCTGGGCCCCAAATTCCACGCTCCTGTAAACTTCACAAGTGGCTCTGAAGCACAGCTAGAATGAAAGAAGTCTTGGAAGGTTTCTTTCTCTGGCACTAAAAGTGTATGATTCTCCCATAGCAGGCCCCATTTTAGGGTTGTAATTCACCATAAGAAGCAAATGCCCAGATAAAGTCAGAATCCCATGAGGCCATCCCAAGAATGAAAGGGCCCAGACTCTATAGTGAAACTCTGAGAAGACAGTAACCCCTGGACCTTGAACATGTTTACCAGCCTCTTCTCTTCTCTGTCTTGACCAGACATTATTTTCTTGCAGGAAACAGAAACTCACTGAATAAGTCATGGAATTTCTTACATGGTTTAAGGAATTCTCTCAGAATATATGACAGAAAATACAGCCAAGCTTTTCCAGGCTTGGACTTGGAAATGAGAGCATCAGGAGCCAATGATGTCTTGTTTGCTCTTACACACTTTCTCTTTTACCTTTTCTGTCTCCCCACAAGAGCTCCCTGATCCCCCTGTGTACGTCTTTCATTCTCCTTCCCTCCTTCTCACAGACTGCCTTTCTCTAATTGCTCAGTAGCCTACATACTCTCCCTAAAGAGAGGGGATTCAGTCTTGGAATTTACCTGACCTTCTGGTTGCAGACAACTTAATGTCATTGTGTCCTAATTACAAACTGCCAGGAGGAGGACTATGGTCCAGTTCGAATCCAAGATCCAAACCTGGTCAAACCCCCATGAAAGGGAGAGTTCTAAAGGGCTTCCCTTTTTGGGTCTGAGAATAGGTTCACAAAAAATAAAGTGTGGAATTGGGAGGGAAATATTCCTCAATGTAATAAGTTACTTTTATAGGATAATTTATTATATTTACATTGGTTCATCAGGTCAAAACATATAAAAATGAGGGTGTGGAGAAAAGGGAGCCCTCTTGCACTGTTGGTGGGAATGTAAATTGATACAGCCACTATGGAGAACAGCATGGAGGTTCCTTAAAAAACTAAAAATAGAACTACCATGTGACCCAGCAATCCCACTACTGAGCATATACCTATAGAAAACCATAATTCAAAAAGACACATGGACCCCATTGTTCACTTCAGCACTATTTACAATAGCCAGGACATGGAAACAACCTAAATGTCCATCAACAGACAAATGGATAAATTTGTGGTACATATATATGATGGAATATTACTCAGACATAAAAAGGAACAAAATTGAGTCATTTGTAGAGACGTGGATGGACCTATAGTCTGTCATACAGAGTGAAGTTAAGTCAAAAGAGAAAAATAAATATCATATATTAATGCATATATGTGGAATCTGAAAAAATTGGTATAAACAATTTTATTTACAAAGCAGAAATAGAGCCACAGATGTAGAGAACAAATGTATGGATACCAAGGGGGAAAGAAGGGGTAGGATGAATTGGGAGATTGGGATTGACATATATACACTATTGATACTATATATAAAATAGATAACTAATGAGAACCTACTGTATAGCACAGGGAACTCTGCTCAATGCTCTGTGGTGACCTAAATGGGAAGGAAATCCAAAAAAGAGGGGTATATATATATATATGTATAACTGGTTCATTTTACTGTACAGTAGAAACTAACACAACGTTGTAAAGCAACTACACTCCAATAAAATTTTTTTAAAAATGCATTGACCAAATTTCTGAAATACTTAAAATTTGTTTATACCAAATCACTATTACTTACTATCGTATGCATATATATATATATATATATATATATATATATATATTTTTTTTTTTTTGCGATATGCGGGCCTCTCACTGTTGTGGCCTCTCCCGTTGCGGAGCACAGGCTCCGGACACTCAAGTTCAGCGACCATGGCTCACGAGCCTAGCCACTCCGTGGCATGTGGGATCTTCCTGGACCGGGACATGAACCCGTGTCCCCTGCATCGGCAGGTGGACTCTCAACCACTGCGCCACCAGGGAAGCCCGTATGCATATATTTTTGCAGTTTTCATTATAATTCAGGTTTTTGTCAAAGAGGGAAATACTATTTACCTTGAATGTGTAGGTAGTGCCCCTCAGTTGTCATAATACAAATGTAACACTTGCTTTACACCTTTTCGGCACAGACTTGAATTTATTCTTTCTCCCTACAGAGGATGTAGAGAATCATTTTTAAATGACCAAAAAATAAATAGAAACCTTCAAGAATAATTTTACCAGCATTCTGGTTAATCTGTTTCATGGTTCTATTCCCAGGGGTAAGGCATATGTGCTCAAATTAAAGAGAGGATTTGCCTGATAAATTTGGAAGGCAGACAAATGATTGATGTTTTGCTATATTTACCAGTAATGCATTTTTCAAAGAATCTAAATACACAATACCATCACACACAGTCTTTACTTAATTTCAAGATATAATAAATTGTATACTCAAAATTAAGTAAAACATAATTTAGTTTTCTTTTACAGTTTAGCAAATGTTTTAGGAAGCCACATCGAATTTACAGACATGACCTCTGACATCATGGAGTTTTATGGTTTAGTGAGGGATGGACATTAATCAATTAATGATACAGATCATTGTTAGTTACAAAAAGTGGAAAGGACAGTGATGGAAAATTGTAAGTAGCTTTGAGAATGTAAAATTAGGACACTTTGTTATAGGGTTAGGGGGGTGACAGGGTTGAGGAAGTGATGTTTGAATGGCAATCTGATGGATGCATAGACTTGAACTAGGCAAAGACTAGTTGAGGTAGAGGGATCCTTATGGTGTAGAGAAGTGCAGCATTGGAGAAAGCAATGGAAGGTCAGTGTGGCTGGAGCCCAGAGTGTACAGGGAAGCTAAGTAAGATTGAAGAGAGTCAGCTTCCACATTCATGTGAGACAGGGCCTTACATGACATATTCGGGATTTCTGCCTTTATGCTGAGAACAGCAGGAAACCATTGAGTGGACTTAAGCAAATGAGTGGCTAGAAAAGATTTTCTTATTAGAAAGATTATTCCAACTGCTGTGTTGAGAATGGCCTAAGGAACAATGGACGAGAAAGATGTGGATGGAACAGTTAGGAGGCTGTAAGCAAGAGGTCATGGTGGCCTGAAGTGGTGGTAGTGTTACGGTAGGGAAAATTGTACCGGTGTGAAAAGTATTTCCAAGGAGGGATCGACAGATCCTGTTGATGGACTGAATGAGGAGTTGTGGTAGATTGATTGCAGACACAACCCTGATTCTTCACTCTGCCTGCATCCCCTTTGCCATTTAACTTTGAAGCATCCTCTGCCTCTGTCTCTGGACTTGGCCATGTGCCTGGCTTTAGCCAGTGGAATGAAGCAGAAGTGCGACTGCAATGGCTCCAAGTCTACAACTCAAGAGGCCTTGCTCTTCCTTGTGACTCTGTCATCTTCATGAGGACACGCCCGAGGTGGCCTGCTGGAACATGAAGGACACACGGAGCAGACTCCAACTGCCCAGTCAGCCCCACTGAGTCTGGTCTAGACCAACGGAGAGCCAGCGGGTGCACAGCCCAGTGAGCGAGCCCAGCCAGAAGACATGGAGCCCACAGCAGATTCTCTGCTGACCCCTGATAGATGAGCAATAAATGCTACCATATTACGACACTGAGGTTTTGTGATTTTTTTGTTACAAGCATTATTAGATAACTGATACAGGAGCAAGGGAGAAAAATATTTAGAACGCCGTCATTCATACACACCACTATTGTAGTTCAACATGTTATATTATCATAATGCAGCACTCAGAGAGAACAGGAAATAGGATGGATAAATTTTGATGGGAGGAAATTATGACCCTGAAAAGTTCCTAACACATAGTAAATAATTAATCAACATTTTTCAAAAGTTGAGTCTATAAAAGTCTTGGTCCTTAGTAGTGAATAATACTAAAAAAGAAAATTCCAAAGGCATAGTTTAGATTTTTCACTTATTTTTCATACTTTGTCATATGCTTGTTGTCAAAAATTTTTTTTTGTATGTTCAGTTAACCATTATTCTAAAAAAAAGGTAGAAAATCATATAGCATGGCAATGCATAAGAAAAGAAGAACTAAATTAAGCTGGCAAACTCCTGTGTTTTAGAGCATTTCCTGTTTCCTTGCAATTTTTTGTTGGTTTTGTCCCTATTTTTACACTGGCTCACCGGAGAGTCACACAGAGGAAGACACAGTTTATGGCCGGCACAAAACAGTTCCCAGCAGCGACACTGTTAGTTCAAAGTTGCATTTCTTCAAAGAAGATGTGAAAGGAGAAATTGAACAAAAAGTCCATTCCTGGGGCTTGACTGTGAAAGGGAAGCAGGTATGGACCAGGCCACTTAAATGCAGCCCTGACATCTGTTTATCGATATGTGTAGAGTTCCCACACTTTATCGTGGCCACTAGGGTGAAGGTTTATAGTAAGTTTTTTCTCTCAGATGAGAGAGGAATTCAGATATTTAGAGGAATACAATTGCCTCCTTTTCTTTTCAATTTGAACTGTGATTTCTTGATATTATTTTTGGATGTCCTCAAGTGGTTTTGAAATGTTAGTGTATATAGGAATTATTAGGGAGGTTGTTAACCATAGATCCCTGGAGATTCTGATGCCGTAGGTCTGGGGTAGGGTCCAAGAACCTGCATCCCCAGCAGGCTCCCATGTGCTGCTGATGCTACTGGTCCGGGTACCATACTTTTGAGTGGCAAGACCTCAGAGACTGAGGTAGCCCTATTCACAACTCCGAAGAGAGAAATATAAAAACATTCTCTTAGGCAAATTATTTCTATCTTTTTTTAAACCTTGCCCTACAAGTGGTCTTCAATACTGGTCCTGCTTTCTAATTACTGCCCAAAAAGCATGAGAGCAGATCAACATACTAAGTTGGAAAAAAGGCTTATTTCTTCCTCATAACCTATTAGCAATCATTGAAATTTGTAAAAAGCTACTACTGCTTTTCCTTCCTTTTGTGAGTCTCATGCCTTCCAGTATTTCACAAGGTCCATCAAGCCAAGGAACCAAAAAATTGTGAGTCTTAAATGAGAGCATGTGAAGAGTTTTGTTCTATCCCTTACCTGCAGTGGCTTCTTGAAGGAAGGCAGTTTAAAGCTGAGACATAAAAGAAAACCCATGGGTGGGAAGAGTCAAAGCTTCCTCCTCAGTGAGGTTGCATTTTCCATTTGATGGTCATCAGCACATGTAGAAGACAGCAGGGTTGTGCCCACTTTGCTGCAGGTTTTGCCTGTTGAGCATTATTGGAGCTATTCAGGTTTTTTCCAGCTTCTCTCATGTCACTGACATAGTCTGAGTGTGTGACAAGGAGTGAAGGTAGGTAGGAAAAGTGTTTCTGGCTTCTGCTATTTCTTCTTAATTCTTCCTAATTTTTGTTCATTTTATAGAATGAGTGCCTTGCATAAAATACAGAAAAGCATAAGAATAAAAGAATTTGTGGGTCTATTTCCCAAAGAAGATCCCTGTTAATATTTTAATTCATTTCCTTCCTGTATTTTTAGGTCTGTACAAACACATGAATGTTTTTACAAACCTGCATATACAGGTTTGAATCAGTTTTTCTTTAATAATATCGTGGGCATTTTTTTTTTTTTTTTTCGGTACGCGGGCCTCTCACTGTTGTGGCCTCTCCCGTTGCGGAGCACAGACTCCGGACGCGCAGGCTCAGCAGCCATGGCTCACGGGCCCAGCTGCTCCGCAGCATGTGGGATCTTCCCAGACCAGGACACGAACCCATGTCTCCTGTATCGGCTTGCAGACTGTCAACCACTGCGCCACCAGGGAAGCCCCATCATGGGCATTTAAACAAGATTTTTAATGCTGTAGCATTTTCATCTTTATCATTTATGATAATTTATCGAACTTACTCCCTGTTGCTGGTTCAGATGTTAAACTCAACATTTCTCTCTCTCTGTCTCTCTGTCTACATCTCTCTCTCATACATTTCTGAGCTTCTGGGAGAATAAGAAGTAAGGTCAGAAGCAAAAGAAAAGCTCAAATCTGGAGAATATTAAAGTACTAGAAACAATGTCTGTCCTGGGGATATTTGCACATCCCTAATTGCCTGGAGCCTGAGTTTAAATTGGCCACACACAGGGGGACAGGAGACAAAGCCTGGGACCCCAACAAGTAAGAAACAGAGCTAAACCCTAGGAAAGGTGGGGTACACCCATATAGGAGAACTTGAGGGTATCTGCTGAGTTCAGCCTTTGCTCTGAGTACCAAAGGATGAAAACAAAACAATAATGATAGTGCCAAGCTTGTGGAGGGCGTCTCCTTCTAGGTACCTGTAATATCCTATTTCTTGATTTGGGTGCTCACTGTACAGATATGCTTAGTTTGTGAAAGTTTATTGAGTCCTTCACTTAGATATGTGCACATTTCTGTGTATATATATTATACTTTAACAAAAAGTGAAAAAAAGATCATAATGCCTCTATGACTTTCCCCCAGACTCATAAGGTGAGCATGTGTTTTAATTTGTGCTGGAGTGGTAGGGTTCCCTATCCCTGGCAGAATAAAATGCAAATTTGCTTTGGAGAAAAGTAAATTAAACTCAGAGTGTTCACAGATAAAGTTCCAAGGATTAATAAGTATAAGAGGAAATGAGCCACCATGGGAGAGAGTCAGCAGAAACAGCACATGGATTCACACCTATAGTGACAGTCATTATTGGAATTACAAGACAGTGAATATGAAATAATTATGATGCACATAGTCAAGAAAATAAAGGAGTATTGAAAATGTGACTAAGAAATAGGAAATATCAATATTGTACTTACCAGCAAAAGAACTGAATAATAATTCTAGAGTTGTAAAATGAATTTTAAATTAGAAAATCAACAGCTTTAAAAAATAATATGGGACTTCCCTGGTGGCACAGTGGTTGAGAATCTGCCTGCCAATACAGGGGACATGGGTTCGAGCCCTGGTCTGGGAAGATCCCACATGCCGCAGAGCGGCTGGGCCCGTGAGCCATGGCCGCTGAGCCTGCGCGTCTGGAGCCTGTGCTCCACAACAAGAGAGACCGCGATAGTGAGAGGCCCGCGCATCACGATGAAGAGTGGCCCCCGCTTGCCACAACTAGAGAAAGCCCTTGCACAGAAACGAAGACCCAACACAGCCATAAATAAATAAATATAAATCGTATGGGCTTCTAAGAAGACCTCTGCTTAAAAAAAAAAAAATAATAATAATATGCAATTTAAAAATGTGTACTAGGCAAGAAAAAGTAGAAAGAAACATGAAATTAATTTTAATAACATTTTATTTAACCCAGTAAATTCAAAGTAATATCATTTCAACACACAATCAGTATAAGATTATTAATGAGATAATTTACATTTTTTCATACAAGTCTTTGAAATCCAGAGTGTATTTTACACTAAAAGTACATATCAATTTGGAGTAGCTACTTTTATACATTCTCTATACACACACACACACACACACACACACACACACACACACATACTCACTGGAACTTATGTTTTTCTACTATATGTAGATGGGCATTGGTCCAAGATGGAATATATGAAACAAAACCCTTGATTTAGATAGATATTAATGTTTTTTTAATTAAAGTTTTAAAATATATTTTTAAAGTTTACTTTCCATTCACAGTTATTGCAAAATATTGGCTCTATTCCCCATGCTATACAATACGTCCTTGTGCCTATCTTATATCCAGTAGTTTTTATCTCCCACTCCCCCACCCTTATATTGCCCCCCTCCCCCCTCCCCACTGGTAACCACTAGTTTGTTCTATATATCTGTGGTTCTACTTCTTTTTTGGTATATTCACTAGTTTGTTGTATTTTTTAGATTCCACATATAAGTGATATCATACAGTATTTGTCTTTCTCTGTATGACTTATTTCACTTAGCATGATGCCTTCCAAGTCCATCCATGCTGCTGCAAATGGCAAAATTTCATTCTTTTTTATGGCTGAGGAGTATTCCATTGGTATATATATGGAATATGAATTCCATATATATTGGAATATTGGTGTGTGTATATATATATCTATATATATATATATACACACACACACATACATACACCACATCTTCTTTATCCGTTCATCTGTTGATAGACACTTAAGTTGCTTCCATATCTTAGCAATTGTAAATAATGCTGCTATGAACATTAGGGTGCATGTCTCAGTTCAAATTAGTGCTTTTGGGTTTTTTTCAGATAAATACCCAGGAGTGGAATTGCTCTCCACTACTAGTAGATCTATTTTTATTTTTATTTTTATTTATTTTTTTTACTAGTAGATCTATTTTTAGTTTTGTGAGAAACCTCCATACTGTTCTCCATAGTGGCTGCACCAATTTACATTCCCACCAACAGTGCAGGAGGGCTCCCTTTTCTCCTCATCCCCACCAACACTTGTTACTTGTCCTCTTTTTGATGATGGCCATTCTGACAGGTATGAGGTGGTATCTCATTGTGGTTTTGATTTGCATTTCGGTAACAGTTAGTGATATTGAGCATCTTTTCATGTGTTTGTTGGCCATCTGCATTTCCTCTTTGGAAAACTGTCTATTCAGTTCTTCTACCCATTTTAAAATGGAGTTATTTGGTATCATTTGCAAATATTTTCTCCCATTCAGTAGGTTGTCTTTTTGTTTTGTTGATGGTTTCCTTTGCTGTGCAAAAGCTTTTAGTGTTAATTTAATTCAACAGATGTGTGTAATTTATTGAACCATTTCCCTACCGAGAGATATTTAGTTTTCTTTTTCCTGTTTCAAATAAAGCTGCAAGGAGCATCCTTTATACAAAAACTATGTGGACTTGTGTATTTCCAAGGCACTGAGTTTCAGATATGGATTTGCTGTGCAATGGATGATTTTAACAGCAGATTAGACACAACTGAAGAGCTACTTAGTGATCTGGAAAAGAGATCTGAAGAAATTACCCAGAATGCAGTAGAGAGAGACAAGAGAATGAAAATATGATAAAGCACTTAAGATGCATATATGTCTAAACAGAGACAAAATAAAGAAGGGGTGTAGGAGTGTTCTTAGAGATGATGCCTAAGATGTCTCCAGAATATATCAAAGATAGCAGTCCTCAGATTAAAAGGTCCCAATGAATCCCAAGAAAAATAAAAGGAACTCATCGCGATACATGATAGTGAACTCAAGGTGCACCAAAGACAGAGGCTCTCACAATCAGTTATTTTAAAAAGCAGAAAAATAGCACATACAAAGGAATAACTATTAGAGTAACAGCTGACTTCTAGCAGCAACAATGGAAGGCAGGAGTCAGGGAGTAAGATCTGTAAAGTGCTGAGAGAAAATACCTGTCAATCTGTAAATGCATACCTTGAGAAAGAGCAAGGGGGAAATAAAACATTTCCAGACAAAAACTGAGAGCTTTTACAAGCAGTAGACCCTACAAAGGGAGAACATCAGGAATTTATTCAGTTAGAAAGAAAATGATTCTAGAAGGTATGTATGAATGAAATGAAACAAATCGAAACTAAAATAATGAATATGTTGTTAAATCTAAACAAATATTGATTAAATGTAACAATAATAATATCTAATTTGGGAGGTTAAAAAATCAAGATAGACCTGAATTCTGGACAACAACCAAATGTTATTTGACAGGAGTGACTGGAGCTGATTCTTTTAAAGTTCATCTATTTTTTAGGAGAAGAGTTAAGATGTTTATTAACTTTAAACGTCTTAAGCTAATAATGCATGTTAAAATTTCCATGGGAATCTCTTAAAAAATAACAATTGAATGTAGAACTTTCAAGTAGATGTTAAAAAAAATAAAGTGGGGAAATTAAACCCCAGTTGAAGTGGCATAGAGAAAGGGTAAACCAACACATAAACAAAATATAGAACAAGTGGGTAGAAAATAAGCTGAGAAAAATAAAAATAAATATATCCACACTCATAATCCATAAAGTAAAGAACTAAACTCCCCACTAAAATTCAATGATTTTTTTTTTCTGTCTGGATAAAAACAAATAAGCGAATGCTTTTTAAAAGACAGAGGGCACAGAAAAGTTGAAAATTAGAAACATAGAACAAATACCTGTCATATACTAATTAAAAGAAAGTTTTAGGGGTATAATAATACAAAGCAAAATCAAGTTATAGCAAAGAGAATTATAGGAGGGAAAGAGGATCATTTACATAGCAACAAAAGTGTTTATTCATCAGAAAAATATTTTATAAACTTGTATGAATCTTGCAAAATAGGCCTCAAATAAATAAACCAAAAATATGTAAAACTACATAGAGGAAGCTAAAAAATCCACCAGCATATCAGAAGATTTCAACATACCTCTCTAAGTGATTGATAAGTTAGTCAAACAAAAATAAGGCTATAGAAGTTCTCAACAATATAATTAACAAGTTTGACATAATAGATACATTTAAAATACTGTTCCTGTCAATGCATAGGATTGACATAGGCCAGAAAGAAAGTCTTAGGCTAGGCCAGAGAGAAAGTCTTAACTTTCAGAGATTTATAATCGTAGTACCACATACTCTAACTTCAACATAATTAACTTAAAAATTAATAACAAAGTGATACCAGAAAGAAAAGGATGTGGAATGATAGGTAGGGGTTAATTTGTCCAATATGGGCCCCCCTGAAGACTGGCCTTCCAGAAGAAGAACTGCATCCTTCAAAGCTCCATGGAAACTGGCTATAGTTCAGCACTTAAGATGTCAACTGAAGGCTTGGACCACAGCCCTTGGATGGATCCTGACAGGAAAACGGCAGCTGCCATACACTTAGCTATCAACACAGAGCTGACAGGAGAGAGCTGGGCCATGACTCTGCCACATCTTATTTTTTACTGTGTTGGAGCCTCTGATCATATAAAAAGAGATACTCATGCTTCCTCAACAGTGATTCTTGAAAACCTTCAGACCAAGATGTGGGATTTCCTATCCCAGAGTCTGACTTCTGGCCACGTCAGTTTGTTGTGTGCTGCCTCAGAGAGTGATCGGGACAAGAGGAGACCCACTCACTTATACTCATGCCATCTCTGTGAGTTTTCCCCAGTAGAAACTCCTTCAGCAGGTTTGATGTATGCAATGCTAGTTCAGTTGCCCTTGTTTGTACTTCATGGAACAAAGAGACTGTCAGACATCAATGGAGGGAGTGAAATTGGCAAAGCCTCTTTGGAAAATAAGCTGGCATTTGTAATCCAGTTGTACATGCACAACACCAGTGCCCAGGAAACTCCACTCCAAAGAAACTTGCACACAGGTACACTGGAATGGTCCTTGCTCTGCCATTTTCTAAGCCAGTGAGGTGGCACCATGTAAAAAGATACCATTCTCTGCTTGGAGAAGAGCAACACTTAGAGACAAATGAGAATCTGGGACGGGCCCTTCTATTGCTCCTCACATTGTCTCCCAGAGAACCAACTTTAGGGCATGAAATTCACAAAATGTCAACTTCTTATATCATCTGTGTAAATAACCAGGCAACATTTTCCACTTTGACATTATGGTTTCCAACATTTCTGAGAAATGGAAATAAAAAATTAAGAATGTACCACTGCAGTCCTTTAACTTTCTAGAATATATAGAAAGTGTAGCCTTTTGACACCATAGCAACAAATGACTTGATGATCAACATGAATTTTCAATTGTCCATCGTTTACTCTGCTGTTGTGGCTACTCAACCAGTATTTGGGGTTTGAGAATTTAAGCTTCGCATCTTTTTAAAAAAATTCTAATTTCTTTTTTTTTCCAAAATTGTCCTGCGAGGCTATTGCTTAGCATAATGGAGCTGGCGTAGGCATAATACTCCTGACTGTTCTTAGGGTCCCTTTAAAAATTCTTCAGGAAGATAACTTGCAAGCACCAACATCCTAACAAAGACATCTACAGACACACATATTTACCTAGATATCAGAATTAGAAAAATCAATAAATTTTTATGCCTCCATTTCATAGGTAAATTAGAATTTTATTTTGTTAAAGTGGATGTCTTTTAAATTTATGTTCGTTTACTTGGCATAACATCGTCATAAAACGTATCCTACTCTTGATCTGGAACTCATTTTTCCTTTACAGTGTTTCCCTTTGAGCTACGTACCATATGGAGAAATAGAAAAACACAACTTTCCTGATTATTTACATTCTTTTGGATTAGAATCCCTTTGGCGATAGCATAAAAACCACACAAGACTTTTGGCCCCAAAAGTCAGCAGAACATGCTCACTTATATGTGAGATATTCCTCATTTGGGACACATTCATCTCTACCTTCTTTTAAATCTTATCATACCTGTTATTGTTGGTAGCATCATGACTGTTCACCAGCATCTCCTCTTCCAGGTGCACAGGACAGTTACACTACCCTCTCCTTAGAAGTTGGCATAGCCACGTGGCTTGCTTTAGCCAAAGAAATGGGAGTGAAGTCATAATTTCTGGATAGTGGCATTTAATGGTTAGGATAACGAGCCTGGAATGCCGAGTTAACACCTGTAGGTTTAGGAATCACTGCACTTGAGAGTCGCCTGTGCCCAATGAATGCACTTTTGGAAAGCAAGAGATGAGCTTTTGTTGTGCTAAGTTGCTGCAGATTTTGTTGCTGCAGCCTAATTTAGCCTGCCCTGACTAATGTAATGTATCAAATAGTGTACTTAAGGGAGAAATGCCTCGACTAATAAAGATATATTTTAATGGCCCATTTCATCAACAAATATTTTGTTATCAAAATTAAAATGAAAAGCCCTCCATTGACAGTGAATCTATTATTCTTCCAGTAATTAAGTCTCGAAATCTTGGAATTATCTGTGATTCTTCAATTATGATATTCACATTTAATGATTTGCTAAGTGTTATTGATGTCATAAATGGAGATTGGTAGAGGCTATGGTTCTAATTCCTGTTCTTTAAGTTGCTAACAAATGTTTTGGAGCAAGAGACTTAATATCTATGTGTCTCTGTTTCTGTATTTTTAAAATGAAAGTTGGGCTACAATATTTTAAGATTAATCTTCAGCTCCAATATTTTATGACATTTTAAGATATTTCTCAAATAAGATTTTTGTTTTGTTCTGTTGTGCACTTATTTTGTCACAACCTTCTATCAGCTCATGTTCTGGGCTCTTGCCCATTCTGCATCCAGCACGTGGGTTTCTTATATCTCACCTTTAAGTACTCAAACATCTTTAATTCCTTTCTACCGTATAGACCAGTTGCTAGATGCTGTGCCCTGTAGAGCTGAGTGTTTTAAAACCCATAAGCTTTTTCAACTTTCAGACAGGTTTGGAAACCACAGCTCAGGGGCAGAAATAATAAATGTCTGCCATTGCTTCCCTAGCACATGTCTGTGGCTGACATCTGTAATCAAATACAGTACTTCCCCTTCTTGAGTGTGGGTACAACTTCAAAGTCACTGTCAACATCAACCTTTAGGAAGTTACTATTCGTTAATCAGAGATTTAGACTTTTGTTGAAATGTTTTTACTGTGTAATGCGTAAAAGTCCACCTTTAGCAGTGCTCCAAGTCCTCCATGATCTTCTCAACCAACTCACCCCCCACCATCTATTTCACTTTTCATAGGAGAGTTTGTTATGGCTTTATATCCTCACTTGTGTTACTTCCTCCATCTAGAATGACTTCTATGAAAAAAAGTCACACCCATTCCTCCAGCAAAAACTCAAACTTCTATTACACCCACTGCCTTCTCCAACCGCATAGGCTCTCCTCTAAAAAAATGTTTCTCTTCTAAAAATGTTTACTGGTGTTTCCCACTTTCTGAGTGTCACCCCACCCCCATGACTCTAATTATATCTCTGGAATTTACCAGCAGGGTATATACATATTGGCACATAGTTACTATCAATTTTGGTAGCATTTAAAAATGAACGAATATTTTATTAATCACAGCTGCATCCATTGGTTGGAAATATGGCAGAATTCACATCCAGGAAGCATTTATTCAGGCTGCTGACGTTATTTGGTGCACATAGGAATTACACCTTGAAAGAAGTCTATGACACTCCACTAGTCCATGACCACAGTGGGAAACACTTCATTAAGGAGTTCATGATGCTCTCCTCTCTTAGTGGGTTATATTTTTTTAGGGGAGGAATCATATCTAACATTTGTCCATAGCATGGCACCTTTCCCAGGCTCCCAGCATCATCCCCAGCTACCATATAAGGATAAGCAGACATAGAAGAAAAAATTATGTTTCCCTAAAATGCTGCTGCTAACACACTGTTTAAAGATATTGAGATACGTACCAAGTATGAAATAAACAGGAAGGAAGGCACGGCAAGAACATTTGTTCTGTCTCAGTGTTTCTCAAAATATGGCCCGTGGACTGGTGCCAGTCTGTGATGAAAGAAGTGCCAAAGTTGAGAGTAAGCATTTAGAAGATTCTAACCAATTTTCCTGTTATTCTTTTTTTCTGGTAATATTCATTGCAATGTAATTTCCTTGACTGTTGAATCTCATAATGGAATTCTGGGCTTATAGTTTGTATGCCTTTGCTTACTTTTTATTTCATTTTCTATTAATCATTTTTAAAATTTTACAGATGCATATACCTTTGACAGATTGGAAATTAAAAACAAAATAAACTAGCCCTTCCCTACAGATCATTTCAGAATTATTACCCTATCTATCTATCTATCTCTATCTGTTCTGATTTTCTCTAGATCATTTTCCTATGTGAGAAGGGACTTCAGCTAGCATTAAAATGCCTATTTTAATTATTTTATGGTAACAGGAAAAATGTTATATCTTACAGATTTCTCTTAGAGATAATATCAGTTACGCAGTGGTTGTTCAGCTTTTAAGTTTGAGACCTGAAATCAGCTCACCCTCCCTCCTCAGGGTGTGTCGTTATATTTAGAAAAACGAAGAAAACTGAATAGGTGGTGAATAGAAAACAAATTGTCCAACTGAACTTTTGAATTTCCTGCATTTGGCTAGCTCTAGCTTTAAATCATAAATATTATTAAACATGGATTCCTGTCCCAGAAGAATGAATAATAACAGTTATATCCTAGGAACAGATGACATATTGTGCTCAGAAATACGTTTCCATCCACAAATGCTGGCATTTAGAGGTTACCAGCTGTATTTGGGGTATAGGAGGTATAAAGCACATTACAGGAATATAATTTTAGAGTTGCTGAGGTCATGTGGGGATTTGGTTCGCCTCCATTTTCATTTAAATCATATTCACAAGTAATGCCATTGTGGATGAAGTTATCTCATTAAAGTGTCAGACATTTTAGACTCCATTTCCATGTGCCTTATTATATGAAGACCTGCAACTTGAAATTCTCTCCAGATTAATCTGAGAGGAAAATACAGGCTCTCATTCTGAATACATCCCAGAAGGGATTAAGTGACCTGATTTCAAGAAAAAAATGGAACAGGCTATGCAGTGAGTAATTTGCCTCCCAGCAAAATAAAAGTGACAAACAACAATTTTATTCATAATAGAAGTTTCCCCCAAAGCATACTTTTCTGCTAACTCTGGCATATTCTATTTGCAAAATGTTTTTAATGTATCTCATGTCATGTGCCTCTGTTTGTGAGTTCAGGTTTTCCTCTTGCAGGAGCATGAAATCCAACATCTATTTTAAAGTAAAATTAAAGATTTGCAGAAGGCATAAGAAACATATCACAGCAAACACATAATTTCCTTGGAAAGTAGGCACTCTGAGTCTCTCGCCCTCCAGGAGAAACATCATAGTTATCTAGTGAATATTATCGATACATTTGTATTTAATATGCAATCTACTTGTTTTATTGAACATGCTCCGATTTTGTCATGAAATGAAAACAAATAATTGTGGCAGCTTTCCTACTGAAGTAAAATTCACAATATACAGAATGATTTATTAGGGAACCTACTAATTGAAAAATAAATATATTTTTATACATGTATATAGACAGCCTAGTGCTATCTCCTCTTCATAGCTCTCTCATCTGGGACTCAAATTAAATTTATTAATGCAAAATTTTGGGGTGCCTTAGTGATGGTTTTGTTTCAGTATAATAAGTCAAATGGAATATTAGTTAGTCCAGATTTAATGGGTTTAAAAATAAATCATTTTAATCTTTTGACCCAGAAAGTGATTCCTCTTTTTTAAGACTTTATCTCAGTTTAAGAAATTTTATATCATTACTTTTAAGTCAGAGCTTTAAAGATTATCACCATTTTTTTTTACTCAATAGCATCTTTCAAAAAAAAAAGAAATATGTAAAAATGAGGAAGAACAGACCAAAATAGAACATCCAGCTCATACTTTAGTCTGAAATATTATTTCTGAAAATACTGATAAATTGACTCATCCTTTTGGTCCTGATATCAGGAATGGGTTAAAAACATCTGACAGGGTCACTAAATGTGGATTGGCCATTATGTGAAGTTTTCAAGTGCTTTCTGAATTTTTTTTCTAATTACACTCTTAAATGTTTGAAAAGTGGTCATGATCAAAGACTGAATTTAAGCTGTGCCTAGTGCCTTGCCAGTCAGCACCTTTGATATATGTCAAGATTGAGCAGAGATTTCTAATATGGGATCTGATGTAACAGAGGAATGAGATGCCAAACTATAAGATAGAAAAGCTGAGAGACTGGGGAAAGAAACCCAAACTTATCAGCATTTTCCTTACTCTGTCTTGTCACAGGCAGTGAAATGCTTTGAAAGTGATCTCAAGGAGAAGACAAATTCTGAGTGTAACAGTGAGATTTCAATGACATGGAGAAGCTGGAGAGATGGCTGAAATCCACGGATTGTGAAACCTCCCTCAATCAACTTTCCTCAGACCTGGTGTGAGAGGAATTCACTGCTGGGTCTTGAAGGCATTGTCACATCTGGCTGTGCCTGGAGAAATATCTGTGCTTCTATGCTGCACATCGTGAGTAAATATGGAATTAAATATTTTACATTTAAACTTTAAAAAAGAATAGAGCAGCTATGTATACATGTGAAACCATAAGAAAAGTGTTTTATTCTTATTGTTGCTTACTTCAAATTATGACTTCTTTTCCTGGACTTTCAACAATACTGCCCTCCCGACTCCCAGAGTAATCCATATATCATGGTAGAAAGTGTGGTCATGTCCTAAAACAAAACAAACTCACTCAAATTACCTTGTTTTGTTGTCTTTTGGGATAATTGTTCAAATGGAAGAGTTTTTTTAAATGAAACATATTTCTCTTTTCTTTTTCCGCTTTTCCTTGTCAGTTCTTGGGGAGCTATTCCATCTAAGCACTAGTTTAAATGGTGAGTAATTTCACTTTTTAGAACTTCTAAACCAAACATTATTTTGGTCCCATCTTCCCTGAGTAAATTTCATGAGGATATACCCCAAAGGCTTTAACTTGATGAGAAAAGAGTTGAAGAACTAGGACAGTGCATTGGGGGTCACCTGTCTCTAAGGTTGACGTTAACAGCAAGGAGAAAGGTGAGAAAGTGTGTACTTCCCTCTTTAGGATGAGACCCACTTAGGTACCAATGCACAGTGGAGACTTCTTATTTATTGGAACTAAGAATTAAATCTGGGCAGGGGCTTTCCTGGTGGCGCAGTGGTTAAGAATCTTCCTGCCAGTGCAGGGAACACGGGTTTGAGCCCTGGTCCAGGAAGATCCCACATGCTGCGGAGCAACTAAGCCCGTACGCTACGACTACTGAGCCTGTGCTCTAGAGCCCATGAGCCACAACTACTGAGCCTGCATGCCACAACTACTGAAGCCTGCGCACCTAGAGTCCGTGCTCCACAGCAAGAGAAGCCACCACAGTGAGTAGCCCCCACTCGCTGCAACTAGAGAAAGCCCACGCACAGCAACGAAGACCCAACTCAGCCAAAAATAAATAAATTAATTAAATTTTTTAAAAAAGTCTGGGCAGATTTCCAAAATAGGCAACATTTTCTTTGTCTTCAACATGGTCCCCTTTCAGATGTGTGGCTCCTCCTCCCATTTCCCTCTGGAATTAGGCATTCCTCTCCACCTCTCCTCCTTTCCTCACGCAAATCCCTAAACATAAATCCTGAAAATCTGCTTATAAATCTCTTCCACTCTCATACTCTAGAGAAGATAGAAATACTTGTTCAGAAGTATTTCCTGTAAGAGTATTAATGGTTTAACAGGCATCAAAGTGAAGAGTAAGGGAGAAACAGTGGAGTTCTGGCATCCACCAGTGGCGGGAGGGGTCTTGGCTGGGTTGAGGTCAAGGGGATTTCATGGTCCCCTCAGTGAGTCAGGTCCATTTCTGAGTGAGACTTTGTCTGGTAGATATCATTACTAGCACTGGTGAAAAGAAATAACCTGCTCTGCTCTGCTTCAGCAAATCGTGTGTATTATCCACGAGTGTTCCCATCATTTAAGTAGCTCTTTTGACTGAGCACAGAGGGCAAAGAAGAGAAAGTAGAAATTAGAAGTTTTCAGAGTTCCTACTCTGTGCAAAGCCTCTTACATATTAGCTCCCTTAAGCCTAATTAACCCTTTATAAAATAAGTTTGCTTCAAAAAATAACAGCAACCATTATTTATTTTCATTTTATTTTATTTTCTTTGTATTCAAGTATAGTTGATTTGCAATATTGTGTTAGTTTAAGGTGTACCACAAAGTGATTCAGTTATATATATGTATGTATGTATATATACATACATATATATATTATTTTTTCAGTTATTTTTTCCATTATAGGATATAGTTTCCTGTGCTATACAGTAAATCTTTGTTGCTTACCTATTTTATGTATAGTAGTTTGTATCTGTTAATCCCATACTCCTCATTTATGTCTCCCCTCTTCCCTTTCCCCTTTGGTAACCATTAAGTTTGTTTTCTATGTCTGTGAGTCTGTTTCTATTTTGTATATAGATTCATTTGTATTATTTTTTCGATTCCACATACAAATGATATTGTATAATATATTTCTCTTTCTCTGTCTGACTTACTTCACTTAGTATGATATTCTCTAGGTCCATCTATGTTGTGCAAACAGCAATATTTCATTCTTTTTATGTCTGAGTAATATTCTGTTGTCTGTATACATATATGTATATGCACACACACACACACACACACACGCACACCACATCTCCTTAAGCCAATTGTCTGTTAATGGATACTTGAGTTGTTTGCATCTCTTGGCTACTGTAAATAGTGCTGCTGTGAATGCTGGGCTGTGTGTATCTTTTTGAATTGGAGTTTTCATCTTTTCTAGATATATACCAGGATTGGGATTGCTGGGTCTAGCAACCATTATTTATTGATCTCATGTATAACAGTTTCCAGTTTATTATCTTATTTAATTCTCATATTAACTCTGTTAAATTGGTATCATTACCAATTACCCCTGTTTCCTAGATTGGGAAACTCAAGGTTAAAAGCAATTATCCTGTTGACCTGTAACTATAGAGCTGGGGTTATGGGCCCATTTACATTTTTCATAGGATTAAACAATAGCCAATGGTTACATAAGTTGGAAATGGTTAAGCTGAGAAGTGAACTAAGGTTTGAATCGACCCAAAGCCAATGTCAGTGCTATTGTGGTTATGAGTGTGTGTGTGTGTGTGTGTGTGTGTGTGTGTGTGTGTGTGGTTGAGATAGATATGTCTTTTTTGCAATCTTTTCTGACTTTCTAAATTCTTAGCCCTTTTCGTGAACTAATAAATGATTAATTTAAAAATAGAGAAATGTAAGGACAAAAGAAAGGGAAAAAGGAAAACATGGGGGCAAATATTTCTCCAGTCAAAACCAAAAGACCATTAGGATATAAGAGGAATAAAGCATAAGCAACTTAGATAAAGAATGATCAATAACACCTATCTGTGGAATGCTGCTAAAGTGCTAGTCATTGCCTTAAATTTGATAGATGTTCACACTTAAGCCTCCAACAATTCTCTGAAGTAAACCTTATTATTTCCACTTAAAAAATAAAACAATATGATACAAAGATGGTAAGTAATTTACCTGAGGTCAAACTTCTAGTAAGATTCAGGATGTACATACTAGGAGATGCTCCTTTCTAAGGCTATTTGATACCATCTCTTCCAACCTTTCCTCCTAGGCTCAGATATCAATCCTCTCTTCTAAGGAAAGAAGGCAGTGCCCAGAAAGAGTTCTGCTAGCCTGGACTCTGGCTAGTTTAGATAATATCATTTTCCTTTTGGCCAAGGTGAGAGAGGTGGAGATGCCCTGACTTTGCTTTGAAAGTTGAGAGCTCAGAGACTCTAGCCTGCCAAAGGAACAGAAGGGAGAGCTCCAAGTTCACTGCCTTGCCAGTCCAGACCTTTCAAGGCAGAGCTAATCAGGTCATCTTAATGTTATTAGCTGATGGGAAAGATAAGAAAATATAGATTGAAAATGTTTAGGATAAAAATTATCATAACAGGGACTTCCCTGGTGGCGCAGTGGTTAAGAATCTGCCTGCCAATGCAGGAAACACAGGTTCAAGCCCTGGTCTGGGAAGATCCCACATGCTGCAGAGCAACTAAGCCCTTGCGCCACAACTACTGATCCTGAACTCTAGAGCCCGTGAGCCACAGCTACTGAGCCCTTGTGCCACAACTACTGAAGCCTGCGCTCCTAGAGCCCGTACTCCACAACATGAGAAGCCACCACAATGAGAAGCACGTGCACTGCAACAAAGAGTAACCCCTGCTCGCCACAACTAGAGAAAGCCCGCGTGCAGCAATGAAGACCCAACACAGCCAAAAATAAAAAAATTAATTAATTTTAAAAAATTTTCATAACACAGATAACTGAGGAGATCAAGATGGCGAGTGGAAAGATGCTGAGCTCACCTTGCCCCATGAACAAGTCCAAAATACATGTACATGTGGAGAAATCCTCACTGAAAACAAACTGGAGACTGGCAGGAAGACTCTTCTACAACCAAGGCTGTAAAGAAAGCTACACACAAAGTAAGATAGGAAGGGAAAAGAAGCGATCAGTTTGGGACCCACACCCCTAGGAGGGGACACAGAAGAGCAGAGGGATATCACGAGCTCAGAGATCCTCCTCCCTGGGGAGTGAGGAGCTTGATCCACATATTGGGCACCCCAGTCCTGGCCTCTAACATTGGAAAAATGAGTCCCTTAGCTGGTTTGAAAGCCAGTGGGACTTACCAGAGGACTGTAAGAAACAGAGACTCCTCTTGTGAAGAGCTCACACACATGCCTGTTTACTCCAGGGAACAAGGCAGAGGAAACAGATTGAGAACAGCCCAGGGCTCTGGCCAGTTTCCTGAAATTGTCCAGCACATGCCCCAGCCCACACCAGGTGCTGGCTCAGGCCTCTCTTGCTCCAGCGCTGCTTCCCACTGGGGTGAAGGTAATGTTGCCCAGAAGAAGAATGCACACACAGAGGGAACTGAACCAGCTTAGAGTCAACCCTTAGGGCTTCTGTTGCAGCACCCTGGGACCACCACCCCACTTAGGGTGATGATGACCACTGAGCATAAGAGAAGTCCTGGCTCACACCTGGCTCTGGCTCTAACCCCTTCATCTCTAGCCCTACCTCCCACCAAGGTGATAGCTGCCAGCACACTCTGGGGGAGGATGTCACTTGAGCTCACTTCAGATCTAGCTCTCACATCAAAGCCACCGGGCACACACAGACTGCATAGAGGTGCTCCCACACAAGGATACCCCTTGAAGACCAGGATAGGTAACCATTTCACCTAATTTCATAGAGAGAGAGAAAGTTAAACAAAATGATAGTTTAAGGAACCTCTGGGACAACATCAAGTGTACTAACATTTGCATTATAGGAGTACCAGAAGGAGAAGAGAGATAGAAAAGGGTCAAAAATGTATTTGATGAAATTATGGCTGAAAACTTCTCGAACCTGAAGGATACAGATATCCAGGTACAAGAAGCATAGAGGATCCCAAACAAGATGAACCCAAACAGACCCACACCAAGACATATCATAATTAAAATGGCAAAAATGAAAGAGAGAATTTTAAAGGTGAAAAAGCGAAAAAAAAAAAGTAACTTAACAAGAGAACCCCCAAAAGGCTATCAGCTGGTTCTTTAGCAGAAGTGTTTCAGGCCAGAAGGGAGTGGCATAATATATTTGAAATGCTGAAAGGGAAAAACCTACAACCTAGGACATTCTACCCAACAATGTTATCATTCAGAATTGAAGGGGAGACAAAGAACTTCTCAGATAAGCAAAAACTAAGAGTTCATTAATACTAAACCAACCCTACAAAAAGTATAAAAAGGTCTTCTTTAAGTGGAAAAGAAAAGCCTACAGGAAGTAAGAATTTATAGGAAAGGAAAAACCCCACTAGTAATGGCAAATATGTAGTAAAGGCTGTGGATCAACCACTTAAATAAGCTAGTACAAAGATTAAAAGACAAAACTTATAAAATCAATTATAACTACAATAAAGTTAAGAGATAAACATGAAGATGTAAATATGACATCAAAACCACAAAACATGAGAGAGAGGAGTAAAAAAGTGTAGATCTTTTGGAATGTGTTTGAACTTAAATGACTTTATCTGTTTAAAATGAGTAGATATAGTTACAGGTCAATATATATCAACCTCATAGTAACCACAATTCAAAAACCTACCATAGATACACAAAAAACTGGAAATAAAGGAACAAAAACATACCACTAAAGAAAATCATTAAACCACAGGCAATAAACTTAAAGAAGAAGAGAAGAACTACAAAAACAATCATAAAATAAGTAACGAAAGTGGCAATAAGTACATACCTATCAATAATCACTTTAAATGTCAATGGGTTAAATGTTCCAATCAAAAGACATAGGGTGGCTGATTAGATTAAAAAACAAAACCCATCTATATGTTGCTTACAAGAGACTCACTTCAGACGTAAATACACACACAGACTGAAAGTGAGGGGATGGAAAAAGATATTTCATGCAAATGGAAATGACAAAAAAACTGGGGTGGTAATACTCATATGACAAAGAAGACTTTAAAACAAGGTCTGACAAAAGGCAGAGAAGGACATTATATAAGGGAATCAATGGAAAAAGAGCATATAACATTTGTTAACCAAATCTAAATCTATAAAGCAAATATTAGCAGACATGGAGGAAGAAATTGACAACAGTACAATAATAGTAGGAGACTTTAATACCCCATTACACCAATGGACAGATCATCCAGACAGAACATCATGATCCCCGTTTTAGAGGATGAACTGAAGCTTGGCATGGTTATAGGTCTTAGGGTGAAACGGCCTATATTTGGAATAGACAGTGACACACCCAGTTCTGTTCACCCCTACAGCAGCTACTTCTTCATTTCTGCAGTGCTATCTCATAGAAGTTTCCAGTTGGGCCAGATGGAAGCCCTAGAGAATAAAACTAATGTTTTAAAACCTCCTTGGCTGTCATTAAATTTGGGTAGACAGGCAATTACCTTGTTCAAGTGTATCAAAAAAATTAAGAATGTATCATTTTTCATTATGTGAAAACTCAGTTTCTACTTGGTATCTTTGCATATTGCTTTCCTCATCAGATAATCTTAGAAAGATGACTTTATTTTCAAGAGTTTTGATCAAATGCAGATTCCCAATCCTCTCAGTTAATTCTAAAGGATGTCTCATATACCAAGAAACAACACTATAATTTAATCAATAAATACTTATGGAATATGTACTATGTGTTAGATACTGCATTATGAATGGGGAATAGGATCGTGTTTTACTAGGGCAATGCTAGCTACTACAACAAATAAGCTCCCAAATCACCGTGACTTAACACAATGAGAAGCCCAATATGGATGTTCTGGGTTGGGTAGATTTCCCCTTGTTTGTGACTCAGGTTTCCCCATCTTCAAAATATGGCTTCCAAAATCTTTGTCCTTTTCTCTGTTCCAGTCAATTTTAAGGAAAAGGAGTACAGAGCATTGCTCGTGAGAATTTAAATGGACCTGTTCTGGAAATGGTCCCCATCACTTCTATGCACATTCCATTGGCTAGAACTCAAGTACGGCCACACCCGTCTGTCTGGGAAAGGTGGGCTATCTATGTACCCAAAGAATGAATAAAACATACTTTCTTCCTATTCATTTGCCACGTACGATAATATAATCGGGGAGGTGGACATTAGCTAGATAACATGTAAAGCCAATGAGCAATTTTAACTGTGTTGGTTATTTTTAAGGAGAGGAATATGGTGCAAAGACAGCCTATTATTTAGAGCTGGCTTTGACCTGAATAGAGAAAGGGGGAAGTCTTCTCTGAGGGAGTGAGACATGGATCTTAAGGCTGAGAAGGTGAAGAAAGGAGGGAAGATTGCAAAGGCATGGGAAGAATTGCTCATGGTGAACAGGTGGGACAAGGAAATGCAATGCTAGAGGCAGAATGAGGCTGGAAACCCCTAACTTGCAGAGCCTGTGGGCCATTTAGGAGTCCAAATTCTCTCCTATGACAATGCAAAGCCAATGAAGAGTTTCAGTGTCTGAACTGACCTGGTCAGATTTACATCTTAAAAAAATACCACTCTGGCCACACCGTGAAAATGGGTTGAGGTTGCAGGGGGGAAATAAATTTGGGGGGGCCTTTTGGGGGCTGCTGTAGAATGATAATGCCTTCGAGGTGGATGATGGAGGTAGAAGTGGGAAGAAGAAGAAGGAGTAGAGACATTTAGGAGGTGAATTTAATCAGACTTAGTTATAAACTAGACTTTGCTATTTATCTGTTTAGCGCTTTTGCTGGATGGTTTGCCTCTTTATGGCTTCTATGTTTAATGATGAATTTTAAGACTAGACAATGTTGCTGGGATGCAGAATGCTAGCTTGGATAGCCTTGGGCCATACTTAAGCAAAAATGCAATGGAGATGTAGTTACCGGTGGCCCGGCATCCTTTGTTATTATCTTTCTCTGTCAAAACCTTCACCTTGGGCTTCCCTGGTGGCCCAGTGGTTGAGAGTCTGCCTGCCAATGCAGGGGACACGGGTTCATGCCCCGGTCCGGGAAGATCCCACATGCCGTGGAGCGGCTGGGCCCGTGAGCCATGGCCACGGAGCCTGCGCGTCTGGAGCCTGTGCTCCGCAACGGGAGAGACCACAACAGTGAGAGACCCGCGTACCGCAAAAAAAAAAAAAAAAAAAAAAACCTTCACCTTCCCCGTTTAATTTCAGTCTTCCATCTTGACCTCAGGGGCAGAGAAAGTGGGTCTGTACACCTAATTTGTTCCATGATGTGTCATGTATGGGCATCTGCATTTCAAAAGAGGATTTTAGGGGAGAAACATACCTGTTTGAAGAGATTAAATCAGAGAATTATAGCAATGTTGATTAGAATATTTGGGTGGCCTTCAAAGCATGCGACATGGGTGCCATTTTCAGTGCCTTTAATAATGCCATTGATTCTGGTTCTACTTGGGGCCTCCTAACTCTGGTGGGAGAAGCTCCTTAGAGCAGCCCGGACCTGGACCTGGAGTTTCCCCAGGTCTTCTGGGCTGAACTAAGATCTGAAGCTTCCATCTTCTCTTTCACAGCTTGACACCACTGGGCAGTATTTGAAAGCCAGAGGGATATTCCATTTCTTGCTGAAAATATACATATGCTAGAATTTTAAAGTATTTTTGTAGGTACACAACAATTAAAAAAAAAAAACTATGTATTCTATTTTTGTGTATGTATAGTTAAGGAAGCCACAAACCACTCATGAAAGCTTTATTTATGGATGCCCTTCCACTGTGGTTAAGAATGTACTGCTCTATTTGGAAGCAGATTATAGGAAACCATGCTCTTTTTCTCTCTCGTCCCCCTCTTCTACGACTAAAAATATGGAAACAGAACCGAGGTCCTATGAGGTGACACCTGATTTATCCCTAGATGCCTCCACGTATGTGGATGTGTGTGGGTGTGTCTACGTGAGTCAGCCTTTTCACTCAGTCAGCTCACCAGCTCAGCCCCCAAAATACCCACTTACTTTTGAGCTGAAGTCAGAGCCCAAAAAACACAGTCCTGTCCCTCCAGCTGGAACTGGGGGGAGAAAAACAGAATTTTGTTGCTAGCAGATCCATCCCCTTGGCAGAAAAACCCCACGTATACCTGTTCAAATAGATCTCCAAAGATTTTCAGTCTCCCAGCATTTGGTTGACATAAAGAGTGTAGTGTGATTCTTCATTTATTTTACAATTCAGTGAGCACCAAATTAAGTTTAATAGCTATGATAAACACACACACGCACACATACCTCTCCATCCCCAATTAAAAAAGATTTATCACATTCTGGCTAATAATAAACACTTGGTTTCAGCTCTTTTTTTAAACACCGTGAAACTATTTTAGGCCATTTAATTATTATTAAACTGTAGGATTTGGAGCATGTTTTCAAGGGACATTGTAATGCTTTAGCTACAGCCTGTAAATGTTGCTGATCTTTGTATTCAGAGGAGAGTATCTAGTGATGTTCAATAATCTTGAGCGTCGTGTGTGTGTGAAGGTGGCAAAAGTGCCACATATCCTACAGAGTCCATTGAAGCAAGGCCGGGTATTTAGATGTTTGGGTTCTTGTCTTTGTGTTGAGTTTTGAGACACTCTGGCCAAAGAGGTCTTCCCCACCAGCCTGAATATTCTCAGAACCATTGACTATTACAGCCACCTTTGAGCCTTATGCTAAAGCCAGAACAAAGCTGATTTTAATTATGACTTTGTCCAACTGCTGCCAATATACTCAGTGAGTGGGGGGGGGGGGCATCCAGTGTTATGACTGTAGTGGAAAATACCCCCTCCCGTTCCCAGTCCCCTTTCATCCCATTATATGCCTGAAAGAGGCTTTAGAACACTGGCAGCCAAATCCTCGGGGGAGGAGAAAAGACCGTGGTTTGATGGAAAGGACAGAAGGAAGAGAAAATGAAATTGCTCTATTTGAAAATCCCAACCATTATTAGCTACAGAAAACGTAATAAAAATAGAGATCCCCAGGTTAAGAGTTTTGTGCTGTGGACAGTTGATGCACTGTCAGTATCATCTGGGTTGCAGAAGTTTCTAAACTTCTTTTTATCAGGTGAACTTTTTTTTTTTAATCAGAATGATGTAAAGAATTCCACATGTAGGACAGATAAAGCAGAGTTATATTGTTTGACCTGACGTGGCCTGGAGGCTCACACACTCAGCTCTTCCCTAAAGTGCCCCTCAATTTCTATACAACATCTTCATGGGACCTCAGCACTCTGTGGAATCCAGTTTGAGAAACAACTTGTATGCTTGAACCCATTGCTTTAAAAGATCCTATGGGCAGTGATTTAGGGGCAGCAGTGAACATCCAGCTGTGATATGGGAGTGTAGGCAGAGAGGGCAGAGGAAGTGTGCCTACACAGAGCCGTGACCGTTGCTTACTTCTGTGGCAGGCGGTTGGTGTATGTGTATATGCCATATTGGGTCCATTTATATATTGGGTCCTCATCTGACAAAGGATTTTTCTCAGGGCACAGAACCATCTATGGACAAGTTGGCTCCAAGAAGGAACATGAGGAACGTCATTTCCAAAATCCAGCAGTATGATTTTCTGACTTCCCTACGAGATTCTAGAATGGGTCTATGATGGATGGCTGACTCAGTTCCTCCTCTGAACAATCTGATTTGTTGTTAGTGAATGAGTAATTGCACCCTAAGAGGATATAAATATGGACGGAGAAAAGTGGTAACCAAAGCTAAGACATAACTTCACAGAATTTTGAAACTCAGAAGCTACCACTCAGCCCCTTCTGGGACACTGGTCTGAGTTGTCCTAAAAGCACGGCTGAGGATCAGAGACTGTTCACCCCACTCCAAAATGTCCTTCGATCATAGCCTGTGAAATGCTTTTATTTACTGATTAGGTCTTCCTATTCTTCAGCAAGGGAAGTAGAATTCAGTTGTGACATGAGAGCCTTTGAATCAGAGCATCTTAGTAATTAAAAAGATATTTTAAAATATTGAATAAAACTTCCAGGACAAGATGGTGAAATAATGGCTTTTTTCCCTTTTCCCTCCTGAAACCTGCTGACATGAGGATAGGAAGGATAGGATGGAAAATTCAGAGACCCCAACTAGATACACGGATGATTGCTGAAGCCCATGGCCACAGACAATAAAGAGTATTAGCTAAATATGGATACATTTAGATAAATTGAAGGGACAATGTCACAAATAAATACAGAAACAGATTTAAAGCGGTATTCTCTGAAAATACATTGGAGGATTCTGTGGGAATGGTAAAGAAAAGGAGCACGGTGGGAGTCAGAAAGGGGTAAGAGTGTAGACCCCTGAAATGTGCTGTTTGGCTTGGTGCAGCAGTGGAGACAAGGACTAAAGGAAGCATACTTTGAACATACTACCTTTATTGTTGTTCTTTCTCATGGCCTCCCTGCTTATTCTAGAGAACTGGCCTAAGGCTAAGAAGATTCATGAAAGGAAGTGACTAACAGCATCATGAGGATTCATCGGTGTTGACTGTAAAGAATGACGCTGAGTGTGAGGGTAGCTGTATATGTGTGTGTGTTGGAGAGGGGGTGTAGGTATTTAAAGCGGATACAAGCTTCCTCGGGCAGAAACTAGAAAATGAGTAGAAAACTATTACAAAACTGCATAGCGATTTTCACACTCCTGCATTTTCAGCCTCCCAATTCTCTATGCAGTCACCTAATCATCCCCCGCACACTCCGACCCTAAAAAGCTATCTGGATGTCTGTCAGTAATTGAATGTTGGAAGAGAGTTGCCTCCATTCAAAGATCAGGAAGAAGCCAAAGTTCTCCATGTGGAAAGCAGGCAAAACTTCATTCCATATGCATTGAGCAAATATTTGAGCACAGGCAATGTGCCAAGTTCTGTTCTTGGCTCAGAATAGATAGATGGAGATAGAGAATGAAGCAGACAGAGAGGTCGTGGCACTTACACTCCAAACGGGTGAAACGAATGTCATATGCAAAGGACAGGTGAAGATTCTCCTGGGAAACTTCCTCTGAATCAGAGGCCCCTCTGAGTGAATTACCACACATGCTACACACTCAAAGAAACTACAGAGACCAGGCGAACTCATATAATAATAAATCAGACAATAGATGATAAGACCAAAGAAGGAGCTGGAAAGTAAGCAGGTAGTACTCAAAAACTGAAAATGGAAATAACAGCATGGCTGGAAAGCCAAGCAGTGTAGAGGTTTGTCTCTTATCTGCCTTCCACAGGCAGGGGGTGATTGGGGACTTCCACACCTGGATGAGGACCAGTGGGGAGAGCGAGCCTTAGTGAGCTTGTCACAAGTCCTGCAGGAGAGGCGAGGATCCCTCAACAGAAAAAGGCTGGAGGTGCACCTGAGGAAGGAGTCCTGGCCACACACGGTGATCCCTTGTGAAAATTCACCCAGCTGTGCTTTGTGATTTATTCACTTTTCCACGTGGGTGTCTTACCTCAATAGAAAGTTTGCTAAAAAACAATTGAGGTATATAGGCGATGATGAGAGAGAAATGAAATTCATGGTGGAGAGAACAGCATCAAAAGCATGATTCAACTGCTATGTGTCTATGTGTGCTTGACAGAAAGGGAGAGAAGGAGAGAGAGAAGGAAAAAGAGAAGGAAAGAGGGAAGGAGAAAGAAATGTGGTTCTTTATTCCTAGAGCATAATGCATAAGGTGCTTGGAAATCTGTGCTTACAAAATGGAAAGTGATAGGCACAGACCTTTAGAAAAAACATTTTTAAAGTTGCAGGAAATAGAATGACTATGACAAATGGGAGGTGTCAGGTTGAAGTTCTTCCATGATAAACCGCTGGTTAAAACTAACACACACTTTCAGGTAATGACAGGCTGCACCTCTCCAGGGAGCTGAGAAGAGGAAACACAAGAATATTTTGTATCTGTTTTGTCATGGAAAATACCCTAATGCCTGGTTGCAAAGAATAATGAAGCTCACTTATTAATTCTTTTATTCCACAAATACTTGAACTTCTACTACTGGCCAGACCCTGTAGTATATGCAGGACATACACTAGAGAAGATATTGGCAGGAGAGAATGGATAGTAAGAGAGAAGACAGGTGGAAGAAAGGGAGGAGACAATGAATCTTAACTTTAGTATTAAAGGCTTTCTGAGCAACAGGGATGGAAACATGTACAACTGGTAAAAATAATAGAGACTGGCAAGAGGGAAAAATATTTTTGAGAGAGGATGAGGCTAAGAGAATGACATGTTGAGTGTATGGCATCTGTAATAGAATGCTAAAGTCAACATTTCCTGTTGTTTTGGAGTCTGATGGAGTTGCCACACCATCTACATAGGACAAGCATGACAGCCAGGAGCTATTGCTATGTCCCTGACTCTTTCCGGCACCTGCCTTCCTTGCCTGATGGTTTCCTCCGGCTGCTGGTGCCCGCTGTCCCTGCACGTATTTGTAGCGTGTTGGAAGTGTCAGGGAATTAACCACTGCTCATGTAGAGCACTTCCAATCAACGATAGAGTGATTATATAAATGGTGTATTTTGTACACAGATAGAGTGGTGCATACATGCCCCAGCTCCCTCACCCCCAGGTTGGATAATTCGGAAGGAAGCCTGTGTTGTACACTAACTCTCAGAGTTTTTACCCATAGCGATAACTCGATTGAAAAACACACCCCATACTGGCTTCCTCCTCCTACCTGTCTGTCTCCCCTGCTCCTCAGTCTGTGTTTCTTGGGATCACCTTCCTAGTTAATCTTCTTGCACTCGTGTCTCCAGATGCTTCTGAGGGAACCTGAATTAAGAAAAACAAGAAACTAGTTTTTCAGCTCCTTAGCATATCACTCCTATATGGAGAAAAGGAGATGAAGAGAAATGAGTAAGGCTGAGAGTGTGGATTTACATGGAGAGAATTGCTTGGAGAGCGTGCATCTCCCCCCACCTTATGGGAGAGGTAAGAGTGAAGTTAGGTGAGGAGGGGGACACCACTTGGAAAACCTGACCTGGGCCCATGGAATTTAAAGGTGGGGGGCACAGGGTTTGCTGTGTGACTCCTGGCTAGAGAAGCAAAAGGGAGAGCAATTAAATGGAACTGGGCTAAGCGGGGGCGATAGACACAGGTGGGTATTTGCTGTGGGTCAGCCATGCACTCACAGGAAGGAAACAAGATTTATGTACTGATGTTGCCAAGTGGCTATGATCCTTCCCTCTTTGTATCCACACCCTTTCAGTGTGCCTGGACAGCTCCTCCTGTTGAGACGTAGAAGTAAGATCTATTTCCCCACCCCTCGCATCTGAGCAGGACCTGTAACTTCCTTCGGCCGATAGAATTTAGTGGGAATGACATTGCACTAGTCCCAAGTCTATGCCTCCCAAGGGGCTGCCAATACTTTGACTCTCTCATGGAAACCTGACCAATGGGCCACGTGAATGAGAATAAGTTAGCCTGCTAGAAGGTTGGTGACCACATGGGCCAGAGTTGAGTCAACCCAGTTGCCTAAACCAGATCCCTAGACAGAGAGCAGAGCTGACCATCAGCTGACCGTAGGTATGGAGGGAGCCCAGTGAGAGCAGCAGAGCCACCTAACCAAGCCAAACCGAGTCCAGATTGCTGATCCACAGAGCTGTGGGCTAAATAATTAGCTGTTTTTATAATTACTAATTTGGGGGTGGTTGGTTACACAGCAGATTCTTACTGATGCAAAGAGGGAACACTTATTTAATATGGATCATATTGAATTTTTTCTATCTGGAAAATGAGACTATTTTTAACTTTCTAAGAGTAAGTTGTAAAGTATGTGATTTGCCTAAGAGAGTGTCCAGGTTGGGGGGAAAAGGGCACCTCACTGCTAGACCCTCACCCCTTCATTTATATCCCTACCAGTTATAAAGTGTTATGCAATTTCTAGAATTTTACTGAGTTCTAAGCACTTTTACTTGATTGGAAGTCTCTTGAGGCTGAGAATCATGGCTGATCTATTTTCCTGGTGAGATAATATAGCTATTATCTATATTATGTATGTGTGTGCCTGCGTGTACCTGTGAAATACCTTCAATAATTAAAAACTAGTGGAAAACTTCCTCTCAGTTTATTAAAACTATTTGTTTTACCTTTCATATAACACTATTGCCTGGAGTAGTAATATTTTCTTCACAATCTAAAAGTTTTAAAATTACTACTATATTGAATGTGAAAGAACTTTGAAATATTAAATGAGAGTGATGCCACGTATGGGCTAAATGGGGTTCAAGAGAGAAATGCTCCAAGAACTTGGAAGTAAGATATGAAAGTGAAAGTACAAAATCTACCCATATTGAATTTGAGCTGGAATAAACAAAGTCTCCCCACAGACCCACACTCGGCCAATAAAACTAAAATGACCCTTGACTGAAAGCAAAAGTCCATCAAGGGTGGGGAGTTGGGCAGGAAAGAGAAGATGGTTGATCAAAATGAGATACTATATAAAAAGGACAGTAAAGCAAAATAGGGTAGAAGTGATGAAAAGTTGGTGGGCTTGAGAGATTTTACTTAAAAATTATTCATTTTCATCTGTAGCCGTAAAGTTGCATATAGTATTTTTTATGAAGATGTTAATCTCTTTTTTGCCATGGCTGTGTCTCGCTCTTTTCTTTGTTCAGTTTATTTTTGCTTTTGCTGTTCTCCTTTAACAGAATCATAAGATATTTTAATTTGTTCTTTTTCTATTTTTTCCATTTTAAAATAGTATAAAATTTCCTTTTCTTAACTGTTGCTTAATTTTGCTCTTTGTATTTCAATTCTTAGGTGAAAAATAACTTTTTTTGCCAGCTTTCTTTTTTAATAATGAAGGTAATTAAGGCTATAAATTTTCCTCTGGATATGGCTTTTGATGTGTTCTGTAGGTTTTGTTATGGAGTGTTCTTTTTCATTGCTTTCTAGGAAGGTTTTAATTTTCTTTTTAGTTTCCTTTTTGATCAAAGATTATCTAGAAGTAGGCTGCTTCATTGTCAAGTCATTAAGATCTTATTGGTTACCATTTACTTATTTCTTTCTAATTTTCTTCACTTCTGATCAGAGAATGTAGTTTATAAAAGCTGTCTACTTACACATTTTTCTATTTTTTTTTTTCCTTAGTGGCCATATATATGACCAACCTTTAAAAATGTTCCATGACTATTTTAAAAAGTACATTCAACCATAAGGTGACATATCAACTTGCTTATTATTTGTATTTTTTAGTCTGTGTCCTTCATTTTTTAGCTAGATCTTTCAATTGTGAGAGAAATACATTGATGTTTCTACCATTATTATATTTCTAGCAAGTTTTTCTTTCTTTTAAAATAAATTTAAGTATTGAGCTGCTACAGTGATTGGCTCATCTCAGTTATGACTGCTGCTCCTTCTACAATTTGTCATTTATCATTCTCTGTGTTGTCTCTTTTGATCCTACTTGGTTCTTTTACCCTTAAATTACATTTTGCTGATATTAATGTTGCCACTTTTACTTCCATTTTGTTTCAGTTTTTCTGGTATCTCTTTGCTCACTCCATTTATCTTTATATTATTTCAAAATTATTCTGAGAATGTTCCTTAAATATAACATCTGGCTGTGGTTTATTTTATAAAGAAATGTGTTGCCTCTGTCTTTTCATGATAGATTCCTCTTCTTTTATATTTTATACAGTGACTGATATACTGGGTGTATTGCTTTGATCTTATTGTATGTTTACTATTGGACAGAATGTTGTTTCTTTTTTTTCTTTGTCTTATTTTTTCCTGCTTATTCTCTTTTCCTTTTTGCTAATTTGAAAAGTCTACTGTATTCTTCCTTGTCATTGATGATTCATATCTATTCTCTTGATCTAAATGATCTAGATAACAATGTCTACTACTCTCTAAAAAAGAAATTCCCTCTCCCTCTTGGGAAGAAAAATCATTTTCTTCCTACTTTACGCCATTCCAATAAAATGAGATTTTACAAACCTACTTCCATTCTCCTCCCCTTCTTTTTTTTCTTGCCTTTAAAAGATGTTGCAATCTTTTTACTGCCTCTCTGGTAACCATTTCTCCTAGGCTTGACTGATAAAGTATAGTATATATTAACTCACTGAAGGTTAATTTACTTGTTTTTCTCTAGATTAGTGTTTTACAATCTTGGCTACACAATGAAATCTCTTGGGGAGTTTCAAAAATATCAAATGCCTTGGTCCCACCTCCAGATATTCTGATGTAATTGGTCTGTGGCATGACCTAAGTATCAGATGTTTGTAAGCTCTCACACGTGATTTTAATGTGCAGCTAAGGTCAGACAACCCTTTCCCAAGATCATTCTCATTGACCCAGCACAGTTAAGCAGTGGGACCATGACCTCAGCTTGGCCAGCTATACTCTCTCCCAGAACGCTGAATCTTGATAGCAGATGGCATAAGTATTCTGCGGTGCACCCATACCAGGCCAGGCAGCATCCTCTACTCTGTGGTCTTGCTGCATCTGTCATCCAATCCTTTGCGCACTCCCTACCTTATCAATTAAAAACCCCCTTTGCTTAAGCAGGGCAGAGTCATTTTCTGTTGCTGACAGCCAAAGAATCTTAAGCAAGAGAATCCACGAGCTTTTCATCACTCTGTACATCTGCCGAAGATCCTCAATCTGCCGTGCTGATCGCTGTCTCAGCACCTTGTATCGTGCTCCTTCCCACACATCAGGAAAACTGAAAACAGAAGGCAGGAGAACCACCCAAGCTCCTATTAAAGGTTAGTGACTTAAAATTCACATTTGTACCTTCAGGTCTGTTTCCTTGCTCCATCAGTCATGACCACACCAGAAATCTGGTTTTTGTTTACTTGATTTTAGGAAAAATGTAAAGAAAGGGCGTTGCATAATTCGATGGACAAGTCAGAAAGCATATGACTAAACAGAAAAATTGGGAAACCTTCCATAGTACCAGACAAGGAGAGCACAGGCATCTGCTTCCAGAAGAACTCTCTGTCTCAAATACACATTTGCATGGAGACCAAAGTGGAGATGGTTGAAGAAGACATAGGATATTACAAGTTGCTATCTGACACTTATTATCTCTCCTGCACGTGCACATGCACTTTTAGGTCAAAGTCCCTGGAAGCACTTGATTTACTGAAGGTAGGCTCTCAGGACAACCTATAGGGAGGTAAGGGAAGCAGAACGGCGCAGGGGAAGGAACTGAACGACCATGTAGTCACAGCTGGAGCCTGGCCTCAGCCTGATCTCACTGGGAGCTCTGGAATGTGAATTAAACCACTGAGTTGACTGAATTGAGGCACGGGGGACTGGCCTTTTGAACCCCCATATCAACTAGTCATTGGTAATTCCCTCAGGCATTTCCAGGACAGCAGGTAAATCCTCTGGAGCAGGGAGTTCTTAGCAGCCAACACTCACAGTAGCTGGGAGGTGGGGGCACCTGCTGGCCAAGGTGATCCAATAGCAGCTTCTATACCTGGATGAATACGGTTAGTGGCACTGTGCCTCAGTATTTACATTTGTGAAATGCAATAAATAGTCCCATAGTCCATATAACTTTAATACTGAATTATTTTGTAGGACAAGATATTTCTTTCTTTGCATACCTCAAAACATGCCTTCTTCATGTACTGGTTACTGCTTGAGAAATCACCTTTCTCTTAAAAGTTTGATTCTAGTGGAAATGCAAGGTCTCATAAAGGAATCCTACCTTGAGCACTTGAGTACACCCTACTGAGCAGAAGGGCTAGTTACTGATAGCTAGCTGAGGGATCGAGATTCCCTGTGTTCTGCCTGTGTGGACCCCCAGCCATGTGACCTTGCAAAAGTGATGAACCCTCTCTGGGCTGCACCTTCGTCATTTATCAAAGTCAGGGGTCAGAGTACATGAGTTCTGAGTTACTCTTGAACTCTAAAAATTTGTCGGTGGCTGATTTCATTTCTCATTTCAAGCAGCGAGGAGGCAGAGATAATTTCTTTTGTTTACAAGGGACAAGTTTTCATCTTGCAGCCTTAATACAAAAGCAAGAGAAAGAAATGTAATAGCACTGAGGCAACAGCAGCTTTGCTTTGTTTACATTCAGGGTCTCTGATACGACATATTGGACGTGTCAATGGGATGTGATTTATTTTGCTTCATAACATTTGGGAACAGATATTTGGTATTTCATCCAAGGAAAGCAATTTGCAGAAACCTTTTAGATGGTGGCTGGAGCATCAGTAATCGCTGCCATTTCTTTATGCCAACATTTCCTTAAAGCTGCACAATCTTTCATTTTAATCATCCCTCTCAGCAGGCTCCTTCTAGGGCTCTGGAGCAGGGCACCCACCCCTCAGAAATGAGCTTCTATTTTTAAAGGCAACAAACTCCCTATTAATCGTGTGAAATCTGCTCAGATGGCTGCTCTTCTGGGTTCTCTGTGCCCCCGCCCCCTGCTCTCAACGCCCCATCTGCACAGCCCTCCCCTGGAAGATATTTTTAGCTGTTAGCTGCTACATCCTTGAGAATTACTAGGTGGATGCTACACTTTGCTTCTAAAGTAAACACTTTAGAGATTCTGGTTTTCATTCCTAATATTTTTCAGAAGATGAAGGATGCTACTCCCTAATACAGGTGCCTAAAGACTTAATCTCAACTTTGAATCCTTTGTCTACCTTGGAATCCCTCATTCTTACAAGGGGCTAAATACTCTAAAAAGTTCCTTGGTCTTTTCCTCGTGTGAGTCAGCAGTCACTTTGACCCATCATTCCCGATGGTCTCTCTCCAAGGCAGCCTTGGGAACTACATTGGGAGGGGGAAGTCTGCTCTCTCCCACTGCATACATTTTCCCTAAGTGTTCAAATCTGAAATCAGTAAACAAAGATGCCTCAGTAAGACTACAGTGCTGGGACATAGCAATTATGACTTAAGAGCACAGCATGGTACCCCAGGAAGCCACAATCACCACAGTATTTTCAAAGCATCTTTGGGAATTTCAAAGAATAATGTTTACATGATAAGAGTTTGACTTAGCAAATATGAATATCAGTGCTCAACTACCCAACTCTTCACAACAAAAACTGTATTGTTTTGCACATTATCACCTGTTTTGGTTTGCGGGTTGTAGTCTTTTGAAATGTTCTTGAATAGGTTTAGATGCACGTGGGAAAAAAAAATCCTAAGCGAAATGATAAGCAGGGAAAAGAGTCTACCTTGCACCTCCTTTTCCTAATCTCCTTCCAAATATACACGTACGTGTGTTTGCATATATTCAATATTATGTTATACATTTTATATTATCTTACACACCTATACATATACACATTTATGCACATGCACATATATAAAGTGAATCTTCATTGTTTTGCCCCAATATTTTGCAAATTGTTTTGGATCTTCTTTTTTTTTCATTAAACACTTTATCTTGGAGAACATGTTATATCAAAAAATATAAAGTCTCCTTTTCCATAAATGGCCGTGTCACTTTCCATTACTTAAATGAACCAGAATTTATTTAACAAATCCTGATAACTAGTTTCCAATTAGAAAGGAATACTGTGGGAGAAAGAGGAGGTCTTTGTTCTGTACAGCATTTCAGGTTAATTACTCTTTGGTTACTTGGGGGCGCTTTTGTGAGTTTCTGGGAATTCAGTTTTAGGTTTGGCCACAACCTCTTCCCACTCCCTTGCTCTTTCCTCTCCCTTTTATCTACAAAACCTTCAACAAATTCAGGTGATTTCTGTGTGGTAGTATTGTTAAAAACAAAACAAAACAGTCCAGAATGCCTCCTAACAGTGAGTTCTCCATAAATAAATAAATAACCCTCCAAACGAAAAACCCTAAATGTTTAGCTAAGGTGTGTTTGTTTCCCTGCTTTATGTTTCCCAGGGTCTGTATTTGACCAGTACAGAAATCAGCCATTTGTTCTTCTTGTTCAGAGCCTGGCGTGTATTTTCTCTATTCTGGACACTGTTCCAGGAACCACAGGAGAGAGGCGTCCTCACAGAAGCCTTGACATTTGTCGAACAATGAGCAGGTTGAGGTGACAGGGGTAGGCATCCCGCAGGAGCCCAGGAAGCTCTGGACGGTGGCTGTGGAGTGGCCCTGATGACTTCGGGAGCTTGGGTATCTGCTCTGACTGCCTGCATCATCTCCTGTCTGGGGATAAAGTGAGAGGACGCTTCAAAGAAAAAGCACAGCTGGCTCCGAAGTGGCATTTTCTAAAGCAGCCTTGGCATTCAACCACATTTACCTCCTTAGTTTACAGAGGGAAGTGAGGCTACTCCTTCCATCCCATTTCCCTCAGCGCTTTGTAGCTCTGGAGTCTTATGTGAGTCTATGCCTGGACTGACACAGTTTGGGGAAGACCATCTCCCACACACCAGCAGATGGCTGGCACACCTGCTTTCCTGAGCCTCAGTTCAAAAACCAATTCAACATTTCACTTGTACAGGATTTCTGTGTCAGATTTTGCACCTTTCCTAGAGAAAATGCTGAAAGGTAAAACGAACTCCTGGAAACATAAATTATTGTAATAGCAATTGTAAAGCAATATATTTATTGCTTTATTTATTTATTATATTTATTGCTTTATAAGCAATATATATTTATTTTATATATTGCAATATATATTTATTTTATATAAGCAATATTATATTTTATATAAGCTTATATTTTATATAAGCAATATATATTTATTGTATATATTGCAATATAAGCAATATATTTATATTACCATTTTTCATGCTTTTTAAATGACAGCTGTCTTACGTCGGGTCCTTATAAACAGAACCTGAGCTAGGGATTTTGGTACAGGTGATGTAATGGTGGAGGGTTCTCAGGAAGAACCCATACGGGAGCGAAGGAAGCAGGATGGACAGGGAAGTCAGGCATGGATGTATACTCTGATGGAATCTGGCTTTAGCTTGGTCTCACTAGAAAGTTCTGGAACATAAAGCGTACCACCTAGTTGCTTCCCTGAAGGTCAGGGACTGGTCTTTTCTACCTACATATTTGTCAGTCATCATCTGCCCCTGGGCGTTTCTAGGGGTCTCTCCAGAGGGCAAACATTCTGCAAACTGTCTGCAGCCAACATTCAAAGCAGCTGGGAGATAGTCCACCAGCCTGACCAGTGGGGTCAACCCATAGCATAAAGCTAAGCACTTTACTTTGTGACCTGCACATACAGTGCTATACACTAAAAAAGAAAGTGTTCCCAAGTAATGCTTATTTATCCACTTGTGGTTCAATGTGAATAATTTCTATTTTTTTCTAGTCTATCCTAATTCATAAAAAAATTGGCAGTCATGGCCCACTATTAGGTGGTGATCTACAGTTTGAAAAACATTGATATATGTGTAGGTACTCTTTAAAAGCCAATCATTTTAAAGTGATTTAATTAGATTTTTTTATCCTGATATATTTTTAGTGACACTTCCAGTGTCGCACAACTGGAGTGACCACATAATTGACCATCTGAATTGGGACCCTTTATTTACACTTACACCAGGACAACAGGCAGTCACCAGGCCGTCCTGAAAAACCAGCATGCATATTCATGCTACAAAAAGCCACTAGAGGTAGTTTTCAGTAAACATCTATCGAGCACTTATTGTATACATTAAACTGGCGTTAAGATGTATAACAAAATGTACAGTTTCTTCCTTTGGTGAAATAGGCATCAATCAAATATAATCATGTAAACAAGGAAAAACAGCAACTGTGATGAATGCTATGAAAGAGAAGTTGGTTTCCATGAAGGGAATTTGACAAAATCAGGGAGCACTTCCCAGAAGAAGCAGTACTTGTGCCCCACTGAAATCCAAAGGACAGAAAAAGATATAACCATGTAAAAGAGGCAGGAAGGGCCATTTGCATCTGCAGCAACAGCATATGCAAAGGCCCAGTGTAAGTTAAAAGCAGGTGAGCACCAGAGACTGGAAGATGCACCCTGTCATTTATTTTATCCATAGGTTTTTAATTTATTGATTTTATCCAATAGCGGTGTTTTAGGACCCAGGGTATATCAGGGAATATGACAGATGAGTTCCCTGTTCTCATTGAATTCCTATTTTGGAGTCTGTATGTGGACATAGTCAATAGGTAATAAAATAAAAGTAACTGATATAATGTCATATAGTGCCAATTGCCAGGAAGAATATAAAATACGGTCACATGATGGAGAGTCACTGTGTTGTCAGGAAAAAGTGTACCAGAGAGAACGGCATTCGACCTGGGACAGACCTACAAAGAAGGGCCAGGAACATCTTGATGCAGAACAGTCCAGGCAACAAGAACAGCCAATGCAAATGCCTGGGGTGGGAATAAACACGGTGAGTTTGAGGACCTGCAAGATGAGTCATGTAAACATTTAGACATTTAGAGTAAAGAGCAGTGTGGAAGGAAAACAGGTCAGAAGGGAGAGAGGGCGATCAGTCATGCAATGCTGAGGATTTTGGAGTGTACTCCAAGTGCATTGTGACATCATGAAGAGCTTCAGTAAGGAAGTGGCCATGTGAAATGTGAGTTTTCAAAGTTGGCTTTGCTGTGAGAGGATGGGCAGTGGGGGCAAAGAGTAGAACCCAACAGACCTGTTGGGAGGCAAGCGGCCATGGGGGCTTAGACTAGGGTGATTGCATGGAAGACAGAAAGAACTGGATGAACTGTGATATATTTTGAAGGGAGAACCAACCGGATGTGGCAGAAAGGAGTGAAATCAAGAATGACATCCATATTTTTGCTGGATCAGATTATCTCAACATTTGCATCTCAGGGGGCAAAAGAGAAAGCAGGATCCTGTTTTAATGAATCAAAAAAATGAGAGTGTTTCAAGAAGGAAGGATGTTGAACTGTCTTGAGAGCTACTGAGACATCAAGAAAGATGTGGCCCAAATGGTGACCACTGGAATTGGCAACAGAAAATCATCCTCAACATTGGAAAGATCTGTTTCAGTGGACTGTTGGTGACAAAATGATGCCTGGAGGTGTCACCCTCCCTAGGACTATAGATAACATTTAATTAAATTTTTTTTTATTGTGGTAAAAAATATGTAACAAAATTTGCCATCTTAAGCATTTTTACCTGTACAGTACAGTAGTCTTAACTATATGCACATTGTTGTGTAATAGAGCTCTAGAACTCTTTCATCTTGCATTTCCATTTCTTCAGGATCAATTTCTGGAGATTTATTTTTTTCCTTTGATTGGGCCATGTTTTCCTGTTTCTCCTTATGTCTTGCTATGTTTTGCTGTGACTTGTATATTTGAAAAAAACAACCATTTCTTCCAGTCTTTATGGATTGACTTTGTACAGGAAAAGACCTTCTTCACTAATCAACCCAGCTAGAGATTCTGGGTATCTCCAAAATCTTTTCTAGTGATACATCATCTTCCCCAGGCTTGTGAGTATAATTTCCCAACTAGAGAGGCTTGGCTTGCTGGTTTATCTTTATTTTACTAAAACAAACAAAACAGCATACCCATTTTTTCCACCTTCAGTCTCCTGCCTCTGGCTACCACCAATCAGTTCTCTGTATCTATGTGCTTCATTTGTTTGTTTGTTTTGTGTGTGTGTGTGTTTAGATTCCAGATGTAAGAGAGATCATGTGGTATTTGTCTTTCTCTGACTTGTTTCACTTAGCATAATGCCCTCGAGCTTCATACACGTTGTTGCAAAGGCAAGATTTCATTCTGTCTTATGGCCAAATAATATTGCATTGAATATATACATAATTTCTTTATCCATTCATCCCTTGGTAGACTCTTAGGTAGTTTCCATATCTTGGCAATTGTAAATAATACTACAATGAACACGAGGGTGCATATATCCTTTTTTAATTACTGTTTTTATTTTCTTTAGATAAATGACCAGAGGTGGAATTGCTGGATCATATAGTAGTTCTACTTTTAATTTTTTGAGGAATCTACATGCTGTTTTCCACAGTGGCTGCACCAATTGACATTCCCACCAACAGTGCAGAAGGGTTCCCTTTTCTCTACATTCTTGCAGCACTTGTTATTTCTTGTCTTTTTGATAATAGACACTCTAACAGGTGTGAGATGATATTCCATTGTGGCTTTTATTTGCATTTCCCCTATGATTAATTATATTGAGCATCTTCTCAGGTACTTGTAGGTCATCTGTATGTCTTCTTTGGGAAATTGTGTATTCAGATCTTCTGCCCATTTTTTAATCGGATTGTTTGCTCTCGAGTTGTATGAGTTCTTTATACATTTTGGATATTAACTCCTTATCAGATATATGATTTGCAAATTTTTCTCTCATTCAGTAGTTTGCCTTTTCATTTTGTTGATGGTTTCCTTTGCTGTTCAAAAGCTTTTTACCTTGAGTTGTTACATGTGTTTATTTTTGGTTTTGCTTTTTCTGTTATTCAAAAAATCATCACCAAGATCTATGTCAAGGAGCTTACTGCCTAAGTTTTCTTTTAGGAGTTTTATGGTTTCAGGTCTTATGTTCAAGTCTTCAATTCATTTTGAGTTAATTTTTGTATATGGCTTAAGATAGTGGTCCACTTTTATTCTTTTGCATGTGGCTGTCCAATTTTCCCAACACCATTTATTGAAGAGACTGTCCTTTGTCCATTTTATATTTTTGGCTCCTTTGTTGTAAGTTATGGGTTTATTTTTTGGTTCTCTATTTTGTTCCATTGATTTATGTGTCTGTTTTTATGCCAGTAACATACATACTATTTTAATTACTAGAGCTTTGTAATATAGTTTGAAATCAGGGAGCATGATGCCTCCAGCTTTGTTCTTCTTTCTCAACATTGCTGTCTTCACTTGTGGTTTGGTTACTTTCTTTTGTGATGTATTTATATTCCTGTCTCTTTATCTTTTGTGTATTTACTATAGATTTTTGCTTTGTGGTTACTATGAGGCTTACATATAACAACTTATGTCTATAATAGTCTGTTTTAAGTTCATAACAACTTAAGATTGATTCCATTCTAAATCTCAACATTTTTACTCTCCCCCACATTTTATGTTTTTGATGTCATAATTTACTCCTTTTTATCCCATATAACCTTTAATTATTATAGTTACAGTCATTTTTTTACTACTTTTTGCCTTCATATTTGCTTTGTAAGTAACTAATCCACTACCTTTACTATATATTTACCTTTCGAGTAAGACTTATACCTTCACAAGTGTTCTTGTTAGTAATTAGTGCTCTTTCTTCTCAGCTTAAATAAATCTCTGTAACATTTCTTGTAAGACTTAGTGGTGAGGAACTCCTTTAGCTTTTGCTAATCTGGAAAACTCTTTCTCTTTCCTTCAATTCTGAATGATCACTTTCCCAGGTAGAGTATCCTTGGTTGGAAGTGTTTTCTTTCAACATTGACTATATCGTGCCACTCTGTTCTGGCCTGCAAAGTTTCTGCTGAAAAATCTGATAATAGTCCTATGAGGATTTCCTTGTATATAACAAGTTATTTTTCTCTTGTCGCTTTTAAGATTCTCTCCTTTGTCTTTAACTTTTGACATTTTAATTATAACATGTGTTATGTATACATATAGCTGATTCACTTTGTTATACAGCAGAAACTAACAACATTTTAAAGCAATTATACTCCAATAAAGATGTAAAAAAAGAAATTATGTCTTATGTTTCTTTTTTACAGCTTGTAATTTCTTTCTCCCTCTGGTGCCTGTCTTCAGTACTGCAGCTTCCCTGGTTTTGCAGCAAGCCAAGGGGCTCTCTTTTTTTCTCAACAGTTCCCAAACATCCAAGATCTCCATCCATGCTCAGTGTCAGACAAGATGGGAATCAGTCCCTTAGGCAGCCCCCTGAAAAGCCAGAATGTTGGACATACATTTCACTCCTCTCCTTCCACCTTCCACCTCCTCTGCCAATTGAGAAGCCATGAATTGGCTTTACTCCTAATTGTGCTGAGCTGTGCTGGCTTGGGGGAGGCTCTACATGGGTGAGAGGTAGTGGATTTTCTAACCCTGTTTCGATGTTCTTGGCTTTCAGCATGCCTCACATGCTGCAACTTCTTAACCGGTTTCTCACATTCTCATAAAGGCTTTTGGACTGTTGTTAAGTCAGCACCTCTCTGGGAGAACAAGGTCTGGGGCTTCCTAGTTTGTCATCTTACTCTATAGACAAAATTTTAAAAGAAATAATGCTGTGAGAGTAGAGAGAGAGGGAAGATAGCTGGAAGTTATGAAGACAAGAGAGAATTTTTTTAAATGTAGCAGGTACTAGATCATATTGCATGCTGATGAGAATAAATCAGTTGAGATCAAGAGCCTGATGATGCTCTACACTAGACATGAGGTTTTCAAGCTTTCATGTACATTGGGAACATACTGTCAGCTTGTGAAGACACACATCACTGAGCCCCAACCCAGAGTTTCTGATTCACCCCAGAGGGTCTGGGATGTGGCCCTAGAATTTGCATCTCTAACAGGTTCCCAGATGATGATGATACAACTGGTCTAGTGACTGTACTCTGAGGACTGCAGCTCTAGAGAAAGGAGGGAACATGGTCATTGAAGAGAACAGAAGAGCTTGGATGCAGAAAATGTGGATCTTTTTTCTCTTGGTTTTGCTGTCTCAGGAACATCGAGGGTCGGTATTGGTCAATCAATGTTGGTCAATCAACCAACATAAGTGGAATGTTTTGTCGTGTGGTTATAGAAACCCTAGAAACAAATAGAGCGAGTAGTCATTCCACACATTTCCCTTAACTGTCTCTATAACTGTGTCTATTCTCAGCTCTCTTTCCGTGTAGATACAGACATGAGGACATTTATGCATTTCCCACCAGCTCAGTTCACGCTCAGCCATGTGAAATTCCTCTTTGTTTTGCTCAGAATCCTCACTTCTCTTTCACAGTGTTTTTCAGATGCCTCTAAAGTCCTACTCTTCTCCTCAGGTAGCAATTTGGAGCAGATGTAGTGATATCTCTGACAGGATCAGTGAGAGTTGGGAGGAGCTCTGGGGACATGGATCTCATCAGCTTGTCAGTGGAGATTCCAGGATTGGCCACATTTTAATTTCTGTAGCAATTCACACATCAGGGAAACCAGGCCCCCAGTAAGCTCAGCGAAGCTCGAAGTTTCAAAAACGTGGCAACAGCCCAAGGGTTTTGACAGAATCTGAATAGTGCCTTCTCAGTCCACCATAAGATGGTTATGTTACACACACACACTCACACACACACACACACAAAACACACACACTAAATAAACACAGTTAACCTGTGATATGCAAAAAAAAGGTCAAAATTTTCACATTTTAAAACTTATCAGGGAAAATGTTTTTATAGAAGAAAAAAATCAGCAAATTTTGGTTAAAAAAAAATCATCTCTGTCTATACAAGCTGCATCTGTTCAGGCGTTCTGTCTTCTCCCATCAGATCTGCTTGAGCTGAAATTCTCAATGTGTTAAAGTCAAATTCAAGTTCTTTCAGGGTCTGAGAGGATGGAATGTACTGAACACTCAAGTGCAGTGAATTGAAGTAGAAATGAAAGGAAATCCAGTTTGCAGACTTTTTTCCCTCTCTCCCTCCACCCTTTGATGTGAGGAAAGAAGTTCAACTTCCCTGGGTGGTGATAATGGAATTTCTTTTACAGTCAGATTCTTCAGTATATAATCCAACTGTGTCTTAATCCTTCCTACTTTCTTTATACCCTGTGATGTAGGCCTGAAGCCCTAACTGGAGAGGCCCACACAGCGAAAGCCAGAATTGGAAAGAGCAAAGCAAAGCAAAATGTTTCGCATCAAAATAGAAATGAACAGAAACATGTGGAGTAGAGTTGGGTGGGGAGGAAAAACAATAAAGCCCTTTTTATAGTACATCCCATTACTTCACCTATATTCTAGAAAATCTATCTCAAAAATTGTTTTTGCAAAAGAAACATGGTATAAATAATAATAATTAATTATTATACAAAACATTAAATATTATAAAATCTGACTATCAAGCATAAAATATCTATATTCAAATCATTAAATGCTTATGTTATAAACTAATTATAATATTTATATTACTATATTTTATATCAGTCAATTATATATCAATTATAAATGTATTTAAGTACATATAATATTAAATAAAATAACTAAAAGAAGTACTTAAAATCAGCCATAGAACAATGCATGTTAAAGTTGAGTCTTAAAAAGTGAGCCTGAGTTTATTATTTGAGACTTTTTTTTTACCTTTTCTTTTTTCCCAGTTTATACTAATGGTATAATGAGCTAGAATATAGTCTTTATGGAGAAAAAGAAATGCTTTTAAAGGATAACTTGGGAGACAAGTTTTAGTTCTTTTGCCAAATTTTAGTATTAACCAACATATCTAATGTTAAAATTTCCAGAGAAATTGAGTACAACAATTTAGAACAAACAAATTTGAAAGTTCTTTGAAAATTATAAAACAATATAAACTCAGGTTTTTATCATTGAGCATGTAAAACTCTGTGCAATTCACTGAAATTGAAAGAAAGGTAGTCCCTGGGCCTGTTCCCCCAGGGAGCTTGCAGTCTAGTTCACCAGAACATGTGATGCCAATTGTATCCATGGACAATTAATGCTAAAGTCAGTCAGTGGAAGGTGAGGTCCCTATCAACTGGAGTAGCCAAGAAATAGCCTTGTGGGAAACATGGAATTTGAAGGTATCAAAGCACAGCTTAAATGGATGGAGAGAAAGAAGTAGGGGTGGCAATTCAGGAGGGTAAGAGGAAAAATCAAAAACTAATTTGGAAGATGTTAGGAGTTAGAAAAGGGATCTAAAGGCCAGAATCAAAACTGATTTTGTGAGAGACCAGAATCTGACTCTCTCATTAGAACAATGAGAAAATGTAGATGTAAAAGATCAAGTGACCAGCACAACAGAACTAAAGTAGCCCAGCTACTATTATCGACTTCATATTTCAAAGAGCTCCCTATTTTTAATTCTAAACTCTGCTTGTAGTTGCATTTTAGACTGCGTTGCAACAGGAATGGCAAATGGATTTAATTTCAGCTGTTAATTATATTTGATTGGTAGTAGCAAGTGGCTGCTTAGACAGCTTGTTAAGAAGGATTCTGAGGCAGCATTTGAGCTTTGGCTAAGCCGGCATGAGATCCAGGCTTGATTATCAATGTCTGTCATGGACAATGTAGGGGGAAGCTATGACACGTGTGCCCTGCATTTGCTGTTTTGGAAGTGGGATCCTGGGCAAGACACTGAAGGCCAAGTGAGAATTGTAGCTACTGAGGGAAGTTCTGAGATACAGAAGGAAAAAGTTTAGTACTTTATTGCCAGGATAGGAGACAGCAGTTTGATGGGGGAGCAGGTTCTGGGGAGATAGCCACTTCCTGTTTTCTTACCCAAGACCTGAGAGAGAAAAGAGGATGGTGTTACCAATGACATATTTATACCTCACTTGACAGTTTACAAGGCATATTCATATTCATTGTTTCATTTGATCCTTATAAAAGGTCATTTGTTAATGCCAGTATCCCCACATTACAAACAAGGAAACTGATGTTTAGAGAGAGAGAAGTGTCCATTCACCATGAAGCTACAAAGAGGTGAAAAAATAGAATGACTTCTTGAGGCTCTGACCTGTTTCTTCATGTTCACTTCCTGTTTATTCATCAGGCTGCAGATAACATGGATTCTGGAGCCTGATAGCTCACCTTCAATCCTGCTTCCCCACTAACAGACGTGTGGTCTTAGTAAAGCTCTGAAATCCTCCTGTGTCATTGCTTCCACATCTGTAAAGGGAGATGAAAGTAGCACTGACCACACAAGGTTGTGGTGGTCCCATTGGTCAGTGGCCAAGTAAGTGGCCAAGTGAGTGTAACAATTGAGTTGGCTTTTATTATTATCTTGTTCACTTCTTGTGTCTGTGGTTATCTGTTTTGCTCTTCTGCAGATAATTTTTCTTTCACTTAAACAAATTTTCTGATTTTCAAAATAGTATATGTACTGGGGAAAACTGGAAAGATGTGGAAAACTGCAGTAAAGAGATTTTTAAAATACCCTTAATTCTCTAACATGTACATTTTTATCTAAATAGGTAAGCATATTTGGGTGGGCTGTAGACTGGGAATCAGTCATGGTAATGAGGAAAAATATTTTCAGTCTATGAGGAATGAACCCAGAGGGTGAGGTTGGAAATGCCAGATGTCAGTTGATTCCTCTAAAATTTTGTTTTCTCAGATCTGTAAGCCAAGAGAATTGCCATAATTTTATGCATCTAACACTACATTTTGTTGGTGACTCAGTGACACTCCTTTATAAAATATATCTAATTTAAGCTGATTATTAAGGCAGCCAGAAAAAAAATTTTTCCTTTAACTCCAGGATATTTTGAGGAAGATTCTGTAGGATTCCTCTCATGCTGCTAACTTGGTCATCCCACCCATATATATGCTCATGGCTGAACCTAGAGTTTATTGACTCATTATTTAAAAAGTGAAGACTGTTAAATTATTGAGCACGCAGCTCAAAAGCCTTGCCTTTTGATCTGAGTGCTCATATCAAACTTCATGAGTCCATGAGTGTATTGCAGGCCAATGTTTTATATGAGGAAACAACTACTTCTTCTGGGCATCATGTATCATCAAATCTAAAACAACATCAGGTGTAAGATTCACCACTCTTTTGTAGGCCACTAAGAAAATGCTGTCAAATAATTTTAAGAGACCATCCATTTTAAGATGCAGCCCAATTTCAGAGAGGTTAAAATGTGAAAAATGATCATCGTAGAACTGATGAAATATGTAATGTCTTTTATACCTTGGGAAGAAATTCTTTGGGGACAGCATTTGATCATTTGAAGTTGTGTGGATCTTTCCTCAGCTTCACACTCAGTGGACAGCCTTCAGTTATGAATTCTCTTATTTAAAATGGACCCCTGAATAGGAGGGCCTATGAAGAACCTTTATCATTATCCAATTCACAAGTTAGAGCTACTGCGAATGACCGCCTGGCAAAAGAGCTAAACATGCCCAGCAGCTGAAAATAGAATTATGTTCTTCACTCCCTTTTGTGATTCTCAATCACCAGATGTCACATGAAGATAAGATACATCACACACACACATACATAAAATGAACAAAAAAGAAGCACTATTGAATATACCTAGAGGGATAATCTACTGAGAGTAATTTCTGCCTTATCTGAGCTGCTAGAGGAAAGAGGAAATGAACTAACCCCCCTCCCTACTCTACACACCTATGATGGTTAATTTTATGTGTCAACTTGACTGGGCTAAGGGATGCCCAAATAGCTGGTGAACATTATTTCTGAGTGCCTCTGTGAGGTGTTTCTGGAAGAGCCAGGCCCTCATAATAAATCTCTTTCTATATATCTCTATACATCCTATTGGTTCTGTTTCTCTGGAGGACTTGACTAATACATTGCCCGAGAACAGGGAAGATCTTGCACTTGTGGGTAGATAGCATCTTTGGGCATCAAGAGACAAGATAAAGAAAACCTCTACCTGGAATTATGTTGGGAATATTGGGCTCATCCTGGAGTTAAGTTGGTGCTTCTGGGAGTAGGAGAGTTGTGCATCGAGAGGCTGTGTAATGTTGCAAAACAACATGCATGATTGTTTACATCTGTATCCATGGCTTTTTCTGACTCTGCATCTAATTTCCACTTCTTGAATCTGGCCTGGTTGTGTGACTTGCTGTGAGTAATAGAATGTGGCAGAAGTGTCAGTGAGTTAGTCCTGAGTCTGGACCTCAAGAGACTTTGCACAATGGCACCAATGTTCTATTGGTGTCCCTGTCACTGTCATATGAATACACTTGGGATAACCTGTTGAAGGATGAGAGAACACATTCCAAGAGGAGGAGATAGAAATCATTCCAGTTGTCCCAACTGAGGCCACAGGGAGAGGATATGCATGCAGGATCAGCAAAACCTCCAACCTGACTTGTAGCTGACCTCAGGCACATAAGGGAACCCAGCAAGATCAGAAGAACCACCCAGCTGAGCTCAGTCTTACCTGCCAACACATAGACTGCTACACAGAATAAATGGTTATTGTTTTAAGGCACTTTAGTTTTTTTAATGACTTGTTACATAGCAGTAGCAGGGTTGAAGAGAGGGGACAGCTGATGAATAAAGATGTTGTCCCTGCATTTGGAAGTGTGGGCAAATAGCAGTTGTGGAGGTGTGATGGGCTGGAAAGAGTATGGCTGGAGGCTGTTCACCAAAAACCCATCCTTAGAAGAAGCAATGGAGGACCCGTGTAGCTGATCTAGTGCGCAGGCTGATCCATGCAAACTCCCAGCACCTGCAGTCTTCTTCATTGATCTACTCTTGGGTTACTGGAGATGTTTTGCCGAGACACGCTGATGAGCAGAAGTGCCTGGAAGGTCATGTTCCCAGGAATTACCAGTAGCCAGTGACTGCTGAACGTGAGAGCCCAGCTCCCTTGTTCCAAGGAGGGATAAACTCTGAGTGTCATTTATACTTCGAGCTCCCCCACAGATCAGGCAGAGGTTGAGATCTCACCTGAAATCTCCCCCTTACGGTTTTATTCCCTTCCCTGTCCTATTCTCCCACCTCTTACCATTTCCTCCTGTTTCATGTCCCTAATCAACAACTCAACCTGGTCTCAGGATCTGCTTCTGGGGAACGCAACCTAGGCCAGGTGATTTAGGGAGAACGAGAGAAGCTGTGTATAAATTAATCTAACTTCGCATGTGGCCCCAGGTACTGGCATCAGATTATTCCACTAAGCCGTAAATAATAGAAATTACTTATTACCTAAGGCATTTATTACCAGGGAACAAGAGTAAGTTAGTAAAACAACTTTTTGTAGAACTGGAAAATAGTTTCTGTTCATTTTCTAAGCTCATTTAATAAACATATATTTAAAACATAGCATATAGTTTTCACTTTTTAAAAAAATTCCTAATTCAGACTATTTTTAAGTTGTTCCCTGCTTTAGATTTTACTTATTTTTGATGTCAAGAACAGTGGGAAGTTCTGGAGGAAGATACCAAATTCATGATGTGAAGATTGCAAGTATTAGTGATAATATTGAAACTAAAGCTTTATTAAACCCATGCATCCTTAGGTCACAATATTCAGAGCAGTAACAACAAACATGAAAATTAGACTGAAAAGGAGGAAATTACATTATTTTTCAGGAACAGAGAGGAGATGCCACCCAGCAAGATGAGCTTGGAGCCAACTTCTGCTAGAACGGTCCCAATTAGCTATCCCCATTTAAATACATCCAGAAACCTCTTAAGAACATGACACTATAAATAAGATGTTTAAATTAGAGCTCGTGAAAAGTGAGAAGATAATAGATGTGAGAAGCAGATTTAATCACAGCCTGGGTGCCTCCCCACCATCTCCCTTAGTATTTTGCATGTCAAGATGTGAAGAAGAAAAAAACAGAGTTGAAGTCAAGATTTTATTTCAGATTAAAAAAAATTACCTCTTGTAAATGTTAATTCAAACCAAGATAAGGCTCAGTATTTACATGGTGCCACTGTCAAAATTTGCCATTATCTTATACCATTACTCTTACGTTAGACACAATGCCTGGAACACAATGCTATCACGTTATAGCCTTATTTGATGCTAGTTTTCTTTTAAGCTGATTGAAATTGCATATCTCTCTGCTTCTATCTTACTGAAGAGACGAGGACAACTTCCATTTTATTCTGTGGAAACCTAAGGAATTAATTAAGCAAATATTTCTACTGTTGTTCTTTGAGGAGGTGGATGAAGAGCTCAGGTGAACTTGGGTCTCCATAGAGTGAAGACGGCCAGATCAAGTGTAAGCACCGCTGCATATCTGTTGCAATACTTTCTGTTTAATCAAAAAACAAACTGGTATTCCTCAAGTCTTCCCTTATACTCAGGACTGAAATTCTGGAGGAGTACAGAAGTATTTTAAGCCTTATCCCTGTCCTGAGTGAGATTACAATGTAGTGAATAATAATGAATAGGTACTTGATTGTGGATTTTGGTATAGTTGGAATAACAAAAGCCACAAAGGGTTAGAATACTGAGGTTTCATCCTTTGTGTACACTTTGACTAGTGGCAGTGGCCTGGAGCATTGTGTTAAGTAGGACTCAGAAGTGGTGGCTGGTATCTCAGCTTGAGTTGCATGATTGACCAGCACTATGTGCTGTGGACAGGGAGAAGTGGTGGCTGGTGTGCAAACCTGGGTTTGAAATGGCACTTCATCTGGGCCTTGAAGGATGTGTTGGGTGTAAATGGGGAAAGAAGAACATTCTACAATAAGTGAAGACGGTAGCAAGGATGAAAAATGAATTTCTATGTGTGTGGCTCAGGAGAGGGACCAATTTGATCAGAGCAGAGAGTGAGTTACAGGAGGGATTGTAAAGAGAGATTAGATGACAGGGGGTCTTGAAAACCAGGAGGAAGAGTTTAGATTTGATATGGTGGAAACTAAAGAGTCCTTGACAGCTTTACAAACATTATACTTTGCAACCAAAGTGGGCCTTAGGGAAGGTGTATCTGGTGATCATATGAAAACAGAAATGGAATGGATTTGGAGGCAGAAAGGACCAGCTTGGAGCAATAAACAGCCTCAGGAGGCCAAGGATGGTTCTGAGATATTTTGAGGGTGACATGAAAAGGCATGATGACTTCCTGTCTCTAGAGAATGGAGTAACCGACTCCAGGAAGCCCACAGGAACCCAACATGTAATGGGAAAACCAGGCATAAAAGCAATCTTTCTCTTCCTTTTTGGCAATACCCCCTACTCAAGTTTTCATATCCAGAGAGAAAAAAGAAACTGATGCATTTACCTCTGGAAGTGTGGTAGCACAGCAGTTCTCACATTGTGGCCCCTGGGGCAGGAGCACCAGTATTACCTGGAAGTTTATGGGAAATGCAGATTCTCTGGTGCAGCCCCAACTCGTGAGTCAGAACCTCTGGAATGGAGCCCACGAGGCTGCTCTAACCAAGCCTCCAGGTGGTTCTGGTGCCACGGAAGTTTGAGAACCACTTCTGTAGCAAAGGGCTCCCGAAACTTCCAGGCACATCAGAACCACCTGGAGGCTTGGTAAGAGTAACCTCGTGGGCCCCGGTGTGGAGGTTCTGATTCAGCTGGCGGGGGTGCAGCGGAGATGTGCCTGCCTCCCCAGCTGATGCCTGGCCTGGACTGCACACCTGGAGGAGTGAGGCTGAAGAGGCCACTGAAGCCTCCTGACGGTGGCCCTGATTTGCTGAATGACTTCCTTTTCCTGCCAAACAGTGAGCTTACTGTCTTTTCTGTTAGGTGGTTCACATATTAAATCTTGACCATTTGGGTAGCGAAGGTGGTGTGGGGGAGAGTTACCAAGATAGAAAATAGCCTCTGCTCCATAATTCATTATAGGTAGATGTAGACCTGTGATCCTTCAGGAATGGGTGTTTTGTCAACAAGGACCTACTGTGTAGCACAGGGAACTCTGCTCAATATTATATAACAACCTAAATGGGAAAAGAATTTGAAAAAGAATAGATACATGTCTTTGTATTGTATAGCTGAATCACTTTACTGTAATCTGAAACTATCACATTGTTAATCAACTATACTCCAATATAAAAGTAAAAAAAAAAAAAGAAATGGGTGTTTTGTGGGTGATTGAAGCAAAGGACTTATATAAAAGTAGGGACTTACATAAACTCTTATATAAAAGCATTGATTGAGATGAGACGGGAACATTTCTATTCTCAAAATTTCCAAGTTTTCTCTCCCAGCCATGCGGTGGAGGAGGGAGCCAGCTCACAGGAGTGGGAGATCTCTGTCGAGAATTAATAAATAGAGAATGTGAAGCTATCCTGGGTGCCTTCTTTCTTGTGGTCTGCAAATACATAAGGAAGGATATGGGAATTAGTGTAACGTTAATATAATTATATGTTAACGTATAATTAATCTGGTAAAGGTGATTCTGCTTTTAACTCAGTTGTTCCTTCAACAGCCACATGAGCAATGTGGGAGCATCCTAATTTAATGGGTTAGGAGTTAGCCTTAGAGGAATGTTGCAACTTGCCCCAATTCAGGAAGCTAGTCAGAGATCACAGTGGGGACTCCAGCTGCCTGTGTGAGACCCAGAGCCCTGGTTCTTTCTCCTGCACCACTCCACAGTACAGGTGCCAGCCAAATGCTTCGTGATCTACTTTGCTTCTAAGAATATTGCTATTCACGTTACACTCAGAACACTAACCCAGGGAGCAAGGTGAATGTGTTCTTGTTGGAGACCTTTCTCGTTCTAGCTCTTGCAGGAGACACCCAGTGGCGATACCAAGTTTGAAATACTAAAGGTGAAAAATTAAAGCCCACACCAGCCTCAGTTTCCTTAACTATAAAATAGGAATAATAACCCATCATAGGGTGTGTCTGGGACGTAAGAAAAATGTGTTAAATAATAGGTATTCTTATGTTTATTTGTTATGGTAGTTGATAGGCTGTTTAATTGAAAGAACTGGGCAGACTGTAAACATATATAAGCATAGGAAATATTACATAGAATTAGGGGAAAAATTAGTGAGTATAGTGGACTGATGGTGCCCTCCCAAAAGGTATGTCCACTTCCTAATTTCTGGAATCTGTGCATGTTTCCTTATTTGGAACAAGGATCTTTGCAGATGTAATTAAGTTAAGGACCTTGAGATCATCCTGGATTATCTGGGTGAATTCAGTGAAATGTGGCTTTGTAAGAGACATACAGAGGACATGATGGACACAGAGAAAGTGACATGAAGACAGAGGCAGAGATTAGAGTGATATGGCCTCAAGCCAAGGAGGCCAAGGATTGCCCGTGGCCGCACAACACTGGAAGAGACAAGGAAGGGTTCTCCCCTAGAGCCTCCAGAGAGAGTACGGCTTTGTCAACACTTTGATTTTGGACTTCGGGTCTCCAGAACTACGAGAGAATACATTTCTGTTGTTTCAAGCCAGCCAGTTTGTGGTAATTTATCACAGCAGCCACAGAAAGAAGCAAACACAGTGAGTGAAAGGAATTGACAGCATTTGCTTCCTTCCCATAGAGTTAGGAGCTGGCACCCAGACAAGTCTTTAAAGCAGGTGAGATGTGTCTTTGGCACATTACCATCTTCTAGGTGTGGTGGTGGTAATGTGGATGAGATTTCTTTTCAACTCTCTCCAGGCCCGTATTTTCCTGTCAGCACCTACATTTCAGACATCTGATAAATCTCTTCATCTTCCATCAAAAATCACTCTGCCATGTCCCGCTCTTCTAAGCAGACAAAAATGTCTGGACAGGTCAGTGAAAATGCATGCCACACCTACAGCTCTGCCTGAGGTTGGTTCCCTGGAAGCAGAGCCTGAGAGAGGGATTTTTGCCTAAGTGATTTATTGAGGGAATGATCTCAGAAGAAAACAGGGGGTGGGTTAGGGCAGGAGAAGAAAGTAAGCAAAAGATGTGGATTTATGTGAAGTCTAACTTTGGCTTGATTCTGCCCAGAATAAATGACACTAGAGTTTTGGTTTTGGTTTTAATTAATAGACTTTATTTTTTTAAAGCCGTTTTAGGTTCACACCCAAATTGAGCAGAAAGTACAGAGAGTTACTATATAATCCCTACACCCAAATACATACAACCTCTCCCACCTCTCCCACTATCAACAGCCTGCGCCACAGTGGTCCTCTTATTAAAATCTTGGAACTTATATTGACACATCGTTATCACTCATAGTCCATAGTTTACATTAACATTCACTCTTTGACATTCTCTGGGTTTTGACAAATGTATAATGACAGGTACCCATCTTTGTAGTATCATACAGAATAGTTGCACTGCCCTAAAAATCATCTGGGATCTGACTATTCATCTCTTCTTCTCCCCTTTGCAACTGGGTGGCAAACTTGAGGGATTAGCATGGATCATGGATTTAGTCCTGGTCATGTTGACTTTGAGGGGTCTCTGAGTGAGATGATTGAGCTTGAACTTAGAGATCTTGGTGAGAGATTAAATTTAGTGACACATCTGTATATAGATGTCATTTGAAACCAGGGACATGGGTGGAAATACAGAGAGATAATAGCAAGGGCTATGTCTTCAGAAATGCCAATGGTTAATGGTCTCTGAATGACAAAGATCCTGCAGATGAGACAGAAATGGAGAGAAAGGGGAGTAAGGAGAAAACCCAGGAAATCCTGACATTGTGGAGTTCAAAGAGATGGAAGTGTCAAAAAGAAGGATGTGTTTGAATCCAATGCTAATGAAAAGTCAAATAAGATGAGCCCTGAAATATGTTCACTGGATTTAGAAACATGGAGGTGGATTGAGTGATGGAGAGAGAAGACAGATTGAATTAGATTGAGTAGTAGGGCAAGCAAATAGAAATGAATAGAGACAATTATTTTGAAGGGATTTAGTGTAAAACAGTTTTGGTGGTACCATTTAAATGAATAGCAAATGGTTCTGACCACCAGCCAAGTGCAAGTTCTCAAGTATTGCGGAGTGCTTAAAGTTCAAGGTGGCATCTTTGTCCTAAACAAAATGCAATTTAGTATTGAACATAAGACATAGACCCTTGATAAGAATATAGAAAGAACTCATGAAGAGATGGAAGAAAATATTTACTGAGCCTTTATAACATTTCAGAGATAATCATTTTTTAAATACAAATACTGTAACCCTATGGATTAGGTAATTGGCATATTTGTACCATAAAAGGGATACATATTTGATGTAAATAATTTTAGAAAATTTCGGTAAGGAAATGGAAAAAAAAATGACTCCTACACAGATATAAACATATTCTGATTTTTTTAAAAATAAACTTCTTAGAGAATTTAAGTTGCTTTCACAGTGCCAATCAAATATGTTGAGAAATCAGAATTTGAATGTTACTCTGTCTGATTTTACAATTTCTATTTTCTCTTCTAACCATACTCCTGATAGATGCATTCATACATTTAAGAATACATACCTAACAAATTGTGTAAATTAGACATTCCTGAGAGAGAGAATTTCATATGAGGAGGATCAAATATATTTCACACAGCAACTGGCGTTTGAGCTGGGTCTTCAAAGACAAATGAGATGTAGATTGGGGTCAGCAATCCAGCCCACCGCTTATTTCTGTATGGTCTGTTAGCTAAAAATGGTTTTTACACTCTTAAATGTAAAATGTAAACAAGACTATTAACCTTTCAGCAAGAATAGTTGCTGGATTTTGCCTCTTGGTTCACGAGGCCTAAAATGTTTACCATCTCACCTTTTACAGAAGAAGCTTTGCTGACCTCTGATTTAGAGAAATATGTGAAAAATGGGACCCCAGATGAGTACAGTGCCATGAGCTCAAATCTAGAGGGAGAAAGCATAAGGGTTGTTCTCAGAATGCACAGGATAGTCATGTGAGGGCCTGTATACTGTGGTCAGGCCCTAGAATGCCTTCAGTACCAGGCAAAGAGGTCTGTTCAGCATTTTGCTACAGAAATATTTGTATAATTATCTCCCTAGATTTTGAAGTTCTCCTGGGCAACAATCATATTTTTCTTACTCGTGGGCCCTCAAAGAGGCTGGACACAAGGCTGGACACAGACTACCAGCTTAATCAATGGTATTGGATAAGCAGCCTCTTTGATGAGGCAGCTAGTTGGGACCAAGTTTTTTTTTTTTTTTTTTTTTTTTGGTACGCGGGCCTCTCACCGCTGTGGCCTCTCCCGTCGTGGAGCACAGGCTCCGATGTGCAGACTCAGCGGCCACGGCTCAAGGGCCCAGCCGCCCCGCGGCACGCGGGATCCTCCCGGACCGGGGCGCGAACCCGCGTCCCCTACATCGGTAGGCGGACCCTCAACCACTGCGCCACCAGGGAAGCCCCTGGGACCAAGTTTTAATCATCACCAGAGAAAGTTTGAATCCTTTCCTCTCTTCCCTTTCCATGAGAAGATCTACTGTTCATTAGTGATCATACATGGACAGTCACAGCTTTCCCTAAATACAGCACTGGAGCGCCAACAAAATGCATCTTTGTAGAAAATGGTAGGGGGACCAAGGAAAGCAAAACTCCCCAGCAAATTCTTGAGCCTGACGCACACCTAACTGCAGTGTTGACAAGAAAAGGTTGGCCCGTTTGAGTGCAAATGTGATCTTCTAGCTGGATGATGATATTCTTGTAAACAAGGCGCCTACGCCCACGTTGGAAATAAGGCTGTTCAGCTCGCAGTAAATTCTGTTCTGAGCCAAAAGTTGAGGCCGGAGACCCTGAGCGGCCTAATCAAGGCCATGATTGATGAGGTGTCGGCGACTCTCAGACACAGCGCGCGACGCATCCAGTCACCGAGGATGTGAATGTTGGTCATCATGTCACAGCACCTGCTGCTGACTGATACCTGGGACGCAGGAGCGTGCCAGGGCGAAGGATGCGCTTGACAAGGCCCTCCCCTCCCCCAGCGCCCACAGCTGCTGGGAGGAAGGCAGCGGGCATCTGCCATCCGGAAAGACAACATGCAGCCCCGCAGGGAAAAGCAGCGTGGGGTGGGGGAAGGTGGCGCGTTCCCGATGCAAAGGGAAGGATGACAGGTGCTCTGAGGAAGGCTGCGTGCGCTGCTCCGGGTCCTGGCCGCCTGCCACGCTGCAGAGCCGCGCCGGCCCTCTGGCCGCCTGGCAACCACCACCTCGAGGCCTTCTGTCCCTTGGCAACACTGCTCTCTGAAGGATGAGGCGGCCTGCAGAAGGGCGAGAAAAACCGCACACGGCATTGTTTTCCAGGAGTGGGGAATGTATTTTCACCCAGGCAAAATGATTTTTAAGATCTTTGCCCTGTTCCCCAATCTTGCTTTACGGATTGACTTGCCAGCCAATTCCAGATTGCTCTTCCTCTTAGCATTTGCAAGGTGTGGATTGTTCTGTGTTCTCTCCTCCGACAAGTTTGCCTCCGCGGGGCTTTCTGGGAGGGTATTTGGAGCGCATTGGTAGCGCCGCAGTTCAGTTCCAGGAAGGAAAACAGGGAAGGCAATTAACTCTCCAAAGCAACCCTGTGTTTAAAAAAATATTATTATGCAAATCAAGCTAATGTGCCTCTAAATTCATTAGGCGTGTCAGAGGGTTAGTCACCTTGGAAGGCGCATCAAAATTGGCAGAGACATTTCTCTTCTGAAGGCCGTGGGGCTTGACCTTTACTTGGACCCCTGCTCTTCTGCTCAATACATTTCCCTGGTTGGGGGGGCGGTGCTGCTACTGAGGAGGGGGCTTATCAGAATCCCCGAGGGAGAGGTCCCACCGAAAATATGTACTTTCTTGTAACGGCATGCGCCTTTCCACTGCAGCCCCAGGTAGGTCGAATCCCCAAATGTAGTCCAAACCAGTACCAGATCAACCAGGAAGGAAATTCAATCCAAACAGTAAGAACAAAGTGCCACAGTAAGAATTTCACAGTCATTCCTCAGGTCTGGGACTCCAGGAGCTGAACACAGAGAAAGTCAAGACAGATTATTTCCATCCTCACTGCTTTTTGGTATTTGGAAGCATGTAAAGATTGCCCCTTTTGGTAACTTCATTCGGTGAGCTTGGAAAGTGGGGTGGTACGTCTGTTTCCTGCCTGGATTCTCCTAAGTGTCGGAGGTAAACTTCTGCCTGTGCCTTAGGATGCTGGGTCCTCAGCTGAGCCCAACAAGGATGGACATACATCATCCATACTGTTTGTTTTCCTTCCAGTACTCTTATTTTATTAAGGTATAATTTACAGACAATAAAATGCACAGTTTTTAAGTATATGGATCAATGAGCTTTGACAAGTACATACTTCCCTGGTACCCATCCACCACCCATCAGGATAAAGAACTAGGTGCAGATACACCCATCACTTCAACAAATCCCCTCGTGCCCTTTTGTTTCCATCTCTCATCCATCAGAGGAAACCACTGATTTACTTTCTGCCACTACAGATTAGTTTGCATTTTCTAGAGTGTCACGTAAATGAAATGATACAGTCTTTTTTGTCTGGCTTCGTGTGCTCAGAACAATGTTTTTGATGTCCATCCACGTAGCAGTATATTATCAGTAGTAATAGCAGTTCATTCCATTTATAGAGCAGCATGCCATTGTGTGGCTATACCACAATTTAAGCATTCATCGGTTGATAGACGTTTGGGTTGTGTCTGATTTGTGGCTCTTATGAATAAAGCTGCAGTGAATCTTCTTACACATGTCTTTGTATGGCTCTATGGTATCATTTGTCTCAGGAAGTACCTAGAAGCGAAATTTCTGGGTCATAGGGCAGGTGAACAAATTTAACATTATTAGGAACTACTCATCCATTTTGCCAAGGAGCTATACCATTCTCCACTTCCTATAGCAGTGTTTGAGAGTTCCAGTTGCTCCACATCCTTTCCAATGCTTGGTATTACTAGTCTTGATTGCTTTACTATTGCAGTGGGTGAGCAGTAGAATTTCGTCGTGGCTAAACTTTTTCAAAGCACTTGTTTTCCTGAGGACCCAGTGCTGAATTCTAGGGAAGCCTTAGCTGGGTGGGGAGAGTCAAGCATTTGAATAGGAGGAAGGTTTCTATTTAGAGTCCGTCTGCATATTTCCATTTTTAAAAGAAAACCTCAGAGCAGCAATTTGAGCTCAAAAGTCCTCTCCAGAAGTCTAGTTTCCCTACCAGCTGTTTATAAATATTTACTTTCACATTTTTAATAATAACAGTGTCTACAGGAAAAGTACCAGGCACTTTAAATTATAAATATTCATCACAGAGGTTGCAAGTGTTTTTATGTAGGACACGGAGAACTCTGCCTATCTCTACCTACAGGTCTATGGAAAGCTTTCTGGAAGTGTAAGTGATTAAGAGCACATACCCTAGAGAATAAACTTCCTTGGTTTGAATCCTTTCTCTGCTACGGGTGTGACTTAAGTCGTTTTGCCTCTTTAATGGACCATGATATCCTCCTTCATACACTGCTGTAGTAATCAGTCTACCTCCTGGAGTGGTGATGAGGGACATAGTGCATCTAAGATATGAAGCCCACTGTCTAGCACATGGCAACTGTATAATAAAATCTAAAAAATCATAAAAGCAAATTTCCAGAAAAGGTTTACCCTCTCTCATCCTCCTTTTCTCCATCCAACACAACTGCAGGGCTGGCTTGGTGTCTTGGGGGCCACCCAGAATTAATGTGCTGGGTCTCAGGGTCTGTAGGCAGCTGGTACCTAACATAATTTCAGGCTTCTAAAGCAACTCTCTCTGAAGGAATATATCTCTGGCTACTAGGACCTGGAGGGATTTGCGAAGGCCCTGACTTTTCATGCAAATTAACGTGAAGCTCCTGGAATTGTGTACAAAAGTGCACAGGAGTATTTTTTTCCCCCTGGGATCCATAGCTTGCAACAGAATCTCAAAGAGGTCTGGGATCTCAGACCCCTTTGGAGCTACAGTAAAAGGAAGAATGGCCACTGGAGAGTACGGAACAGACTCGGGAAAAGAGAGATGTAGGATTGAGCTTCAGCTCTGCCGCTTATCAACTCATCATCCCTGAGTGGGTTACTAAGTTACTCTAAGCTTCAGTTCCACATTTTGAAAATGATAAAAGCAATAATAGTATCCTGTACCTTACAGGGCTCTTGAGAAGAATGAAAGAATGATGTGATTGGCACCCAGTGGTCAAACAAATGTTAGTTCCTTTCTCCTCCCCTGATCTAGCTTCTTAATGATCGATGTTCTCCCTTGATGCCCTCCCCCCCATTTTTCTTCTATCCAGGGGCCTTTTACAGAAAGTCGTTGACTCCTGATTTAAACCCACTTCTAGTCTCTCCTTGACACTTTGAGGATATGGGAGAAGGCAAGAAGATTCAAATGGCCTGGAGACAGGATGGAGAGGCTGGTCCGAGGCTGTGATCCCCTAGTTGAGCTGATCTGGGTCCAAGGTCCATGATTTCATCATTGACTGAGCAACTGGGCTCCCTTCTGCTTATTTAGGAGTTTAAGATATTACCAAAATCTCTACCCTTTATAAAATCAAAAAGAAGAGAAACTAGCTGGATGAAAAAGAACTCCCAACCCAGTGGGTTTCAGAGAATTTATTTCTTCTAAGCTCTTTTTAAATATAAAATCTATATTTCTATAAATCTCCTAAGAGAGTTTGGGAACTATAAATCAGGGACCGAATATAAGAAAAAGATAAACCTTTCAGCATAAATGATGTGGAAGGAACAGAGTGGAATTTAAAGAGTTGAAAAATCTTAAGGAGTTGAATATAGAGTGCTGTAAGCTGAACATCTATCTATTAAGTGACTGTGAGACAATGATAATTAAATCAGCAGAAAGTATGTTTTTGATGGAAATAAAGTATTAGGAAAGGAGGATAAATAAGCTTAAACATTACCTCAAAGAAATTTCTAGGTCTCTGATTCAAAAAGATATTTCTTTTTTTCTCCCAACACAGTGACATTTTGATTCAAATTCTTTGGGGCTTTGTTTTCAGAACTGTCCATAGCAAAAGCAACGTACATATCATTGCTGAATGTGGAAAAAGAAAGGACTTATGAAAAACAAGCACAGTGAGGAGGGGAGGAGGCCCAGGGGGAACCAAGCTTGCACAGGTAAGTCTGCCAATGACAGCATACCTGGCCTAAGGGAAGGGGAAGTGGAGAGAGAGATGACCAGACTCAAAAGAGCCTCCTTGATAACAACACATGAGGATGAAACTTACTAAAGGGGGGGGGGTGGATGAAACTTACTAAAGGGCGTGGATGAATGTCAGCAAAGCCTAGTGTTTCAAAACTGACTTTTCCAAAGGAATATCTCCATTAGCTCTGGAATGATCTCTAGTCAGTGCCTGAGAAGTTTCCATCTCTTTATTTCCTTACTCCAGGGTGGATAGATGGAGACTGTAACTTGAAGTTTCTCTTCCTCTTCATGAGACGAGGTAAGAGCAGATGCAGAGTTAGTGTAGGTGAAGCCAGGGTTTTCTTCCTGTTTTAGGTTCTGTGAGCAGAATTAAGTGCACATGGAGAGAGAGAGAGAGAGAGAGAGAGAGAGAGAGAGAGAGAGAGAGAAAAAGGAATAAGTTCAGTATGAAAATGCAGAGAACCTTGGGATGGGGTTTACTTGTGTCTTAGGTTCTGTTGGGTCTAGAGCTAGAGATGGGGATTCTTATGGAGGCAATTTATTGAGGGGGGGCTCTCAAAGCAGACATGTGTGAGGGGAATAAAGGCAGCAAGTTAAGGTAGGGGATGGGGTCAAGTAAGAATATGATTCTAGCTTTAAGCCTCATTACCTGGGGAGTTCTAGAGCATAAATTGCACTACAGAGTAATTTCCACCTGAGGCAAGGAGAGTCGATTTGTACTTGCCCCCTACTGTCCTTGGCTGAAAACATTGGCTGCTGGCCATTTTGGGGGATGGGGGAATGACCAACCTCCCTACTTACCTCTCAGTCTACCTACATACAGGTGAAGTGATTTCAGTTGTCGAAAGCCAATTAAAGTAGAGGGCTGCTCTGAGCCATTAGCATCCAGTACTCACAGCAGCTGAGGGAGGTGTTCAACAGGCCATAAAATGAGGTTTGGGTGAGGCACCAATAGTACCTACTATATATGCTAAGGGTTGACCTCTTACAAGGAATGAGTAGGTCACCCAGTACTGAGTGCGATGGAGTGGGTCACTAGGGTTGGGATGTTTTGTAAGCAGTTGACTTCTGGCAAGGGCTGGAATCAAGGCAAATCCTTTTCCATCTAACCCAGACATCTCCCTTTCTCACCTATGTATATGAATATTCATTACATTCATTACATCATTTATTGGGAGTTGATCATTTTTCTTCAAAACCATAATTGAATATGTATTGAAAGGCAATATTACTAACATCACTACTTAGGTGTAGGTCCTAGGAATATTTAGTCTCTATCGATGTAAATATGTTTTTCTTTTCTAAAAGAAGAAAAACTATGTGCCTTCACGTTTCCTTTAGTTGAGAGAAAGTTTAACACCATTCTTATTTGCTTCTGCTCCTTTTAAAGATGGTCTTTTTCTATTTTATACTTAATTGTAAATCAGTAGGATGGAAATCCTATTCAAGATAAAACTTAACTGCAGCTCCCTTCATATATTTCATCGATACTAAGATGCATGCTTTTCCACATTCTGATATTGCCAGAATCATGATACATCTTGCTTCTTATAATCCCTGGGAGTTAGGTCAAAGTTAGGACCTAGCAGCATTGCGTGGGCCTACAAAAACTTGGTCATCCATTCATTTACTTTATGTATCATGTTGGTACTATCTGTGTTCTGTTTAATTGTCTTCCATAACTTGATCTTGAACTGAAATATTCTGAAGGCAGAAATGCATACTAGAGCTTTGGGGTATAAATTATATATTAATGAAGCAAATATTTGATGTTAGAAGAATGAATGCAATTCCATATTTTCTTGCAAAGCCACACCAATTGCTTTATGTGAATAAAGAAAGGAAGATTTTCACAAGTAAAGTAGTGAAGATTTGTTATTGAGGTACAAGGAAAAAAATGTGACCTATCCCAAGCCAACCAATGCAACTAAAGTCGGGGAAATTATCACATCTCTTGGAATATGTGAAAAAATAAACAAAGCCACAGGAAGCTGATGTGATTGATTCATGTGTTGTACAAGACTATCATAAAGGCATGGTGTCATAATTTAACTGGCAGCTGTTTTCTTCTTTTTAGTGTTACACGTGCATTTTGCAATCAATAACGCGTAAACTTTCATGAAACATCGTGCTAGTCAACAGCATAATTATTCACAAGAAATTATTTTGGAAAATAACTTGATGGGTGATGAAATCTGGATGATGATACCATAAAGAACATACCTAAAGTCAACAAAGTTAGGTTTGGTTAGGCAGCTGCAGCAGAGGAGAATAGAGTTCAGAGAAAGCCTGGGAGCATTGCAGTAAGCGGGGGTGGGGAGAAGGCTCTTGATACAGTTTGGGCTTATGAGAAATTTAGGAAGCAGGGGCTGGTTCTAGATTAGATACTGCCAAGAAATTAGGGTAAATTTTGTCTAGAAGGCAGGAGGACCAAAGTGAAGCTAGGATTGTCATTGGTAAAGAACAACAGTCACTCATGTTAGTCAACAGAGGGGACATGGATGACCACGGTCACGATGTAGTCATCTCAACATTACTGATACTCTCAGTTGGGAACATTGTGTCCTGGCTGTAGTGGGGCCATTGTAGGATGTGAAAAATTCACTGGACTTGGAGTTAAAGGCTTGGGTTAAAGGCCTTGCATCTTTTGAGTGTGGGAATTTGTTCGGTTTTTATAACCTTTCTGAACTTCAGTTTCCTAAAACTATAAAATGGTTCTACTAATATGTACTTGAAATGGTTGGTGCAAAGAGATAAATGGAAGTATTTACATAAATGACAGTGGTGAGCTATCCAAAAAATGCAGATTCCTTTAGGCCGTTCTGGACAGAAGGCTGGCAGGCCCTGGGCCTTGAGTGGGGGCGGAGAGGTTTGGGAGGACACACCGTTTGGGCTGCCAGGAGGTTTTCTTGCTGTAGAGGGACACATTCAGAAGCAGAATGGCCACGAGGCTTGCGCACAGCTGGAGAGTCAGGGCCTGCCTGATGCATCTGAGATCAGGTTCTCCCAGAAGCAGACTCCGAGCCAAACGTTCCTGTGAAAGTGATTTATCAAGGAAGGGCTCCCTAGAGAGGCCAGTAAGTAATGGGAAACAGGAAAGGGAGAGGGAGGAAGCCAAGCACGGGTGTGATTACAAGTGAAACCCTAGCCACAGCTGGGTCCCGCAAGGGGATCTGGAGCATAAGTGTCAACTCAAGGCAAGGAGGTTGGGCTTTTTCACTTCTGTACCTGTCAGTCACCAGCTTGGGCTCCTTTTCGAGGCAGGTCTGCGCAGCTGCGCTGCCCACCGAGACAGGAGACAACCATGACTAGCAAAGCATGCAGAGCTGGGGAATGGGTGCACAATGCTGATAAGAGTCATAGGAGAGCATCTGGAAGGGGCACCCACAGTGCCCACCTGGGCTGAGGGAACATCTTCAAAGAGCCTTCCCTGGACATACTCATGGCTGTCTTCTCGAGTCCCTCAGTACTGTTGGGACGTCCTACGGCTACCATGCTCGCCTGGAGAATCAGCGCTTCCACTGTAATCTGTCACTTCCTGGTGCGTCGCACTAATGAAAAGGCTAGCATCTCAAGTGAAATCTGTCAGAGAAAACATTTAAAAGATGTCGCTCTGTATGGCGTGTCACTGGAGTGTGATATGACTCCGGGAGCCCTGTTAAGAGTAACGAGACAAGATAAGACTGGGCAGATTCATTCCGCAGAGCACAGCTCAAGGACTGAGCTAATATTATTACTGACCGTAAATGTTATTAGGGAGATGTGGAGAGGATGTTAGTGCCACTGAGCATTACAGTCAAATCTCAATAATGACCAGCGAAGCAGGCTAATAAATTGTAGATTACGCGCGCCATGCATATTCATTCCTTCAGAAACCTCAGCTTCCTGAGCTGCAAGGATTTCAAAGGCTTCTGCTGCAAGCACTGGGCTTAAAGCCACACGGGGGAAAAAAAGTTGGCAATTCCTTTAGAATCCTCTGAGTCTTCAGCTACTGAGTTACCTTCCTTCCTTCCCACTAATGAAAACGGAAAAATAGAGTCAAGATGCAGATTTGCTACTAGGTGGGAAACTCCTGAGTGCTGACGACACATTGTGTTGGGTCAGGAGGAACCAGGAAACCAGAACAGCTTTGGGTCTCACTTGTAACGCATTGTGTAACATCAGGCCTCCCAATCTTGTTTCCCTGGCTTTGGGGCTTGCCAGGCACATCTTGGAAAAATAAAAAGTCCTTGTCATCAAGAAAGAGGATGCCAAGAAAGAGGTTTCTGCTCTCACCAAAAACCCACCCAAGAAAATCAAAGGGAAACCCTTCAGGAGAAATATTATCATTGCACCAGTGAGTTTTATGTTCTGAGGATCTCCTGGGAGCCAGAGTTTCTTTAGAACTAGTGCATGATTTCAGAAGATTTTGTTTCTTTAAAAAAATTCATTTTGGTGGACACGTCTCCTCACCTCAGGGTTTAAGAGGTGGAAGATACAGTATTTCCTATATGCCGTTTATCCTCACTGGCCTCTCTTTACCTGAGACGCTGCTGCCCCCTGGACTCAGACAAAGGAATATCCACGTATTCCTACTCTCCCTCCCAAACCACTGGACTCCCAGGAGTGAACGTGCTGGAAAATAATAACTCAGCAGGCTTGTCTTTGGTCAAAAATAGAGCTGTCACATAATAGTGCTCTTACAATTCACTTGTCTGTTCCCACTCACCTTCTTATAGATGAGAAAACTCAAGTTCAGAAACCTGAGCCTCTTTCTTGTGTTTGAGTGACAGGGACAGCAGTCCTGCAGGCATTGTAACTTCCAGTGACAAGCGCCTACAGTCTAAGGTGGAAGATGCGGCTCCTAGCATTGGCTCCTCCAGCCATCAGAGATATGGATTTTGAAAAGAGTAAGTTTGGAGATCTCTTTTGTTCCACCGCAGCAGTTTCACATGGGGTCTAGCACAGGAGAAGGGAACTCCGTATCTAGAGCCTGCGTTTGGTGAAAATTCTCCTGGAACTTCTGAATTTTCTCCAAAGTGAAGGCTAACCTGCTCAGGCTCATGTTGGGTTCTCTCCGGCCCCACGGGTGCCTCTGCCGTCAGAACTCACGTCTCGGGAGCTGAGCCGCCAGGCCCAGGATAGTGCTTCTCAATGCTACATGTTCTTCCAAGAGCTCTTGACAGAGAGAGCTCTGTGGCTCATTAGGCAATTACTGGGGGCGAGGGGTCTTACTTAACTATCTCAGGAGTCATGGGCTGTTTATATTAAACAAGAAGAAAAGGAAAGGAAAAAAACACCTTATTGACCTGATAGAAGTTTCCATTATTTCCTGCTTCTTCACCCTGAAAATTATGAGTTTAACATTGAAGCATAAGTCTTAAATATTAGGATGAGTAATCTATGTCTTGGTATTTTAGAATTTTGTGAGAATCTCTTCTGCTATTAAATATTATATGAACATCTTCATGGGAATTAAATATTTCCTCTTTCAGCTTTTCTCCCTCCGCCCTGCCCCCTCCTTCCTTCCTTCCTTCAAAGGATACTGCAGGGTTCATTAGAGTTCTAACTTCATCTTGGCCACAGTACGTGGGTTCGCTGATGAGCTCTGGGGAAGATAACACGGTTACCATGCACCACGTAGCTCTATCTCAATCCCCCTGCTGACCAATAGGCCAACGCATGAGGTGGAAAGCACTGAAAAAGAGCAAAGGGAAATCAGAGACTGTAAACTACTAGAGGAAAAACATCTAAGTTCCTCTTTCTTACAAGAATGCTACCAGCAAACTGTCTGATGATGCAATTTAAATTTGCTATGTTTTAGACCTTTCTGAGTATTTCTCACTAAAGCTTAATTTGGCAGGGAAGATAATTGAGCCTTAAAAAATTTAAAGTTTTTATGCACTCATTTTGCAAATATTTAATAGTTTTTTGTTACTTGATTGTCACAACAGTAATTCCAAATGTTTATTCTTTTCATAGCAAGTCATCAGCACATCCCCTAGATGAAGGAAAACTGATTGATCTGAATATCTAAGTGATTTGAGGTGGGAAAATAGAGCCAAAAAAAAGAGTAAAATGGGATCTCACACTTTCATAATGCATCTGCCAGTGACTACTGCTGACTTTTAGGGCACATTTTCAGGAGGAGGAGATAGGGAAGAAGGGGTAGGAAAAAAAGGATTGCTGTGGTTCAGGCTATACGTTTAAGAAGTTTGGTCATTTAAGGATGAACATAAATAATGGAAGCTTGAAAGGGACAGTGAGGAAAGGGAAGTTGTAAATGGGCTTGGAGAGTTTCTTTCCCAACATCCACCAGTGAAAGACCCTGGAAATTGATCTATTGATCAACATGCTATTTTAATTTTCATTCATTTATTTTTATCATATGCTGGTATAATATTGGATACTGGAGATACAGCAATGAAAACAACACGCATAACCAGTGCCTTTATGGAGTTTATCACCTGTTATTTATTTAGTACCTACTATTCACCTAATTCAACCTGTATTTATTGTGCAACTATTTTGCATAAGGTCATGTGCAAAAGTGAGCAAGATATAGAACTATTATCAAGCAGTCTGACAGTAGAAAAGATAAATACTGAATTCAATTCTTAAATGTATACAGTAGCTTCGCTTATGGTGTCTCAAAGAGTCTTCAGAACCATTTTGTGAAAATTTTAGATAAGGATTATTACCTCTTCATTATTATTATTATATCTTAATTATTGAAGAGTAAAAAAGAGGCTCAGCAGATTTAAGTGATTTGCCCAAGTACACAACCAAGGAATGGGGAGATGGCTGGGCTGTAGCTTTGACTCCCTGTTTTCTTTAAATTAGGCAGTCTCCTTTCAGCAAGTGTTCAAATACAAAACAAACAGAAGGTTTTTTTAAAGAGTCTTAAGGCTGTTAAAGGCTATCACTTAGTTCACAAAAAAATTCCTATTCTCTGTGAGTAAGATAAGGGTTCAAGAAAAAGAAGTCTGGAATTCAAGGTCGAGCAGTTTGTATAGAAGCATATGCTGTTTCTTAGTGTTTATGAAATTTGTAGTTATAGTAGTGTCTATGTGTCTCAGTGGAAAACGCTGAGTTTTGGAGTCAGACAATTTGAATTTAAATCCTGATCTTGAATTCACTAGCTGAAAGATTTCAAGCTAGTTATTCACTCTGTGTTCCAATTATTCATTCTCACAGGCCAAGGTGAGGATTAAATGAGACACTATATATAAAACATCTAACTATTACTAATCAGTAGTATATATAACCCTTATTTTGGAAGACGAATGCTTTTTAGAAGGGAACATGAAAAGTTGGGGGGTTGGGTTTTATTTTTTCTCTGCCTGTCTGTAACAGTCAGGTGCACACAGATTACTGTTTGGTTGAATAACTAGGGACTGGAGCCTAGCAAAGTTTTGACATATGAAACATCACAGTCTACCCCTTATGGACTTGGTGCCCATATACATCTCCTTAAACCATATTTAATAACCAAATAAAGACAGTAACAGAGGCACACTTCCATCTAAAATGATGTAACTAACTATCCTATTACAACTGAAAGTGTTCTAATCTTTCCCCAGAAGAGAATCCAAAGTCCTTGGGTGATGTTCTCTCTTCTCCTTGGTATCCTGTAAATTAAATACAATGGAGCAAAGTTAACTATTATTAATACATCTTATAAGATAAGGGGGTAAGAGAGAAAAGACAAAAAATATTTGCTATTCATACACACATAAACATGTGCATAACAAAACAAAAAGGCATATTATAACTGTTAAAGTCTTAATTTCAGCAACTGGCCACATGGTTTTAGCCACATAGCTAAAGTACCTTCTTCCACAACCCATTCCGTATTCCCTCTACCCTCAGCATGCACCTCAGCTAGTCATGTTTCTTTGCCTTGTGGGGTGACTCAGACCATCATTCCTGCATTCCTGAAGGGTCTGGACCATTAGCAGTCCTACCTTCATTGGACTGTTGTAGTTTTCCATTGACTTGAATCACAGGGCATGGTAGCTCAGAGAGACAACCTAAGGGATCTCCTGTATTCCAGATATTCTCCTTTGCACTTCCAATTACAACCCAATTTCTACTTGGTAATCAAGATCAATCACCCCAGTCAGTAGAGTAATATTGTCTTTGCCTGTCGATTCAGAGGCAGGAGGAGCCCCAAGTGGCCAGGTGGCAGTCTGAACTTCTGTTTCAATGGAATCCTTTTTATGTTTCCTAGTAGAAGAATTTCTTCCTTTGGAACTAAGACTTCTAGACCATCATAGCATAAGGTCATGGAGATAGAAGGCAAAGATTTTGCTACTGGGTCATTTGCAGTAACAGTGAGTGATACCTCTCCCATTTCCATCTCTTGATTCCTGGACCTGTCAATCCTGGCTATGAGAAAATCAGCACCATATTTTGGATGCTGATTTAGATATTAACCACAGCTTTGAAACGTATTTCCATCTCACTGGGACTGTCACTGAATCTTCAAAAGGCAATCCCAGTGTTCTTTGAAGTATCTGCTTCAGTATAATGGGAAACATGATGGATTTCATAATCCTGGGCCTAGGGCTGCACTTCATTTGCTGTGAAGTGAGTTCCTTGATTGACTGGACGATACAGTGTGTGGAATACAGTGACAGTGAATAAGGCATTCTGTACATCCACAGTTTTGGCAGAACTATTGTGTTCAGGAAAAGCAAATCATATCTGGCATAAGTGTCTGTTGCAGTAAAATGTATAAATTTTTGGCAGTGAGGTGAAGTCATTCCTCAAGGAGACAGGCCCTCCTCTTTATTCAAGGGGTTCTGAGTCTTAAAATTGAATCAAATCTGGGAATTAATTGAGGAGACATGAATCTCTGTTTTGGTGATATAAATTAGATTTCTATTCACTTCACCTAGAACCAACCACTTATACAAATCAAGTAAGAATTTAATAGACTGCCTATCTATTTCTTTTTTAGGGATACCATGATCAATTAGCCAACATCATAGGCATCAGACAGTCAGATTATTCTTATTACTGCCTTGATTCCACGGTCCATTATGGTAACCATGCCCACTTTAATTTGGTAATTAAGTTGTGGTACTTGGCCCTGCCACCCCGGGATCTAATTATCCCCATTTCATTTAAGGATCAGTGTTTGGCGGCAGGCAGCAGCTCCCAAGGTAATTTCTGACCTGCAGAGAAGAGCAGTCACAGAGCTCTTCAAGGATGCAGGGTTCCCCTCACAAATTTATTTCTCACATCTGGTGAAAGGATGGTCCCAGGGTGGGTGAGTAGGTCTTAAATGATGTATCCATTCTGACATTTCAATTTCCCTAGGACTTTGGATACCTTCCTCTACAGCATAAAAAGGCAGTCCTGGCATTTCCACCTCATTTAATATAAGTTACCTTTTGGTCCATGTTTCAGCAAACCAGCAAACAAACTGATAGAGATTTTCTAACCCCTCAGCTGCAACATGAAATGAAGAAACTCTGCTTAGTGGGCCCATATCAATAAATAAGGTCTGATAAAACTATATATTCCTTACACTGTTATCCCACATCCTTAATAGCCATCCTGACACATATTACCCAAATATCTGTCTGTATAAATTGGAAAATCATGCTGTTTTTTGGGTGTGTAGTGTACTTCATTACAGGTCATACTTTGCATCTCATTCTCTGGAGCCAGTTGGAAATTGAGTCTCATTATAGGTCTAGAAGCAAAAATGAATGGTGGGGATAGTTCCGGAGAGGAATCAAGAGTGTCTTTCAAGGCAACTACCTCAGGCGAGCTCATTACGGCTTCTTCAGGCAAAGCAGGTTGAACCTCCTCCAACAGAAGTAAAATGGCCTCTTCTATTGCCAAAGAAGATTCAGCAGAATTTACGGGTTCAGTGCACCCAGGTTCACTGGGATCTTCTATATGTCCTGATTCTAATTTTCAGGATCCCTTTCCTTCTTAATCAATGACCTCACCTTAACAGAGGACATCCATAAGGTTGAGAATTCAATCTGCATTATAATTCAGCCACTCTCAGGATGAGACTGTGGATTTTGTTTTTAGAAATCTCAGCACTGCAGCTACAGGAGATAAAGGTTTCTTTCAGGGAAGGTGTAGAACCTTTCAAGTCATTTGCCCTTTCCCTACTTTCTCCAGCGCAAGTAGGAGCAACCGGCCAAATCCATTATATTCCTTAGGTTGTCCAAAATGTTGTACAATATCAAACACATGGCTACCCAGAACCCTACCCTTTATAGGTATTTGATAGTATCCAATGGTGATATTTTGTCTATCTCTACTGCCACATCATACTGTGTATTGTCAGTACCCTCTTTACCACTAGAAATATTCATTAGTGTCTTTAGGTCTAATCAAACTAGAGAATTTATTCCAGAAAACTCAGAATCAATTTAGAAACCTCGTTCTTAAGATTCTATCCCTCTCAAAACACTTCTACTATAAAAATCTGTATCAGTCAGTGTTCCACAAGAGAAAAAGATCCAGTAGGACACACAGACAGACAGACAGGCACACACACATACACACAAACTCACATACTTCTGTATCAAGAGATCTATCATAAGGAATTAGCCTTTGCAATCATGAGGACTGGCAAGGCAACTCTAAAATTCATAGAGTGGCCCATCAGGAAGAGAGGTCCAGAAATTCTTGGGCACAAGCTGAAGTTACAGTCCACAGGCGGAATTTCTTCGTCCTCAGGGAAACATCAGTTATGCTTTTAAGGCCTTTCAACTGATTGGGGGTGGCCCATCCAGATTATTGAATATAATCACCTTTACTTAAAATCTACTGGTTGTAGACATTAGTACATCTATAATATATCATCATGGCAACACCTTTAATGTTTGATTGAATGACTGGGGAGTATAGCTTAGCCAAGCTTACATAAAACTGGTCATGGGACTTCCTTGGTGGTGCAGTGATTGGGACTCTGCACTCTCAGTGCAGGGGGCCCAGGTTCAATCCCTGGTCAGGGAACTAGATCCCACATGCATTCCGCAACTAAGAGTTTGCATGCTACAACTAAGGAGCCAGCGAGCCACAACTAAGGAGCCCTCGAGCTGCAACTAAGGAGACAGCCTGCTGCAACTAAGGAGCTTGCCTGCCACAACTAAGACCCAAAGCAACTAAATAAATTAATTTAAAAACAAAACAAAACAAAAAGATTGGTCATCATACTATCCACCAAAGATGATTTTTAAAAGTAAAATTCTGTTCTTGCTTCGCTTCAGTTTTTGTTATCCCTATTTCCAGTGTACTGACGTTAAAAAATATATACTGAGATAGAATTTTTAAGCTGAGTCCACAGTCACTGATTGTTATTGATGTGTTCACATCAGCCATGGGTACCACCTTGTGTGTGTCTTGTTTCACAGGCATTAAAATCCACATGGGGGCTTCCCTGGTGGCACAGTGGTTGAGAGTCCGCCTGCCGATGCAGGGGACACGGGTTCGTGTCCCGGTCCGGGAAGATCCCACATGCCGCGGAGTGGCTGGGCCCGTGACCCATGGCCGCTGAGCCTGCGCGTCTGGAGCCTGTGCTCTGCAACGGGAGAGGCCCAAAAAAGAGAAGTAATCTTCAACTGATGAAGGCACTGACTTTAAAAAAAATAAAATCCACATGGGATCTGGTTCACCTGAGCACTCGGCATGCCCTGGAAGAGCACAGGGTCACAAAAGTTCAGCCAGAAGAGAATGGAGAGGGAATGGATCTTGGACATAAGCACAGTGACCGGTTCATAAGTGTGTATTTCAAAACGTTGGGACATTTGTTCTCACTCTCTTTTACTCCCCTCCCCTATCTGCGGGTTTCCTATCTTGCTACTCGGGTGTTATCTCTTTACCCACACCCATGAAAGCCAAGAATTGGTCTGTGTTCAAAGTCCTCAGGGGATAAATCCACTTCTAGCATCTCTTCTTCCTCTCTGCTCCTCACTCCCCAGAGCCTAAAGAATGCTGCATTCTCCTCCTCATTTTTCTCAGGTTCCTGTAGCTGACACACCAGCAGGAATAGAAAGTGCTAGAGGAAGTCAATAAGACACACTAATTCAGTCTCAGCTGAATTGTTTCTAGAACGGTCTATGTTTAATTCCATGCACACATGAATGGCTTAAGCTAGGCTTTGAAGCACATGCCTTATTAAGGACATATATAGAAAACATCTCAAAGTAGTAATTTTTGAGCTTTCACTTTTTATCATTTCATTTTTATCACGACGTTTCATCTTCTCAGTAAGACACATCTCCATTGCCTTGAGGATAAGTAGATCATTAGAGAGAAAATGAAAAGAAGAAACAGTCAATGTTCAGCTTTCTGACTTCCAAAACAGTCTTTTGAGAATCAGAAGGGATGTCTTGAGTGAGATGGGATGATGTTTTGGCCATAATCATAGAATTAGAAAGAGAATAGCGAGTCTTCAGGTCAAGATGGCATCTTTGTTCAAATCATACAGCAAGAGAGAAAAAAATATGTACTTAAAAAGACATGGCTGGACTCAGGTAAAAGCCAAACATTTCCCTAATCAAGGAAATGAATAGAAAAGCGAAATGATGAGCAGAGCAGAAGGTAAGACTTTGTGGCACTTTGAATGTGAAATAAGCAGTAGTCACAAGGGGTTTTTGTTACTTCCAGGTCAAGAGGACCGGAAGAGTTCCACAGAAGATGATGATGCTTGGATGAACACCTCCACTTAGGAAGGTCTTTTCTTGAGAATAGGGTTCCTAGGGAGCCGAAGCCTGAGAAAGGTGGGGACATAGTCACATCTGCACGACCAGGAGCTGTGAAAACTGGGTCATTGATCTGAGCCTGGATCTGCCACGTCCCCAGTGTGACTGCTGGTAATAGAACTTAGCTTCAGATTAGGGCCCAGATGGGCCCCAAAACAAACACACAAGCAAAATAATTCATTGTAAAGCAAATAAAAAAGGGAAAATAGAACATTTTGCCAAACCAACAGAAGGCAGAGGAAGAGAAAACAGCAATAAAGAAAAAGCATGGTTATCTGAAACCAAAAATAAGGTGACAGAAATAAACCCCACTAGACTCACAGAAGATGTAAATAGATTAGACTTTCATATTAAAAATCACAGTTTGTAAAATTGAATTTGAAATAGGCTGCTTCCATAAAACAAAAAAAATCTAAAACAATTCCACATAGAAAGATTCAAAATAAAGGCATGAAAAACAAAACAAATTCTTAGTAAAAAAAAACCAGTGTAAGAAAAGTAATACCTGATAAAATAAAATTTAAGATGTTATTAGCATAAAAAAGATACCATATAATTATGAAAAAAAAGCCAATAGGAATCCATGCTGATTATAAATTTGTAGGCACTCAACAACATAACCTTTAAGCTTAATAAAAGTAAAACTTGCAGAATTACCAGGAGAAATGAACAAACACAGTAACATTGGAGATTTTAACAAAACTCTATCAAAAATGGGTAAATTAAGATGACAAAAATAAGATGCATATAACACATTTAAACCACAAAATTTATAATATTGATCTATTATATAGTATTGTTTACTCACTGATTAGTAATGTGACTCCTGACATATTTTTCTTTGTTTCACATTCTACACATCATGTTTTTGGATTAAAAAAAAAAAAACATGTACTGAAATGTTAAAAACTTCCATGAGAATTATAAACACTGAATTTATTATCACAATACGGTGGAATCTGCAAGGGAGAGGTGATTTTTAAGATCTGAAGGAACAAAAACTTAAGAAAAGCCAAGCTAGAGGAACATTGCCTGGGATGGGAAGTGTGGTGTAAGAGTTCCCAAGGGAACCACAGGAAATACTTGGAATCAGCAGTAGGAGAGATCCATGCCCGGCTAGTGTTCAGCCCTGAGAGCTAACTCAAGCCACCATCTTGTATTAACGCTGTGTCTCCCAGGTGGAAGAGCTATAATAGTTGCTCATCTCTCACTATGGATATTGGAACTTCCATCAGTGATCATCAGGACAGCACCCATAGACATCCTAGTAGTGGAATGCCACTTGTGCTTTGGGACTTTGCTTAACCCTGTTTGAATTGCCTGGTGTGCACAATACCCTGTGCAAATATTCTGTGACACCTGTAAGCACAAACATACTACCCTGTGACCTCAACAAACAATGGAATCCTTAATGGCCAGAGGAATTGTGGCTTGAAGGGCACAGCCCAGAACTGGTCACTTGCACAGTGGAAACTCCTCCATTACAAAGGATGCTGAAGAGAATCTACTACTTTCAGATGCTACTGTTTACTGGTTACAGTTTTCCTCCTAAGGCTGAAGTTAAATGGAACAGACAATATGAATAATTTTTTTTTTCAGAGAAAAAATAGCTTTCATTGTCAACTCTTTGAAGAGAACACACAACCAATTACTACTTATTTAATAAAAATTCATCTAAAAGAGAGGGATTTTCACTGGGAACTAGGAAAGGATATTTTTGTCTCCTCTTTCATCCATTCTCTCTCCATGTTTTCAGAGACTCCTTCATCTGTCTGTCCCTCTACTCTGCACAGCCATATGTAACTACTGAGCTCACATACTCAGATGTGAATGAGGCCTTCTCTAGCAGCTTTTGACACCCCTCTTCATACCCTGTGCCCAGCCGTCTACCTTTTAGGGACTGAATGTTTGCATCCCTGCAAAATTTATGTGTTGAAACTCTACCCTGATGTGATGGTATTAGGAGGCAGGGCCTTTGGGAGGTAATTAGGGTTAGATGAGCTCATGGGGGTGGGGCCCTCCTGAGTGGGATTAGTGCCTTTGTGAGAGTCACTGGAGAGCTTGCTTCCACTGCTCTATTCTCCACCATGTGAGGATAACAAGGAAAAGTCTCAGCCTGCAACCCAGAAGAGGATTGTCACCAGAACCTGACCCTGCTGGCACCCTCATCTCGGACTTCCAACCTCCAGAGCCATGAGAAATGAATATGTGTTGTTTATAGGACACCTAGTTTCTGGGCATGTTGTTAGAGTAGCCTGAGCTGACTCAGACTCTCCCCGACTTTTTTCCTCTTTTCCTGTTGCCCCCTGTTGCCTTCCCCTCTTCCCAGTTCAAGTAAGGTGTACAACCACCTTCTCCTCCATCCCTGCCCTTCCCTCCACATTTACTATGTCCTACCCAACACTGCTATGTACTGTGTGTACAGTGGTGAACAAAATAGAGACTGGGCCTGCCCTCATGGGTCTTATAACCTGATGTGGAAGATTGATAGTTAATAGTGAACACAGCTGAATATGTAAATGCAAATTCTGAAATGTGTTATAAAAGGAAAGGATTTTATTCTGTGAAAGAGAGAATAGCATGGCAACGGGTTTGATTTGAGGGCCCAGGGAAAGAACGGCCATGAAGCTGATTCTGAAGGATGATGAGCAAAAAAGGAGTTGCCAGGTAAGGAGAAGTGTGTGGGCTTTACAGGCTGAGGTGTTAGCAGAGCACTTTTTCCCCAACAGGAAGGGAGGAGAATATCTTTTTTTAGTTTATACACATGGAAGAAAACTTGGTTTATTTGAAATTATGGGAGTCCCAAATTTTCTACTCAAAATCTTTAGAATGTTTCTGGCATCTAGATTTCATAAAAGAAATCAAAGGTCAGCCAAATTTTCTTGTTTACGTATCACTTTTTTGCCTTTATATTGTTTCTGTTGAGTACTTCTCGTTTCCATATATTGTTTCTTTGCATTTAATATTTTCACTATGTGTTAGAATAATATATTTAATTACTGTTTCCTGGGTCAGATCTTCATTTATCTCAGGATATTTTTTCATTGTGTTTGATTAGTTTGATGTGATATCAACTATTTGCTCCTTCTTTTTTTAAAAAAACACTGATTTTTCACATTTTTACTCTCCATTTCCTGCTATAAAATTACACTATATTCTCTCCAACTGTTTTTAGCTTTGACTCCTTTTCCTCGAAATTCTGGCAGAAATTCCCAAGTGTTTAATGTAGGATCAATTCTCCTCTTTATGGAATAGCTACCGTTTTCCCTCCAAGAATTGTTGACCCCACATAGAGCAATGATCTCCAAACTCCTTTTCATCCTGTCCTTAACCCTATGGTCATGATGGACTAGACAATGAACAGGCATCTGTCCAAGCCAGGCTCAATAGAGTTTTCTTTCTCTTGAGAATTTATAACTGGGATTTAGAATGATATTTGGGTTTTAACATCCTATAGTTTCCAACTTTTGGTTCTAGACCCTTCTCAGACCTAACAGGTCACAGAGTCCACAAAAACCCCTGTATATTACTATTAAATTCTCTTTTTATGTTTATGTTTGTACAATTGTGTTTTTGTAACTTGCGGTCAAAATAGTTTGCCTAAGTCCAGGTATCAGGAGGAATTATTTCAGTCTTCTGAATAGCTGCTCACTCTAACCTACATGTAGAGGATTAGGAAATATTTAAAGAATTTAAAATTGATGAAATACATTTTTCTGCTTGAACAGCAGAAATTTGAATGCCAGTTGCATATAATGAATACTTACACATTGCGGGTTTGAAAAAGAAAGATAACGGATTTAAAAGGCATTAGGAGACTTTCCTTCAGCTCCGTGTTGCCTTTGATGTTCATGAAGCCTGTTAAATCTAAATCCCTGTCAGGCAGACACAGCAAAGCAAGAGGAGGTCTGTTGTTTCCCAAAGCAACGGTCATTTCCACTTGGTCCAGAAGACATGACTTTTTATCAGAAGTTCAAGAATAAAATAAATGTTTTCCTTATTGTGTGGAGACATAATCCAAAGACTTTCAGATCAAAGCATACTGAGAGTAGAATAAAGTGATATAGAATGGTTAAGGTAAGATCAGCACTTTCTTAGTCCAGTTATTGGTAGCTGTGAAGTGTATCTACCAAAGTTCAAGTAATCATTCAGCTAGAAAGGAATATGTAAAAAAGATAAATCTTGCTTGTGTGTCCAAAAGACAAATCAGAGATGTCTTTAGGGAATTGGGAGCCTTGAGACTCATCATTAGTTGTGTATGGAAGGTAAAGTCTTGAAACAGAAGTAAAGCACAGCATAAAAAAAAAAAAAAAAAAAACTAGAACACAGGATAATCCCCATTTTATGAGTTCGTGTTTACACAGACCAAAAGAAGAAGCAAAAGAGTTTATTTTTATTTAACAATTTATTAGTAATATTAAATAATAATAAAACTACCACTCATTAAAATTTGTGTTACACAAGTTATAGTTCTTAAAGAACAAACAATATTCAAAGGCCTATGCCAGAAAAGAAGACTGAAAATTAATGAGCTAAGATTTTAACTTAAGAAAAAGCAAAAACAACAACAACAAAAAAATAAAACTAATTAAACTAAAATAAAGCACTTTAAACCTAAAAAAATAGGAAGTAAGTAATAAAACACAGGAATTCTTAAAAATAAAATAAATGTACTGTAGACAACACCTTATAATCCTCTAACAACCTCTAAGCTTCTAACAGGATATATGAAGGATAAAGGGCATATGTCGAGTAGATAATAAAATGATAATAGAGATAACTATGGAGAAATGTGCACCAATGTATTGGAAAATTTAGTGAAATTGAGGAAAATTCCTAGGAATGTGAATAATTCCAGAAAATAGAAAATTTCAGCTGTCTTACTCTCATCTTACTTACATTTAAAGAAAAATTATACTAAATAGCCAAAGAATAGATCATTCTAAATTTAAGAAAAATCTTTCAGAGACTAGAAAGAGAGGATACTTTGAAATGTATGTCCTGAAGCTAATAAAATCTTGATACCAAAATCAGCGTAGGACAATAAGATAAATGGAAATTATAATTCAATCAGTCATTGGCATGGCTTTGATTTATTCAAAGTCCCCCTCAAAATCAATAAGAAAATTCATTTAGCACTGTAAAATAAACACCATACATATCAATACATCATGACCAAGTTGGACTTATTACTCATATTTAAAATTATGATGTCATATAACTCTCCATATTAGGACATTGAAAACAGAAAAATATAACAACTTTATAATTGTAATAGATTAAGAAAAAATTTGATAAAATTTTACCATTCATGAAAAAATCAGACAAAAAGAAAAAGAAAACCTCTTCACAAAAACATCACTAGAGTAGATCACTATGTTTTATTTATGATAGAGTCATATGACAGAATAACTTACAACAGTGAAAACAAATGAAGTTGAGAATTACATGCTTATACTTGAATAAATAAACATATGTTATAGAAAAAAATTAAATCATGGAATATCATAGTATGATTCCACTTATATAACTGCTAAAAATGTGCAAAATTACACACAGTTTAGGTTTATACTATACACAGGTGGTGGAACTCTAAACATAATAAAGGAAATTGTTAGCACAAATTTAGGAGAAAATATTTTTGGAGTGGGGGGAGGAAGGGAGTGTGATTAGGGAGGGGAACACAGGGATTTAAAACTACTATTAATGTTCTAATTCTTAAGCTGGTAATTATTATAAGCTTTCTTAAAACACTACATACACATAATCTGTCCTTTTTTGTAAGGTAGATTTCACACTAAAATATTTTAAGATAAAATTAAATATGTTGAAAGATTCCATTTACAAAAGCAACAAAAGCATGAAATACATAATAGGAAACGTGCAAGTTTAGTATAAAAAATCTGTTGCATAGCATGTCTTGACTTGAATAGAAATATGACCTTAAAGTATAAGATCCAGAGGGCAGACAGCAGAAGCAAGAAGAACTACAGTCCTGCAGCCTGTGGAACAGAAACCACATTCACAGAAAGATAGACAAGATGAAAAGGCAGAGGGCTATGTACCAGATGAAGGAACAAGATTAAACCCCAGGAAAACAACTAAATGAAGTGGAGATAGGCAACGTTCCAGAAAAAGAATGCAGAATAATGATAGTGAAGATGATCCAGGACCTTGGAAAAAGAATGGAGGCAAAGATCGAGAAGATGCAAGAAATGTTTAACAAAGACCTAGAAGAATTAAAGAACAAACAAACAGAGATGAACAATACAATAACTGAAATGAAAACTACACTAGAAGGAATCAATAGCAGAATAACTGAGGCAGAAGAACGGATAACTGACCTGGAAGACAGACTGGTGGAATTCAATGCAGTGGAACAGAATAAAGAAAAAAGAATGAAAAGAAATGAAGACAGCCTAAGAGGCTTCTGGGACAACATTAAATGCAACAACATTTGCATTATAGGGGTCCCAGAAGGAGAAGAGAGAGAGAAAGGACCCAAGAAAATATTTGAAGAGATTATAGTCGAAAATTCCCTAACATGGGAAAGGAAATAGCCACCCAAGCCCAGGAAGTGCAGTGAGTCCCATACAGGATCAACAGGATAAAACCCAAAGGGAAACATGCTGAGACACATAGTAATCAAATTGGCAAAAATGAAAGACAAAGAAAAATTATTGAAAGCAGCAAGGGAAAAATGACAAATAACATACAAGGGAACTCCCATAAGGTTAACAGCTAATTTCTCAGCAGAAACTCTACAAGCCAGAAGGGAGTGGCATGATATACTTAAAGAGATGAAAGGGAAGAACCTACAACCAAGATTACCCAGCAAGGATCTCATTCAGATTCAATGGAGAAATCAGAAGCTTTACAGACAAGCAAAAGCTAAGAGAATTCAGCACCACCAAACCAGCTCTACAACAAATGCTAAAGAAACTTCTCTAAGTGGGAAACACAAGAGAAGAAAAGAACCTGCAAAAACAAACCAAAAATAGTGAAGAAAATGGTAATAGGAACATACATATCGATAATTACCTTAAACATGAATGGATTAAATGCTCCAACCAAAAGACACAGGCTTCCTGAATGGATACAAAAACAAGACCCATCTATATGCTGTCTACAAGAGACCCACTTCAGACCTAGGGACACATACAGACTAGAAGTGAGGGGATGGGAAAAGTTATTCCATGCAAATGGAAATCAAAAGAAAGCTGGAGGAGCAATACTTATATCAGATAAAATAGACTTTAAAATACAGAATGTTACAAGAGACAAGGAAGGGCACTACATAATGATCAAGGGATCAATCCAAGAAGAAGATATAACAATTATAAATATATATGCATCCAACACAGGAGCACCTCAATACATAAGGCAACTGCTAACAGCTATAAAACAGGAAATGAACAGTAACACAATCATAGTGGGGGACTTTAACACCTCACTTACACCTAGACCAGATAGATTTAATTGATACTTATAGGACATTCCATCCAAAAACAGCAGATTACACTTTCTTCTCAAGTGCACATGGAACATTCTCCAGGTTAGATCACATCTTGGGTCACAAATCAAACCTCAGTAAATTTAAGAAAATTGAAATCATATCAAGCATCTTTTCTGACCACAACACTATGAGATTAGAAATGAATTACAGGGGAAAAAACATAAAAAATACAAACACATGGAGGCTAAACAATACATTACTAAATAACCAAGAGATCACTGAAGAAATCAAAGAGGAAATCAAAAAAATACCTAGAGACAAATGACAATGAAAACATAATGATCCAAAACCTATGGATGCAGCAAAAGCAGTTCTAAGAGGGAAGTTTATAGCTATAGAAGCCTACCTCAAGAAACAAGAAAAATCTCAAATAAACAATCTAACTTTGCACCTAAAGGAACTAGAGAAAGAAGAACAAACAAAACCTGAAGTTAGCAGAAGGAAAGAAATCATAAAGATCAGAGCAGAAATAAATGAAATAGAAACAAAGAAAACAAGAGCAAAGATCAATAAAACTAAAACTGGTTCTTTGAGAAGATAAACAACATTGATAAACCATTAGCCAGATTCATCAAGAAAAAGAGGGAGAGGACTCAACTCAATGAAATTAGAAATGAAAAATTACAACAGACACTGCAGAGATACAAAGCATCCTAAGAGACTACTACAAGCAACTCTATGCCAATAAAATGGACAACCTGTAAGAAATGGACAAATTCTTATAAAGGTATAACCTTCCAAGACTGAACCAGGAAGAAACAGAAAATATGAACAAACCAATCACAAGTAATTAAATTGAAACTGTTATTAAAAATCTTCCAACAAACAAAAGTCCAGGATCAGACGGCTTCACAGGTGAATTCTATCAAACATTTAGAGAAGAGCTAACACCTATCCTTCTCAAACTCTTCCAAAACATTGTAGAGGAAGGAGCACTCCCAAACTCGTTCTATGAGGCCACCATCACCCTGATGCTAAAACCAGACAAAGATACTGCAACAAAAGAAAATTACAGACCAATATCAGTGATGAATATAGATGCAAAAATCCTCCACAAAATACTAGCAAACAAAATCCAACAGCACATTAAAAGGATCATACACCATGATCAAGTGGGATTTATCCCAAGGATGCAAGGATTGTTCAATATATGCAAGTCAATCAATGTGATATACCATATTAGCAAATTGAAGAATAAAAACCATATGATCATCTCAATAGATGCAGAAAAAGCTTTTGACAAAATTCAACACAATTTATGATAAAAACTCTCCAGGAAGTAGGCATAGAGGGAACCTACCTCAACATAATAAAGGCCATATATGACCAACCCACAGCAAACATCATTCTCAATGGTGAAAAACTGAAACCATTTCCACTAAGATAAGGAAAAAGACAAGGATGTCCACTCTCACTGCTATTATTCAACATAGTTTTGGAAGGCTTAGCCACAGCAATCAGAGAAGAAAAAGAAAGAAAAGGAATACAAATTGCAAAAGAAGAAGTAAAACTGTCACTGTTTGCAGAGGACATGATACTATACATAGAGAATCCTAAAAATGCCACCAGAAAACTACTAGAGCTAATCAATGAATTCGGTAAAGTTGCAGGATACAAAATTAATGCACAGAAATCTCTTGCATTCCTATACACTAATGATTAAAAATCTGAAAGAGAAATTAAGGAAACACTTCCATTTACCATTGCAACAAAAAGAATAAAATACCTAGGAATAAACCTACCTAGGGAGACAAAAGACCTGTATGCAGAAAACTATAAGACACTGATGAAAGAAATTAAAGATGATACCAACAGATGGAGAGATATATACCATATTCTTGGATTGGAAGAATCAATATTGTGAAAATGACTATACTACCCAAAGCAATCTACAGATTCAATGCAATCCCTATCAAATTACCAATGGCATTTTTTACGGAACTAGAACAAAAAATCTTAAAATTTGTATGGAGACACAAAAGACCCCGAATACCCAAAGCAGTCTTGAGGGAAAAAAACAGAGTAGGAGGAATCAGAGTCCCTGACTTCATACTATACTATAAACCTACAGTAATCAAGACAATATGGTACTGGCAAAAACAGAAATATAGATCAATGGAACAAGATAGAAAGCCCAGAGATAAACCCACGCACCTATGGTCAACTAATCTATGCCAAAGGAGGCAAAGATATACAATGGAGAAAAGACAGTCTCTTCAATAAGTGGTGCTGGGAAAACTGAATAGCTACATGTAAAAGAATGAAATTAGAACACTCCCTAACACCATACACAAAAATAAACTCAAAATGGATTCGAGACCTAAATGTAAGACCGGATACTATAAAACTCTTAGAGGAAAACATAGGAAGAACACTCTTTGACATAAATCACAGCAAGATCTTTTTAGACCCACCTCCTAGAGGAACAAACAAATGGGACCTAATGAAACTTAAAAGCTTTTGCACAGCAAATGAAACCATAAACAAGACGAACAGACACCCCTCAGAATGGGAGAAAATATTTGCAAATGAATCAACAGACAAAGGATTAATCTCCAAAATATATAAACAGCTCATGCAGCTCAATATTAAGGAAACAACAACCCAATCCAAAAATGGGCAGAGGACCTAAATAGACGTTTCTCCAAAGAAGACATACAGATGGCCAAGAAGCACATGAAAAGTTGCTCAACATCACTAATTATTAGAGAAATACAAATCAAAACTACAATGAGGTATCACCTCACACCAGCTAGAATGGGCATCATCAGAAAATCTACAAGCGACACATGCTGGAGAGGGTGTGGAGAAAAGCGAACCCTCTTGCACTGTTGGTGGGAAAGTAAATTGATACAGCCACTATGGAGAACAGTATGGAGGTTCCTTAAAGAACTAAAAATAGAGTTACCATATGATCCAGAAATCCTACTAACTGGGCATATACCCAGAGAAAACCATAATTCAAAAAGACACATGCAACCCAGTGTTCATTGCAGCACTATTTACAATAGCCAGTTCATGGAAGTAACCTAAATGCCCATCAACAGTCTAATGGATAAAGAAGATGTGGTACATATATACAATGGAATATTACTCAGCCATAAAAAGGAACGAAATTGGGTCATTTGTTGAGACCTGGATGGACCCAGAGACTGTCATACAGAGTGAAGTAAGTCAGAAAGAGAAAAACAAATATTGTATATTAACGCATGTATGTGGAACCTTGAAAAATGGTATAGATCAACTGGTTTGCAGGGCAGAAGTTGAGACACAGATGTAGGGAACAAAAGTATGGACACCAAGGGGGGAAAGCTGCGGGCGGGTGGGGATGGTGGTGTGATGAATTGGGCTATTGGGATTGACATGTATACTCTGATGTGTATAAAAATGGATGACTAATAAGAACCTGTTGTATAAAAATATAAATTAAATTAAATTTATAAATTTAAAAAAAACAAAAAAATAAACAAATAAATAAGAACCAATATTATAAAGATGTTAAAGATATAGTTTAAAAGACCAAATTTGTCAGCATTTTCTAACTCAATTTATAGTGTCTGTGTGTCTTCCAGATTAATACAAATAGAAAAAGGATTAATCTTTTTTTTTTTAAATGTATTTATTTATTTATTTGGCTGCATTGGGTCTTCGTTGCTGCACGCGGGCTTTTCTAGTTGCGGCAAGCTGGGGCTAATCTTCATTGTGGTGCACAGGCCTCTCATTGTGGTAGCTTCTCGCTGCATAGCACTGGATGTAGGTGCGCGGGCTTCAGTAGTTGTGGCACGCAGGCTCAGTAGTTGTGGCTTGCAGGCTCTAGAGAGCAGGCTCAGTAGTTGTGGCACATGGGCTTAGTTGCTCCGCTGCATGTGAGATCTTCCCGGACCAGGGCTCGAACCCATATCCCCTTCATTGGCAGGCGGATTCTTAACCACTGCGCCACCAGGGAAGTCTCACAAAGGATCAATCTTAAGTTCTTTCATTATTTCCATGAAATGCCTCCTTTCATTTTCTAATCTTTCCTTGAAAAGTGAAACTTCAGTAATTGGATATCATTTTATTGCCCACCTGGAGCAAATGCATACAGAAAGCGGTGATCTTCACAGTGCTGCCCTATGGGTCCATCCAAAGCAGCATGTTCTGCGTAACCAATGCATTTAAGGACTGTGAAGAGGAACTGGCCCCCATCTTCTCTACTCTAATTTCCCAAACAATGTCTGTGAATATAGAGTCTTCACAACCTGATTTCCTAATTAAGAAACTGACATGTTTGGAAAAGATTTTAAATGACAGTGTTTGTCAAGCTGTTTGTTTAGTGAACTTTCTGGGTGTGCTGTTACACAAGAACTGTCTTAATTAAGGTTAATTGGTGCATAATTAGGGCGGCTGCTGACTTAAAAGATTCCACTAGTGATAAAGTGATGAGAACCCTTAATGTCTAGACAGAAGGAGAAAGCAATCACAATAAGCCAAATTTCAAGACACACTCTGTCTCCACTGTAGGGGCCACACCCTTGGTTTGACCTGTTTAGAAGAGCACATCTTAATCCACATGTTTGGGAACTCCTTGTGAGCTTTGGATAGAGCAAGTCTGATTCCAGCCTCATGGTAGTTAGAAAAAACAAAGAAAAATAAACGTTTTGGTGCTGCTTATTCTAAACTACGTTAATATTTAGCTCAGGTAACAATCAATCAACTACACTTTCTCTGGATTCTTATGTTTTCCCTTGTATAAAGGGAGCAATGGGGTGGGTAGGAAGATGGGCACAGAGAATAGAGGCAAAATTCTTCTCAATATTGGAGAATGGACCAGAAAGAATGCAAACACGAAAAGAACTCAAAATTAGGTTATAAAATTATTTTCTCTGGCATCTTTTTAAAACAAGATGAAAGCATCTAGCAATGGCTGGCTTTATTAAGAACTTATTTGGTAAACAACATAGATAGTAAATGAAAATGGAATAGCAACATGAAAAAGAAAAATCTCCTTTCTCCCCTCACTTGACTTTCAATCTTGTACTGCAAAAAGAAATCAGTCTACATTTTCTACTTCACGCAAAAGAATTTAGTGAAAGAAAATTACTGGTATATTTTAAAGATTCAGGAGCTCAAAGCAAGAAACTATTATGGACATGGCAAAGAGACTTAAACTGCTGTGCCCGCCCCCCCCAAAAAAGAAAGAAAAGTTATTTGGAAGCTAGAGATTGACTAGAATTTCCATAAGGAAGGGCCTGTTTTCCCTTGTTTTCGTTTGCGGCTAGTTTTTTTAATTTCCAATCCATCATGCACCAGTATTTTAGTAAAATACAATATAAATGAGTTACTAAATAAATTTAAAAAGACATAAAGCTCAACATCCGGTTAAACAGACATAAAATAATTAAGTGTTTTATATACAGTTGTTATATAAGCTGATAAGTATTTCTTTTCAATTTCTGTTGTAATCCCTGCGCAGAGCCCTGAGAAGTAGTGGGATCACGGCCGCAGAATTCCGTGCACCAGACACCGGCGTGGCTGCCCCGCCCATCGGGGGGTGGGGGTGGGTCCAGCTCTGCCGCTGGAGCATGCGCAGTCCACTTCCGCGTTCATTCCGGTGGAGGTCTTTTCCCTCACGGCCTTTGGAGCAGAGCCCTTCCTCTGACCTTGCCAGGCCTTTGGCCGAGGCTCCCTTGCACTGTGACTCTGAAGGGCTAGAAGTCGCAGGGGAGGTAAGAGTCCATGAGCATTGGGGTTTACGCGACGGGTGGTGTGAACCAGACTCCTTACGAGGAGCCTGGGAGGAGGGGCCTACAACACTCCAGGTACCCAGGTGGTTCTCATCCCAGGACCCCGCTTCCGCACCTGTAGAACTGCTGAGATTTGGTGAGCTTTTTCTGGGAAGAGTGGTCGGGGCTGCAGCGCCTGGGCTTGACTCCGCCATGCTCTGCGCCTGCCCTGATGCTTAGCTCCCTCCAGCCCATCCTCTCCCTGTCCATCCGTCAGGACCACACACCGGAACACACCCAGTGCGCCTCTTTGAAAAAAAAAGAAATGCTGCTCTATGAACCCCGCTTTGAATACAGCTGGACCAGGTAAGCCAACTTAACATCAGTCTGCACTTTCTCCAGTTGGTTGTTGCTTAATAATTGTTTTATAGTATATCTTCCCTCTTCATTATGGAGATTTGAAATGTCCATAAATTCGTAAAACCTTTTCTCAGGTCAGATCCACTTACGCCTCTGACATATTTAGGTATTCTTCCAAGAATACTTTATTGCTTCAGAGATACGATTTACTGCTCCCTAAAAGAATAGGTGCTAATAGGTACATTGCTTGCATTTGTGTTCAGTTTGAATACGTTGGACTTGGGGCAGATGAACCTTTGATAAATTCCGTTTCCCCCCGCACCCCAACCAATAATGCTGTGTTTAGCTGAAGTAGCCAGATTGGGACTAGTTTCCTGTAGCTGGTTGGGCCTTGCCTGGTGGTGTGTTCCCCTGGAAATTGAACCTCCCTCTGGGACACTTAGTGGAAAGTCTTTGCTTAGGATAACAGTCCTCACTGAAGATAAGAAAACTCCCTCCCACTGAAGAGTGGGCTAAGATGCCATCTAATTAATCAGAGCGAGGAGCTTCACAGGCTACCTGTGGGGCTGGCAGGTGAGTCACTGTACTTTCTGGTGGTGCATCCTAATTTTTGAGACATTGGATCACAGACACATGCTCTGAAGGCCAAGGATTTAATTTATCATCTGAAAAAAGGTGGGCTATTACAAGCCTCTTTTCAAAAGCATTTTTATTACCATATACAGACTTCTGCTTAGCCCACATCAAAGTGAATTCTGTATACCATCATTCTGTGAGAATCAGCAATTTACAAGTTTTCAGGATATTGAGAAGCAATGAAATACATCAATGTCTGATGCTCTACTGAACATGACTAAATCTCCTTAATGGCTTTGAAGGCAGTCAGGATTTTCGCATTCCTCTGTGTAATCATTAAAAACAACACTTCTCACAATGCTGGGCAAGAAACATAAAAGAATGGATGCGCAGACTGATTCTCTTTTATTCTGTGACATATTCTAGCTGTTTACTGAGCAAAACTCTGATAATTTTGTCCATTGTTCAACCATTAAAACTACAGTTGTAGAGTTAGCGGCAAGAGTGGTTATTCAAGCTTTTGTATTATTACTGGTCCATGTGTAAGACTTTTTGGTTAAAGCATTTACCCGTAGGGGACATTTTTTTTAAGCCATTTTATTGTTAAAGTTTTCCAAAGAAGCTTTTAGAAAAACCTTCCTAATTTTTTTTCTCCTCTTCTAATTATAAGGGAGCGTCCGACCTCATGGCTGTTGATACAATACCAAGAATTAGAGCAGAAATGGTCTACTCACCAGGTGGTTGATATATGCAAATTAGGGACTTCTAATTTATGTGACCCAGGGAATTGCCATAAAGCAACTTAGGTTCTTGGTCATTTAAGAAATATATTTTCCTAACTGACATTACAATAAATAGAAGATGTCCTTTTAAAGCTTGGAGAGGTAACTATTACTTCGAACTATATGAAATTGCCGTTATTGTGGGTCAAGAATTGTCAGGTATTGGCAATTTCATGTGGTCCACCCTAACAGATGATGTGGCATGTGTTTTTAGACTTCTTAAGGTTTGAGTCTGAAATGATTCTAAAAAGAACAACTTGGATACTTTTGGTAGATGGCCTGAGATTTGCCATAGAGTCTTACTTAATATTTTGAAATTAAAATGGATTTGCTTATAAAAAAGAAGAAAAAAAACAGATTTAGCTGTGACATCCTGTTAGTATCGAGAAGAACATCTAGGGATAGTGAGTGATGTGGTTTAATGAGCTCTAGGTGTGGCCATTGAAAGCAATGTGATTCCTTATCTTGGCATTCAAAATGACATTTGAGAGAGATACATTAAAGTGGATGATCATTTGAGGAACTTTTCAGTGTTGATTTCAAGATATAAAAATATCTGTTTATAAATCTTTGTATTGATTTGAAGATACACAAAGTTTGTTTAAATCTTTGTGTTGTTTTTTTATGCACTAAAGTGGGCAATCCTGCTGAGCTTTTCAGGTTATTGTTGATTTCAAGATACACGGAACCAGTTCTGTGGGCAGTTAATATTGCTCAAGTACCCTCCCAGTTTGAAAGGAGACTGACCTTTCTGTAGCCACATAAATGGGCGTTCTATGGAAGTATCAAACTCCCAGTGATTTTATTCAGTATAACTTGCCATTGAATTTGAATGTTTAGAAAGCAACTTCCACTCAAAAATCTTGCCATTGTCAACAGTAATTTGGATCTTTAAACATCTATATTCTGTATTGGAATGATATGCTGTATTTGTGAGCGCAAAGTAGCCGTGTGAATTTTTGGACAATGGTAAAGCAAATGTGTCATCTCTAAGGCTATCCAAATTTGGTAGTATTGTCACCGTTTACCCTTCCCCCTCCCCATAGCCTCAAGTCCATTCTCTAGTAAGTCTGTGTCTTTATTCCTGTTTCACCCCTAGGTTTTTCATGACATTTTTTTCCCTTAAATTCCATATATATGTGTTAGCATACGGTATTTGTCTCTCTCTTTCTGACTTACTTCACTCTGTATGACAGACTTTAGGTCTATCCACCTCATTACAAATAGCTCAATTTCGTTTCTTTTTATGGCTGAGTAATATTCCATTGTATATATGTGCCACATCTTCTTTATCCATTCATCCGATGATGGACACGTAGGTTGTTTCCATCTCTGGGCTATTGTAAATGGAGCTGCAATGAACATTTTGGTACATGACTCTTTTTGAATTATGGTTTTCTCAGGGTATATGCCCAGTAGTGGGATTGCTGTGTCGTATGGTAGTTCTATTTGTAGTTTTTTAAGGAACCTCCATACTGTTCTCCACAGTGGCTGTATCAATTTACATTCCCACCAACAGCGTAAGAGGGTTCCCTTTTCTCCACACCCTCTCCAGCATTTATTGTTTCTAGATTTTTTGATGATGGCCATTCTGACTGGTGTGAGATGATATCTCATTGTAGTTTTGATTTGCATTTCTCTAATGATTAGTGATGTTGAGCATTCTTTCATGTGTTTGTTGGCAGTCTGTATATCTTCTTTGGAGAAATGTCTGTTTAGGTCTTCTGCCCGGTTTTGGATTGGGTTGTTTGTTTTTTTGTTATTAAGCTGCATGAGCTGCTTATAAATTTTGGTGACAAAGCGAGAGAGAGGCATGGACATATATACACTACCAAACGTAAGGTAGATAGCTAGTGGGAAGCAGCCGCATAGCACAGGGAGATCAGCTCGGTGCTTTGTGACCGCCTGGAGGGGTGGGATAGGGAGGGTGGGAGGGAGGGAGACGCAAGCGGGAAGAGATATGGGAACATATGTATATATATAACTGATTCATTTTGTTGTGAAGCTGAAACTAACATACCATTGTAAAGCAATTACAGTCCAATAAAGATGTTAAAAAAAAAACAAATTTGGTAGTATTCATTTTCAAAGTATATGTATTTATATACATTCTGAGTAATAAAACATATCATTCCAAGCTAATAAGCAGACTCTTAAGAATTATACATATATTGCTTTGTGCTTATAAAGTACTACTTACCGAAGTCCAACTTTATTGTCACATTTTAGTCTTAAATGCATTAATATCAAATCAGCATCTTTCAAATTTTGTCATATCTATCTTTCATTAAACAAAATTTATTTATTCCATACCACCAATGTACTGGATACTGAGCAAAATGTTTTTGTATATCTTATAACATTGTCACAACCCTATAAGTATCTGTAATCCCCATTGTCTGTCCTCAGATATACACCTAGTGACTGGAGCCAAGTCTTTCCTTTTTCATAGTATAAGAATTGCCTGAAATGCATACTGCACGAATAACTAGATGTTTTGAAATTCCTACACTAGTATGTCTCAGATTTTGATAAAAGTCACCTGGGAATCTTGCTAAAATGTTGATTCTAATTCAGTTTCTTGGAATAGAGCTGGAAGTTCTGCATTTCTAACAAGCTCGCAGGTGATGCTGCTGACCCATGTATCCCATCTGGAACGTCAGAGGTCTACACAATTAAATGCATGGTCAGGTAGAGAATGACTGCTCTTTGAAATAGACAACCGCTTTGAGGAGAAGAGGTGTCAGGAATCAACCATATCCTATAGAGCTGCCAACAAACAGTATTCTAGGTGTACAGGCTCCTGGAACTCACAAAATTAAATAGGAGTTGGGAGATGTGGGAGACGTGTCCAAAGGTATTTTAGTTTGGTGAGCCTATGCAAAGCAGGAGCAAAGGAATAAGAGATGGTCAGAAATAGAACAGTCAGGGCTGAAATAAGGAAGAGACAAGTGGAAGTTATGGGGAACCACCTTCACACCCTGTTACGATTGGCCTCTGGTAAATGAGTTCTTAAAAATAAAAGATTCCTCCCCTAAGAATACACCTTAATTGGAGCACTCATCATACAAGACTATCAAGACTAGTCTGATTCTCTGTCTCCTGGAGGGCAGAGACTATAATTTGCTCACCTGACAATGAATGAGAGCAGGAAGATGCTGAGATCAGGCACTCTCTAACTCTGGTTATCCATCAACCAGACTTCGGTTAGTAGGGATTAGTTCATTTGTCATGTAGTAACTTAATATTCAAAACGTTATACTGGGAGCAGCAGCTTCACCTGGGAACTTGTTAGAAAAGCTAATTCTTGGTCCCCATCCCAGACCTACTGTATCAGAATCTGCAGATTAGCAAGATCCCCCAAGTGATTCCTATGTACTTTAAAGTCTGAGATGCACTGATATAGCAAAAAGCAGGAGTCTAGGAGAAAGATTGGATTGGCTGCTAGATTTTGATGATAACACTGAGGAGTGTGGGAAAGAAAACTGACTTTTACTTTCGGGCTTACCAAAGAGAGGAAGCTTAGAGGACACAAGGATGCTGGCTTCACTAAACCAGAGCTGCAAATCTAAAGCTACTGCTCGGAGCAGAAAAGAGCTCTTTGGACAACACTATTAACTTGGACACACCAAGCAATGCACAGAGTATTGCCTCTCAGGGCCAGAATGCCTAAGCAGTTACTTTCCTGGCAGCATCAATGACCACCTATTACCAGATCCAGAAACAAGAGGATTTGCAGCTCAGTCCAACAGCAGTCACCTCTGTCACTTGGATAACCTTGCATCCCAGCCCAGGGAAGGTACATATGGGGAGTTAACATTGTTTAAGGAAAACAAAACGCAGTTATCTTTCTCCTTCTTCAGAGCGCTTTCACTCCTTTGTAGAAAGCTACCTCTTTAAGGACATAACACGCGTTACTTTAAACTGTAGAGTCAAGATCAAAAGCAGCTGAGGAAGAAAGATGCCAGCTGCTTACAGCTCCTTGCCTCTTCCTCTATTATGATACTAAGCACGTTGCTGGGATTGGTTTACAGGCAGTATAAATAGCATCTCCTTTGTTACACACCATACCAAACCACATTTATTTAGCTCAGGATTCTGGACTTATTTGGGCAGTTCCGGCCTTAGTTGGCATGTGTTTGTGGTCAGCTGCTGGCTTGGCTGGGGGCTGGCTGTTCAAGGTGACCTCTGTAGGCCACTTCGTTTATGCCTTGGTGGTCTCTCATCCTCCAGCAGGCTAGCCCAGGCTTGTTCATATGTCAGTAGTAGGGTTCCAGGAGCTCAAGCAAGGTATGTGAAGTCCCTGTGTCCCAGTCTGGAACCAGCACATAGTCACTTATAGTGCATTTCATTGGCCAAAGTCACATGGCCAGCTCAAACCCAAGGGTTAGGGAATAGACACAAAATGCTTTGGTATACTACTGCAACTGCTGTGAATACAGGGAAGGGGAGAACTGTGCCCATTTTTGCAGTCGGTCTACCACACATTAGATGAAGAATCAGGAGACTTCCACAGGCAGGGACCCTGCTTCATTCATTTGATTTCTCTAGCGCCATCTTGGTGTGCTCAGCACCTGACACTTTTGGGCATTTAACAGGTGTCTTAGAAACAGTTTAATTCGTTTTGGTTTGCTCCTTAAATAGGCTTTGAAATCTCTGATCAGAATCAAAATTCTGTTAAAATGTGATGATTACCATACAGAGATTATCTGATTACTCTGACTAGGAGAAAAATTGCATATTTTAAAATATTGCATATTTAACAATTTATAGGAAAAGTCATGGTAAGAAAATTAGAAAACATGAAATTTGAATGACCTTGTTGAAAATAGGCCTTGCCTCACTTAATAAAAATTCTGACAAAAAGTTTGCCCAAAGATATTTATTATAACATTCTTTATAAAACAAACTGTGAGACTAATAAAAGTATAATTCTAAATTTAGAGGATGGTTCTGGTATATCCACCTGACAGAATATTAAACATCTATTATAAAGATGTGGAAAATATTTTATAATGAAAATACAATAAATATATAAGTATTCATATGAACTTTATTATATATTTTATATGTTATAAAATGCTTAAATATAATAAATATGCTAGGTATATTATCAATATTACATTTACATAATACATATTTATAAAATTATATATAACTTTATTTGATGCAATATATTATATAAACATGAATAATAGTTATTCAGGGACTATGATTAAATGTAAGGTGTGGCTATATATGGGCAGATGAGCTACAATTACTATGTTTTTGCTTTTCTCTATTTTCCAAATATCCTTCAGTGTAAATATATGTTATGCTTAAAAAAGTTAACAGAAAGAAGGAAAAAAGGAAGGAAGGAGGGAAGAAAGGCTTCCATCTTGTCTTTTCTATAAGGACTCTTCCTATCACATCACAGGTTGTTCTCTCGGTCATTTAATTCATTCCCCTAACTTCTAGTAATACCACAGCAAAGTTACCCAGAAAGTTCCAGGGAACAAGTTCAATGGTTCAACAATCTTCACAGTTATGGAATTCTACTCTCCTGGAAAGTTTCGTTGGGAAGAGCATGTAGGTTTTAGTCATGGGAATAGCAGATATATGGGCCCAAAGACCTAATGTGACTTTACTGGAAAAGTTGAATATCAAGGACAGTCTTGAAGAAGAAATTGTCTTGGTGGCAGTGGAGGATGAGGGTGAGAGGGACGTAGGAAGTCAGCCTTATCTCAGGAAGCCATGTGATGAAAGGGAAAGGATGCACATGGCCTAGGGTGGGGGAGGGTGGGGAGACAGAATCTGCTGACTAAGGTCACATGTCAATGATGACAGAGGGGTATTTGGAGATGACCATTAGGAAGGAATCAGAAGGCAGTTTCAATGTGGAGTCATTATTGTGCTATAATTGCTCCTTGGGCTGACTTGCAATGGAGAAACACCAGTTTCATCATTTTTTATCATTATTTTTAATCTCAGTCAAGAGATCTCCTTTTCCTTCATTTTCTTTTTCCTCCTTTCCTTTCTCTTTTTGCTTCTCCTTTTCTTCTTTCTCTTCCTCCCCCATGTTTCACTTCCCAAGTCACTGCCAATCCCCAGCACAAGGAATAATCTCCAAACTGATGGACATGTAAGCTCCCAGTCATGATTTGATCGTCCTTGAGTGTAGTTACCCTCCTCTAATAGTCGACAGTCATCCCTATTCACTCCCACCTCAGTATTCTCTTCTAAATCATTTAAAATCTCTCCACTGCAGACTTCTTTCCTCCCTGATTTATAAACATGGGATGTCAGAGACTTTCTTCAGGCTGGTTCATTTAAATATTAAAACATTTCAGCAGTGTGCAACCACCTTTAAATTTCAGCTTTCATGGCTTGTGCTTTTACTAAATTAATTGTCAGCACTTCCATAGCATTTGTGATTTTCAAAGCAGTCCACAAACGGTAATTAATGCTAATGCTACCCTAAGAGAATGCTATAACTAGCTAACTGACTGAACTTAATCTCAAATTATTTTTAAATGGTTTTCAACTTCTGAGGGAAGTTGCAGAGAACATGGAAGAGTATATAGTGTTTGCTATCCTTTACTGCCTCCTAAAAGTAATGATGCAGCAAATTGAAGTGAATCATCCTCAAAAAGATATTAAGGTTTGATCCACCTGGAATTAATCATCTCTAAGGTTTACCTGTTGCCTAAACTGCATTGACCAAAGCAGTGCTTGGAATAAACATCTGAAGACAAAAATACTTCATAATCTGGCCATCTGTTTTCTCTTTATTTACATGAATTGCAATCCTAAGATTTTAATCACCCTGCTTTCTTTGCTTCTTACCGCTATTTGCAAAACAAAACAAAACAAAACAAAAACAAAAGATGAACAGAATAAAAATATGGTTTGCCCTGCAGTCAATTAATTGCATTTAAGCATTTATTTAATACCTACTAAGTGCCACATGTACTTCCAGGGGGAAGAGTGAAAACAATAAAATAAAGCAAAATAACAACCCATTGTTTTTGCCTTAAGAGTAGCCTTCAATTTAGTCATGAAATTAAGCTAATATGTAAAAATGATAAACAGTTACTAGGCTCTGGGTCCACAGCGCAGTATGGGGGGGAAAAAAAGAAATCCTTATGGACTGGAGGAACCGGGTGGGGCTTCAAGGAAGACTTAAGTATGGAGTTGGCATTATTAGGTGGGTTGGTGGGTTTTGAACCACTCTGAAGTATTAAGGGAGCCACTACAAGTTCTTGAGCAGGAGGTAGGCAGGTAGAAGAACTGTTTTCAGCTGAGTCATAAGCAGGATATCCTGGAGGTTGGATAGATGGAACATCAGCTTGAGGACTCAGTGGGAGGGACAGAGAGCATTGGACTCAGATGACCGTGGGTTTAAATTCTCCTCTGTAGATGGATGACCTTGAGAAAATTCTATCCCTCTTGAGCTTGTTTCCTCATCTGTAGAGGAGGGTAATGATAATTGTACCTAATGTGTGGTGATGTGAGATTTAAATGAGGTAGTACAGGAAAAGTACTATCCTTGACCCTGGATAGAGGCATGATGGAAACTTGTATTAAATGATAGGGATCATTTTTTTTTCTTTTGATCAACAAATGAAGCATTTTTCCATCTATGTCCTAGTTGTGTGTTCTCCTTCACGATGAAATAGAAGTCTTAAGGCTTGCATTTGTTTCCTGGGGTATGTCAGACTGTTCTAAATGACCATATTAATAGAGCAAAATGAAATACCCAAGGGTATTTAAAAAAAAAACTATTCAAATTTATTACTTAGCTGACAAGAAAGCAAAGAGTCTTTGAGAGCTACAGACTTGGTGAAGGCAGGTATCCAGTGGGTCAGAGGAAGGCAGGGGGTGGTTTCCAGAAAGCATCTATTGAACCCATGTGATGTGGAGCCTGGGTTTTCACAGCTTCCTGGGCGTGCTTGAGTTAGGTGATAAAGCTTTCAGCTCACAGCCCACCAGTGGGCAGTGTATTTGGGTGGTGCCATCTGCCCCTCAAATTGACCACAAAGGACTGTGTCTAGCTATAAGGGTGAAGGGGGAGTAAGTCTGCCCCACCTCCTGCTTCCTAATGCAAGGAAATTGCCCTCTTGAGCTTTGGCTCTGGGTGGAAGGAAAAAAAAAGTCATCTTAGAGAATTCATAGCCAGCCCACACATGAGCTTGAATCTTGAATTAGTCTGATTTGTGTGCTCCGAAAAAGCTTCCAGCTGAGAACTTCGTATAAAGTATGATGATGCTTCCAGGTACCTGGCAGAAAAAAAAAAAAAAAAAATCCCACAAATCCAAATCCTCCCTAGACCAGACCTTCTCAAATTCTGCTGTGCATGGGGTTATGATTAAAATGCAGATTCTGATTCGGTAGGTTTGGGGCTTGAGATTCTGCAAGTTTACAGTCTCTCAGGTGAAGCAGCTACTGCTGGTCCATGGATCACACTTTAAGCGAAAAAGCCCACCTTCAACTCAGAGGTCTCCAAGAAGGTCCACAGAAAACATCCCAAGGATATGAAATCACAATCCGTGACTTTAAAAGACAAAAGAAAGCAAAATCCAGCAGGAACAAGAGAGAGAATTAGACCAGCAAAGATTTCAGATATTAGAATTATCCAACTCAGAATATAAAATGGATGCTTCGTGCATTTTAATACTTTATGAGATCAAGGAGAAAAAAACTTACATGAATATCTGATAAGGTCTAGAAAAGTGGAAAAGAACTTATAGACATGAAAAATATACATATATAATTATAAAGTTTTATAAATTAATGGATGGGTTCAATAGCAGATTAAATGAAGCTGAAGAGAAAATTATTTTTTTAACTGCAATATAGACTTAAAAAATGTATTTAGAATGAAACAAAAAGACAATGGAGTAGAGGAAATATCTGAAGAAATATTACTAGAGGATTCTCTAGAATTAAAGATAAAAAGCTTCAGCTTCAGGATGTCCAGCAAATTTGAAACAGAATAATATAAAATAAATCTATGCCAGAGAGAAGCTATTCAAAGTTACTTAGTGAATAAGATGAATTAACCCCGCCCCCAAAAGGTCAATTAACGAATTGTCAACTTAACAGCAATAACAATGGAAACCGGAAGATAGTAAAACCGTATTTTCAATAATTTGGGAGAAAATAATACCTAACCTAGAGTTTCCTATCCAAACAAATCAAAAACCAACTATTTTTCATAATGAAAACAAAGCTTTTTCAAAAGTATAAAAACATAATTTTGGGACTTCCCTGGTGGTGCAGTGGTTAAGAATCCACCTGCCAATGCAGGGGACACGGGTTCGAGCCCTGGCCCGGGAAGATCCCACATGCCGCGGAGCAACTACTGAGTGTGCGCGCCTAGAGCCCATGCTCTGCGACAAGAGAAGCCACCGCAAGGGGAAGCCCGCGCGCCACAAGGTACAGTAGCCCTCATGCGCAGCAACAAAGACCCAATGCAGTCAAAAATAAATAGATAAATAAAATAAAATAAAATAACATAGTTTATCATCAGTAGTGTATCCCTAAAGGAAATTCTAGACAATGTATTTCAGACAGAAGGAAAATGATTCCAGATAGAAATTTTATGAGGCAAGGAGGAATCATTAGCAAAAAAAGTATTTTTTTAAGAGACATAATACACGATAACAAAAAGAGGGGAGGTGATATTGGATTTATCATGTTTAATGTCCTCGTATTGTCCTTGAGATTTTTTAAATTTATTTTTTATTACTCATCAGTCTTATTTTTTAAACATACCACTTATTTTGTTGGAATTGTCAAAGACTGCATTTAGATCTCATAATGCTTTTATTAAATGTTTACAACAGTAAATAGTTTGACTTCAATAAATATTATTGGTCTTTGTGTACTGATCAATGCATGTTATCCATTGAACGATTTCATAGATTATCAATTTATTTTATGTGTACCAAAGATAAACTTTTGTGTTTGATAAGTGAGTTTTCATTTTCCGTTTTTAGGGAAACCAACAAAAGGAGAGAAGCACAATGTGTAACTTTGAAGCTAGTGGAAATGAAATGAAAAAAATCAATGTAAACAAAGTCAGAAAGGAAAGATGAAGTAACATAGAAAAGATGGCCTACATTAAACACACACAACAATGGAAATAAACCTAAATATAATAGTAGACATTGACGTTAAGTATAATAGATTTTAGTGGATAAAAATTGATTAAACGTTTCAGACAATGATTGTCAGATGTGAGAAAAAAGGTAAACATCTGAGTGATTCCTGTAGAGTGGGCCTTGGACCAGCAATATTAACGTCACCTGGGAAATTGTTAGAAATACAGATTCTTGAACCCATCCCAGACCATCAGAGTCTGTGATGGTAGGAGCTTTAACAAGCCCTTTGAGAGCCACTGCTCCAGCTACATGTTCTCTACAGAAGACATGTTAAAACATGAAAAGAGACCCCTGAAAGGATGTTAGTCGATAAATACACAAATGGTCACATTGAGTTCTGTGCAGCAGTTGCAAATCAGCCATGTAATATATTGGTCAAAAGTGCAGATTCCAGGACCTCACCCGATATCTGGTTATCAGTCTTCGGTTGGCCCTAAGATTTGTCATTTTAAATGTGTGCTACATACCCCAAGGTGTAAGAGCCACTATTATACTCAAGGGAAGTAGAAAATCTTTGAATTCCTTGGCCAAATCGGGGTCTGAGGATCATCGAGAAAAGGAAGAGGAGCGTCAGGACTAAAGTGTGGGGCAGGGGGATTTGTGAAAGGGAGTGGCTAGTGGACAATTAACTGGCAGTGCAGAATGTAAAAGAATTTTATGAACAGTGATACCTAATATTCCATGTGAATTGTTTCCATGGCTACAGTATACCCCCAAACTGATCCTTCTAAATCCTAAATGAAATCAGCCACACGCAGACATGCATTGTAGGTGTTTTTTGTTTTTGTGTTTGTTTCTTGAACGTCGATGAGGCTTATGTGGGTGGTGGTATGTAGGTTAACAGGTGCTATCTATATAGGATGAGAAGGCCATCTTCCTCTGCAGATGTGGTGGCTCAGAGGGGGGATGTTAACACTGGAAGCATCCCTGGACTCCTCAGATGACTTGGGGGAAGACTGATATTCCAGTGAGGATAGACTGGGAACGTGAGCAAACTTTCCAAGCTCTGAAGAGTTAGGGACACCCCAGATGACATCTGGCTCCACAATTCTTGTGCCAATCCTGGTACCACAAAGCAAGAGTTCACTGCTGCTTGTTGACTCGCCTTGACTGAATCTTTATCCTCATTTCTGAAAAGGATATGAAATTTTAGGTCTAGGCATGTGAATTCTCTGACAGCAACGAGAACAGTGCTCACTTTCTGTGGATAGCCAAGTTTGAGAACCTGACCACACCCTTGAAATGTACGCCTCATTTCATATCACTGGGGCTGTGTTTCCTGCAAGCACCTCAGAACTAACTCTATCCTTACTGTTATCCATCTGCAGGTTATTCAAGGATTCAAGCACAAAGCAAGACTTATACTGTGTCCTAAATCTGTCAGTGGCAAGTGTTAAGCAATACAAAGTACTAGGTAAACAACTTAGAATAATAACTTGGATTTAAGACACTGTTGGAAAAAGTTATGATGTAGTCAGGACGTATTCAGCCTGTTTGCCGAGTAAAGCCTTTTTTTTTCCTGTGTGGAAAGAAAATGAAGTCAGTTTTTTTCCTTCCTGGGATCCATCTTGTGCACTGAAATATAAAAATAAAATAGAATTTGAATTTCAGATTTCAGATTTCCTACTTGAAGGAGCTCAAATCCTTGGCAAAGCTGTGGATTACTAGGCGGCAACATAGGGAAGAAAATACAAATTATAGAGGCACCAGCTGCTGTTTAATATTTAGGGTGAACTTACATCCCAGTGTTGGCCTTGAGGGTAGAGCATATTTTCTTGAGAATCAATCTAAATCCAGAAGTTAAACTTTACTATGACCCAAAACTTGAATAAATGATAATCATGAAAATTGGACAGTTGTGACTTTGTGCTTATTTTACTTAAGTTAGTTATTATCTGGAGAGTGCCAGATCTTTAAAATGTAGAGAAGAAAAAAAACCCATGCAACTCCCAATTCCACATTCTCAGCTATTGCACATCCTGTGAAATCTCAAAGTTTACCCCATGATTTCTGTGAGTCCTAAAAAACTTATGGTGTCTTCTGTTTCTGAGCTTCTGTTTTCATCTACAGTATTTACACCCCATGTCATGTTGACCCCAAAATAAAAGTGGTCTCGATTTCCAGTAGACACTATCATAAAAAAGAAAACTATACAAAAATCCACTCACATGGACCATGTATATGGTTTCACTCGTAATTTGGGGTCCTCGGAGAAATTACAGTTCACACTGTCCATTAGGAAGCTGTGGGTCGTTAACACAACCTTTGCTGGCTTTATTGACTACCCCCCTGGAGTTCTAAGCCCTGTTTTTTTTTTAAAATACATGTATTTATTTTTGGCTGCATTGGTCTTCGTTGCTGCACATGGGCTTTCTCTAGTTGCGGCGAGCGAGGGCTACTCTTTGTTGCGGTGCGAGGGCTTCTCATTGCTGTGGCTTCTCTTGTGGCACAGCATGGACTCTAGGCACGTGGGCTTCAGTAGTTGTGTCACGTGGGCTTCAGTAGTTGTGGCTTGCAGGCTCTAGAGTGCAGGCTCAGTAGTTGTGGCACACAGGCTTAGTTGCTCCACGGCATGTGGGATCTTCCTGGACCAGGGCTTGAACCCGTGTCCCCTGCATTGACAGGTGGGTTCTTAACTACTGTGCCACCAGGGAAACCCTAAGCCCTGTTTTATGTGTGAGGGAACGGAGGCTCAGAAAGATCCTGGGATTTGCCAAAGTCACACAGCCAACTAGGGCAGGCATTGTATCCATCTCCTTTAATTCTAGATCCTTTTACAATGTTAGTGGAGAAAAAAAGAGTACTGGTCATGATTTGGCACTAACTGCACATACGAGCCTGAAAGTGTACTTAATGTACCTATCCTCGAATTGCTGACATAAGTGAATTGTTTCTTTTTTGTGCCATTTTGCTTCAAATGATTTGCAGAGAAAATAAGCTATTGATTTTCCAAATCTTGTGCAAGTTATTGGTGAAGGGTAAGTACTGAGATTTCCAACTGGGCTCTAAAATGTTGACAGCAACAAACATTATAGTGACACTACTGTGAGTATGGAGAAGGGATGTTAAAAGGTCACTACAGTCTGTGTCAAGGCAAATTGACTGGACTGAAATCAAGAAGGAAAAAAGAGCTGCATTTGGGGGGCAAAGAAAAATAATACAGCATTGTAATGAAATGTGTTTAAATTTCAGCCAGAGGAGGAAAAATCTGGTGTGCAGTGACCAGTCACTGTCCACTTTATTATTATTATTTTTTTTTACGGGAAACCGTGGACTCCTTGAGACAAAGAAATAGTCCAGATGAGCAATGGGAATCAGACCAGCAGGTCCAATTATAACCCAGAGGCATAGTTCGGCAGTTATGTGCTGTGGAAAAAAAGACTTCTGGACCTCCATAAATCACCCCAAATATCCCCATTCTTGACAGCACCACCATTCAAGGGCTTATCTTTTGAGCTCAAAGGATAGCATTACTAATGTAAAAGATCTTTAGCCTATTGAGGGAACAGGCACTATATATAAATCTCAACTAATAGTCTCTGAGAAATAATCCAACTTTTAGCACATAAAAACTTTCTGGATTCCAAGAACAAATGTCACCAGCTGAGGTGAAATTACATATTTCTGTTGCTTGGTTCAGTGCAGGAACGTTTTGAGAATAAACCGTGGGGCTATGACCCCATTTCACAACCTACCCACAATAAATTCATCTTGTAACTTCACCCAAACAACAGCAGCTACTAACACCCCTTAGAGAGACAGATAAAGTAACCTTCTTTGGTAATCAGATGCTGTTATTTTCAGGATATGTTTTACTGAACAATTTTCTGTGTTTTTGCAATAAAGAAAATTATTTTGACCTTTGTGCACCTACGTTTGTTTAAAAAAATATAAAAACACAACTGTCCTATTTCTAGCTGTAAACCAGACTTTGAGGGAACTTTTGGCTGTGGTTCTTATTTGGATTGACCTGGCAGTGAATATATTGTTTTGATCCCTGTTGAATCTGGGCAGTCACAATTTTTGTGCATTCAGTTAGAATTCAGAGGATTATGTATGCCTCTTTTTATGCAAAGGATAGATAAATACATCCACATTCTTTTTAGAGATCAGGACGAAAACTACAAAAACAGCAGAGTAACACCTCAATTAACTCAATTACTGGAGAGATTTATATATAGATTTGGGGCTAAACAAAAGTCAATCAAGAAATCCTTTTTTTTTCCCTCAACATTTTTTAAATTAAAAAAATGCTCTAAAATCTGTTAATTTAATAAGTATATTGTGATGACACACTAGACCCTCTCCTTTTAATATAGTGCAAGATTGTCAGGTAAAAGCATATGGGTTTGGGCTTAATTTATACTTAACTAAAATATGCCTCAAGATTTTGAAAAACATTTAGTAATACATAGCTCACACTTACATGGTACCTTCTGCGCCCCATTTACTTTTCTGAGTTTTGTATGGGTATCTCTATGTATGTATATGTACACATACATATACATTCACACATTTAATCCTTATTCCACGCTGGAAAGCAGGTACTGTTAGTAATATTCCCATTTTACAAATAAGGAAACTGAGGCACTGAGAAGATAAGTAACCTGACAAAACTACACTGCATGGAAGAACCATGGTGGGAATCCCAACACTCTGGCCCCAGAGCCTGTCCTCTTAATCACTATGCTATATTGCCCTGAGGTCAAGTCCTTATTCGGCTTCTTCTAGGAGGGAAACAACAATTTCTGGAGGATTGAGGTGCTGTGGTTTGCTGGTGTGGGACAGAGTGGGCGTAGATTAAATTCCTTTTCTTCTGTAATCAGCTTCATGACCTTGGGAAAGTCACTTTGGGCCTTAGGATTCTGCTTTTTGCCATGAATTAAAGGGGTTAGTCTAGACCCAAGCTGTCCATTAGGTAGCCCCTAGCCAAGCACTTGAAACGTGGCCAAATTGAGATTGCCCTATGTGTAAAACCCACACCAGGCTTCAGAGCCTGAGTATGAAAAAAAGAATGTAAAATTATCTAGTGTTCTTTTTTTAAAATTAATTAATTAATTAAAGGTTGCCTTGAGTCGTCGTTGCTGCACACGGGCTTTCTCTAGTTGCAGCGAGCGGGGGCTACTCTTTGTTGCGGTGTGCGGGGCTTCTCATTGTGGTGGCTTCTCTTGTTGCAGAGCGCGGGCTCTAGGTACGCCGGCTCAGTAGTTGTGGTGCATGGTCTTAGTTGCTCCATGACATGTGGGATCTTCCCAGACCAGGGATATCGAACCCGTGCCCCTGCGTTGGCAAGCAGATTCTTAACCACTGTGCCACCAGGGAAGTCCCTCTAGTGTTTTTTATATTGTTTATGTGTTGAAATGATAATATTTTGCATCTACTGGGCGAAATAAAATATATTAAAGTTAAATTCACCTGTTTATTCTTCTAATGTGACTATTAGAAACATTAAAATTCCATGTGAGACTTATGTTGTGGCTCACGTGATATTTCCACTGGATTGTAGTAACAGTTCTTCACCCACATTCGCCTTGATATTTCCAAGTGAAACACCTCGATAGGAATAGGCAGGGAGATGCACAGTTCCAGAAACATTAGCTTTATTATCACGATTTTCTCACTTGCTTAAGAAAATTTTAGACTGCATGTTCATGACATTGACATTATAAAAATAACTCAAGTCCTCTCCAAGTCATTAAAAAAGTTAGTTATTTGCAAATGTTGCTGTTTGTCATTAGGAACAAATTATTCGGCCACACTTCAAACTGAGTTGTCATTCTGGTGTGTCAAGATATCACAAGTGCCCCAGATATTTCTAATAATCCTTCCAGTACTGAGATTCTGCAGTTCTGTTTTTACAGAAGCCCAGCCATGGACTTCCTATGAGATGACAATGGACAAATAAAGATACAAAGGTTTATAATTTGGAGAATGTCAGGCGTACTGTCATCATTTGCCTTTTTCTTAAAGAGGAGCTAATGATCTTGGGAAGCTGCCAACAGTGGACTCGCTGGAGGAAAGCAAATTCAAAGTGATGGGACTAACTGGCCTGGCCAGGAGCACAGACCTGGTATTCCTCTCATGGTTTGCAGTTATGCCCCTGGGTTTGCTTGCTGTCACAAGGAGCACTGTTTCTACCTGCACAAGGTGTGGCAAGAGCAGCTGTGTTCTCAGTTTCCACTGTCAGTGTTGCTGAAGGCAAGACACTTCATACAGCTGTCCCAGCAAGCCCTGGGGATAATCTGATCGTCTACCTTTGCCCTGGCATCATGCAAGTTGGATGATAAAGATCAGCTTCTGGTTAAAAGTTATACTTCTGGATAATTTACCATCTTCAAGGTGTTGTGGGGTGATTCATGGAATATAGAAGGTGTCGGCAGTCGGATAGGATATAGGATAGTGTATTATATTAATATTATTATTATCAGTAGGATAATAATAATTCAGAAAAGAATTCTTAAATTTTCTTTAAATAATATTGTCAATCATTTCACTAAATCCATGCAGTATACTACAAATGTATCTCAGATAAAAGATAGATTTATCAAATAAGGGATGGGTTGGAGCCAAAGAGGATAAAAACCACTTGAAAAACTCCTTCCTTCCCCTATCCTTGCCCTCCCATCCTTCAGATCATAATCAGAAGCCACAATAACACAGGTGGATCATGCGAGCTTTCTGCACTCAAGGGGTTAATATTGTAATACAGTGGTGCTCAAAGTGTAGCCCCTGGGTCACAGCACTAGCGTCACCTGGGGACTTAGAAATGCGAATTCTTGGGTCTCACCCCAGGCACTGAAGCAGACACTGGCGGTGAAGCTCAGGAGCTGATGTTTTTGTTTGATTTTTTTTTTTTTTTTTTTTTTTTTGCCGTACGCGGGCCTCTCACTGTTGTGGCCTCTCCCGTTGTGGAGCACAGGCTCCGGATGCGCAGGCTCAGCGGCCATGGCTCACGGACCCAGCCGCTCCGCGGCATGTGGGATCTTCCCGGACCGGGGCATGAACCCATGTCCCCTGTATCGGCAGGCGGACTCTCAACCACTGTGCCACCAGGGAAGCCCAGGAACTGATGTTTTAACAAGCCCTCCAGAATAATCCCCACGTGTTAACGTGGGAGAACCTGTGCTGTGTAAACACTGCTGGTTCTGGACCAGATTCCTTTTACCTGCTGATGCCTTCACCTGTGAGTATCTGTGGGCAGCTAACAGCCCACAGCTGCAACCTTTGCCAAACAGTTGTCCTTGGTTGAAACCCCTTGCCCAGACACGGAGACACCTCAGGGGTTATGCTCCAACCTCCACTGTGGAGCCTGGCCAACCAGCAACTGATGTGGGCATACCAAAGCCCCTTTACTTCAAGGCAGGATGACTCTGTAGCATGGTTTGTACTGCAGAGTTCCTCTGTGGGATCAGGCTGATGTTACACTTTGACACCACATCCTTGCTCATCTCCTTGCCCTTCCCTGTCTTGCTCTTTCACTCCCTTATAAGGAGTCCTCCCTCAATACAGCACATGCACCCAATCCTTGTCTTAGGCTCTGCTTCCAGAGAATCTGCTCACCTACAATCACGGGTCAGAAAACTGTGGCCTGCAGGCCAGTCACCAGTTTGTGCAAATAAAGTTTTATTGGAAAATAGCTCTGCCCGCTATTTACGTATTGCCTACGGCTGCTTTTGCACCACCGTAGCAGACCTAAATAGTTGCGACAGAAACTGTATATTCCACAAATTCTGAAATACTTACTATCTAGCTTTTTAAGGAAGAATTTGTTGATGTCCACCTAAGACATTAGCCAAGATCAGTTGGACAAAAGCTAGAAGGGAACAAAGATTCTACCATGTATTAAGCATGGGTTAGAAGCAGTGGTGTTGCTGGAGCCAGTTATGCATGTCTCTTTCCAGCTCTACATCACTTTGGTTGCTTGAAATCAGCCATGATGGGAATATTTCCAGATGGGAATATTTCCAAATGGAAATTGGCAAATTCTACAAAACAGATTATTTTTTTCCTGGAAAGCCAGGTGTTAAGTATTTACCAGCACACCACTGGTTCTAAGCGAGGTGTCTTATACCCTTTAGCATGGTACAGAGAGTTAAGACTCTTTAATGGAAGGCAAGAGGAAAACAGGTTGAGATCTCCCAAGTACATATGAAAGCACTCTTAAAACAGTGATTTTAATTTTTTTTAAATACAAAATCTTTCTCTTGTGGCCACGTATGATCTCTGGGATCTGCCTCCATTTAAAAAAAAAATTTATTTCTATACTGGTCTGTGCTATTTACTAAATTTGCTGTGAGATGGGGCCCTCCCTCAGCTCACTCTAGCAGGTTGTCTCCTTGTGGTCAGTCTAGGAACTCACAGCTTTCCTAACAGATTCTCTTGGGCATCTGTTTGGTCTCAGAATTTCCAGAATCTATACAGATCTAAAATTTTGTGACTGCTCAACAATCTCTTCTTTGGTTTTCCTACTAGGAGTGGATTATGGGCTCTATCTGGTTAGCAGTCTAAATGTGAGGGTGTTAGGGAGTTTTTATTCTTCTAAAATAGAAGAGGAACAGGAGTTAGATTTTCCACAAAAATTTCTTTTGGGGGAATGTGGTAACCAGCCTATAAGATCCCAGTGGTCTCCACTATCTGTTAGTTATTCCCTGCGTCATTCCCTCCTATGTGAACAGAGATGCCCAGGGAGGTGGGGCAGAAGTGGCAATATGTGGCTTCCAAAGATAAGTCATAAAAGATACTGTGGCTTTGCCCTTGCTCCCTTGGATCCTTCATTCTGAGGGAAGCCAGCTACCATGTTGTGAGGACACTCAAGGAGGCCACTGCAGAGGCCCTCAAGGATGAGGAGAGGAAGTGAGGTCTCTCACCAACACCCAGCACCTGAGAAGTGGACCCTCCACCCCAGGCAAGCCTTCAAAGGACTGTAGCCCTCCCCAGCTAAGTGGCTTTTGAATCCCTGATCCAGAGAAACCACATGAGATAATAAATACATATGGTTGTGTTCAGCTGCTAAGTTCTGGGGTAATTTGTTAAGCAGCAATGGCAAACTAATACATGCAGTGTTTATGCCCTTCATTGGTTGTTCATGATCAATCGAAGTTTGAAACTATCATTTACTTTGGTCTGCTGCATACCTAAAAGTATTTTTGACTCAAAAGCTAAGGAAAGTCGTATTAACCTGTGAGTCCTCCGATATGTCACTGCGTCACTGCCAAACAGCACTCAATAATGTGCTGACCTACTCCTCCAGGTCAGAGAGCAGTTTTGCTTAATGATCCTGGCTTGCAACTGATTTTGTTTAATCACGGTTCATTAGATTTACTTACTATAAATTCAATGAGGAGATTATTAAAGGATGTTGCCTGAACACAGATCCAAAATCAGGGCTTACTGGCGGCATTTGGAGTCTTAAACCAACCTTGTCATATAATTTTTCTCATTTTGTAAAATATTTTTCGCATTTAGAGTTTTAACAATTACATTATTTTGTGGTTGAATCATCTGAAATGCTTTTCCTAGCACTGGAGTCATGAAAGACATTTATGAGCTTTGCCCCATGAGTTGCTAATGCTGCAGCGAGCTCTTTGCCCCCTCAGGCCACCTCTTCAGATCTGGTCTAGATGAGAAATTGCTCTGTCTTCCTGGGGAGACCACAAGGTGTGTTCAAAACCCAGTGTGTCCGGGCTTTCACCTGAATGATTGAGCACACAGTTCACTTTCCACCTTTGCCAAGTCGCTCATGAAGTTACAACTAGTTTTATGTCTTTTTTATCGGGTTCTGTACATTTTTCTCATCTTAATTTGACTCTTCCTTAATTGGAACTTTAACTTTGCGTCTTTTTTAATCTTTTAAAAATTATACTGAGAGAAAGACACTGAGGTTTCGTTGAAGCTGTGTTTAGTGCATGAAAATTATTAACAGTTTTAAATTTCCCATCCTGTTTGGAAAGCTTATCCGTGTGCTTGTTTCCACTCTATAGAGTGATACGGACTAGGATGCAATTTTCATGGATAATTGTTGCCATAAAAAAGTCTCCAATCACGTGTGATCCCTGCATGAAAAAAAATTCTTACAGTGACAACCCCAAGTTGGCACTTGTTGTGAAATTTTAATGTACTAACAGTCTCTCTCCTGGGCAGGGGTTCCATGTGGCAGAAGTTGGCAGGACAACTATCTTGCCATCTTCTTTATGCCCCCTCTCCAGTCCTCTCTTGGTCCCTCCTTCCTTTCAGGATTCTTTTCTTCCACATCACCCTTCAGCCCTTCCCAGGCCTCATCTGGACCCCAGCTCCATGCTTCCTGACCTCACCTTCCTATCAAATTCCTCCTGCCTCAGTGCTGTGGTTTGCAAATGCACTTTATAGCAAGACCCTAACTGAGTCTTATACGTTCCTCCAATAGACAGATAAAAGCAGTGGGTGTTTTTTAATATATATTTATTTGCAATTTTCAGTTCATTAGATTTACTTACTATAAATTCAATGAGGAGATTATTAAAGGATGTTGCCTGAACACAGATCCAAAATCAGGGCTTACTGGCGGCATTTGGAGTCTTAAACCAACCTTGTCATATAATTTTTCTCATTTTGTAAAATATTTTTCGCATTTAGAGTTTTAACAAAAGCCCCGATTTAAACAAATAAGTTGTGGCACATGCTAACAAGTTTGTAACAATTCACCTTGACCTATCAAAATACACTTCAAGCATGTCCGCAAATTTGAAAATGAAATAAAATACTTTGTTTCAAAATAGAATTATTTAAAATACCTATCTAATTGCTTTATGTATCAAATTTTGATAAGCATTCATTTGGGAGAGATAGAAAATTCATTTCATATATACTTAGTAACATAAGATATTCAGCAATCTCATTTAAAAAAATTCTCAGTGCTCATCTTTTCGGCAATCTACACAACATTTCAGAAAAGCCAATTTTTTTCCTTTTGCTGACATGGTAAGAAATGTTTCATATGCCACATGATTTTCTGTGAGCCAGACTGAGGTCATTCAGCTCAGGGAAAAAAATCCAGCGAGGTGTGCAAGGTTGGGCAGCTGAGTTCCCTCTGAGCTGTGGTTATTAGCTAACAGAGTCAGGAATTTTTGACCCCATCCAGCTGATCTCTGACTGTTAATGTGAAGTCAAGCACAGTAGTCAAATTCGAAGGAATTGCTCTCATTTTGCTCCTTCTTAAGTGTCCTTCCGCCTGGGGCAGCCAATGCCCAGCTCCATCAATTGAGGAAGAATCAAGAGGTGAGGGAACCCGGCTTGTGCAGACCCCAGACTTCAGTCTTTTCCTCTTTTCCAGACTTTCATAACCTCTACCCTCTCCTCAGGCACCGCTCTTCTCACCCATGTCCATTAAGTCTTGGTCATGTGAGGCTCTGCCTCAGTTGGCTTCACCCTGTTATTTTATGCAGTAGATCATCCAAATAAACTTATTCCAAGGAACAGAGCACCTGTCTGCATGCACAAGGCAATGCCTTCTCATCCTCTAGTCATACTTTATGGATAAAGGTATACAGGATGTATATTTCAACAGACAGAATCTTAGGAATCTCTTACCTTAGGGCTCCCTATAAACATCTTCAAGTAGTGACAATGTTTGGAAATCATCATTCATGTTATTTCAGAGAACTCACAATCTAATTGGAAGGCCACCTGTCATAAAATGACAACATTGGTGCTATATATCATTCAACACTTTTGACAGATATTGGCATCAAAGTCAATGCTCACCTGACTTTTCAGCGATGTTTAGATGAGAGCTTCCACTCCTGCCATTGTTGGTGCCATTGCCTTTGCACCAGCAGCACAGGTAGTCTGACCAAAAGTGCCGAATTATATGATGGCAAGTTGACAACAGGTGTCAACATTTAACAATATATCCCCCTCCTGGATGTCCAGTATTTTGCAACAACAATCTTCCTGATGTTCATCTGCAGAAACACACTTCTTAAAAACTAAAGCTGAGATGGTCACAGGGTCGGTCATCTTTGTGTTCACTTAAATTAAATTTAAAATGGTCACAAGCTCATTGTAGGACAAAGCCTCATGCTCCCTGTTTTCAGCAGGTGAAGATGCTGACAGTGTGCTGTTGCTCTTTGACCACGTCCTCCCCTCACTCACATTGCAGTAACTTTTTTTAATGACACTATAGTGTATTGTATTTTAAAAAATTTAAATGTACTTATAGTGTATTTTTTTTTTTTTTTTTTGCGGTACGCGGGCCTCTCACTGTTGTGGCCTCTCCCATTGCGGAGCACAGGCTCCGGACGCGCAGGCTCAGCAGCCATGGCTCACGGGCCCAGCTGCTCCGCGGCATGTGGGATCTTCCCGGACCGGGGCACGAACCCGTGTCCCCTGCATCGGCAGGCGGACTCTCAACCACTGCGCCACCAGGGAAGCCCCTTATAGTATATTTTAATCTCCGTGTCTAAACGTTGCTTGCATACATTTTTTATATACATTTGTGCAATTTTTTTGCTGAAAAGAGGCTGAAATCATTAGTTTTAGACTCTGTGTGCTTTAAATTTGGCACTGTAACTTGAGAAGGGCTATATGAAAAAACAGAAAAATTTCAGCACATAAAACACAGTGAACACTTGGGCAATTTTCTGCCTTACAGAGGTGAAGCCAAATACCCAGCTGCCATCTTGTGCTCTGTTGTCTCCTGGAGACTCGTGAGAATTTTCACTACAATACTTTCGCACTGTCCCCAGTGTGACCCTCTTTGGCTGAAAAACCCATTGCCGGTCACATAGGATAGTGTGTCATTTCCTCTTGTGCCTGCTCAGATCTCCATTCTAACAACACAGTTCTTTTTGCTTTTTCATTATTTATGCTGTGATCCATTTCTGGTTTTAAGAGCAATTTTATTACCCTCACTTGAAATATTATGACAACATTTATAAGTATAAATGATAGACACAAACACAAAATTTGTAAAGGCTAAAACTCTGACATCATCATGGCAAAATGTGTTCTGTGTTCACTTATCGCATCATTTCCCATGTAGGTGCAGAGCCTGTGCTATGCATGGACCCCTCTGGATGGGGTGGAATGTGGTGAGCCCTAGCTGCAGTTTGGAGTTCACATGCACAGTTTTATATGTGCAGACATGCTCACTCCTACAGAAAACTGTGAGGGCAGAATTTAAACCTCATCTTGCATGTATACAAGTGGAATATATGCAAGGGGATAGTAGGAAACTACTAGACATCAGCACAAAATCTAGTTGAATTGGCAACATGGCTTAAGTTGGTGGTCTCCAATGTGTTAAAAATTTGGACTCCAACACATTTGAGTATGCAAATTAAAGCTTTAAAATATTTTAAAAATAGAAGTTGAATCAAACATATGCTGGGTCCCTACAGCATATTCAAATGCAGTTTGACAACCATTGCTTTCACGCAGCTGAGCTGTTAGTTAAATTCAATATTGAATGTATGAATAGCCCAAAATACATTAATTTGCTTACTTAAAAAAGGATACTTGCTGGGCTTCCCTGGTGGCGCAGTAGTTGAGAGTACGCCTGCCGATGCAGGGGACACGGGTTCGTGCCCCGGTCCGGGAGGATCCCACAGGCCGCGGAGCGGCTGGGCCCGTGAGCCATGGCTGCCGAGCCTGCGCGTCCGGAGCCTGTGCTCCGCAATAGGAGAGGCCACAACAGTGAGAGGCCCGCGTACCACAAATAAATAAATAAATAAATAAAAGGATATTTGCTAACCCAAATAAAGCTCACATTGGTAGCGTTGCAGGAAGTATAAATGAGCCTAAGAAAAGTTTTCCAGTGAGCTGGCTAAAAAATGCAGAGTCCTGGGCCCCATGCTCATTGATTCAGAGTCAGTAAATCTGGGGTTGATCCCAATATTATATATTTTCAGAGCACCACTGGGGGCTCTGATACAAGTTGTACGTGCATCATACTTTGCAAAATACTGGTCTTGAAGCTCCAGTTATCTGAAAGCAAGCCAATGATGGCCGTTTTCTTCGGAGAGCTGTTTGAATGTCATTCCTCCTAGTGCCATATGTTCACTTCAGACTTTGCTGTGAAATAGGAAGATTGAGTTACTGTTGCAGAGCTCTTTGTTTTGTTGCACCAAGATAGCTGGCAGTGGCCTTTAAAAAAGACATATATTGTAAAATCCAGAGAAACCCGGTAAAGTTAATTAACTTTATCACCACAATTTTTCCCAGCTGTCAATTAACAGTGTTTCCACAAGGAGAAATTCTTCCGGCACAGTAGTAATTCTTTTAATCAGAGTAACAACAATATAACTTTAATGTGTCATTCTGTTTTATTAAGCAAATCTTACCAACACCTGTGGTGTTGTCACTGAACAGCACAAAACAAGAACACCCTCATGAAGACTCCATCAGTATAGGGGTACGATGCTGGTGACTAGACAAGAGGTGTCTACTCCAGTGCCAGTTATCTTGGGAACATTTATCCACCTTTCTGTAGCTTAGGTGGACAATATCTGGGCGAGACCACTGCTGGGATCCCCCTCTTCTCTCGACAGCCTACCATCATTTGATTATCATTCTCTCTTCGCTTGAGTTTCCCTAGGAGAAGGCCTTAAGGGCTTGAGCGCAAATTGTCTGATTGGGAGATACAGGAAATACCAAGGGCCTAGGGGCCTGCGATCGGACAGGGAAGAAAGTCAGTACAGGGTAGAGGCCGTGTTAACAAGCAAGTTCGCACTGGGGGCAGCGGGAGCTCCATCTGAATCTCTAAGAGACCGTGAAGTAAAAGGGTTTAACCTGCATGAGGGAGAAGGCATGGGGCTGGACCACCATCAACTTCCTGTGCTGCACGGTCAACGGCTGCTTCCGGGAGCTGTTTTGGCTTCCCTTTTATGCCAGTGGAGCAGGCTCATTACTCAGAAAAAGTCCCCCAAGCCAGAAAATTAAATTCATCCTAGAATCTCCCACTAAAGCACTTCTAAAGGTAAACTCAGGTGTGGTTGAAAGTGGCTTATTATGAATAAGAAAGACATTCCTCTCTCTTCTATCTCTCGGGAAATTATAAGGGTTATAGGAGCTCTGTGCCAGGAACCAGGGACAAAGACCTAATATATATTTCTTATATCATAATATCACAACCCCTATTAAATTGGTTATGTAGGGCTTCCCTGGTGGCGCAGTGCTTGACAGTCCGCCTGCCGATGCAGGGGACATGGGTTCATGCCCCGGTCCGGGAAGATCCCACGTGCCGCGGAGCAGCTGGGCCCGTGAGCCATGGCCGCTGAGACTACGCGTCCGGAGCCTGTGCTCCACAACAGGAGAGGCCACAACAGTGAGAGGCCCGCGTACCGCAAAAAAAAAAAAAAAAAAAAAAAAAAAAAAATTGGTTATGTAGATTAATTCCCCCAAATATCTTTGGAATCCCCGCCCATTTATCTCCCACCGCCATGTTGGCTTGGGTTCTCAGCACCTTTCCTCTTGGTCACTGCAGTAGCCATGTTACTTGTGTAGCAGCTACACTTAACCCTTCTGAATTTTCCTCCATATTTCTCCCAGTGATACTTTTTTTGGGTAAAACTTTAAAATTCTTCACACGCACAACGCATATAAAAATAAGAAGTACAGTTGATCCTTGAACACAGGGATTGGGGTACCGACCCTCCATGGAGTTGGAAATCTGTGTATAGTTTATGGTCCGTCTTCCATATACACGAGGTACCAACGTACCTGCAGTTCCACATTTGCAGATTCAACCAACTGCAGACAGAGTAGCACTGTAGTATTTACTATGGAAAAAATCCCTGTATAAGTGGACCCGTGGAGTTCAAACCTATGTAGTTTAGGGGTCAGCTATTCTCTTGAACTCGTCATCTGTTTTAAAAAATATACTCATGGACCTGTATAGTCCAGATCCCTCTCTGTTCCCCTACTTGAAAGTGTAATCCTGAATTTCAATGTTAAGCACACCCATGCATTTCTTTACAATTTTACTACATCTAATTGTATCACTAAACAGTATTTGAATATTCATTATGTTTGAAAAATTTATATTCTGAGTATCTTCTGTAGCTTGATTTTAGTTTACTTAATATCTTTTGAGATTCTTTTATGTTCATGAGTATATTTCTAGTTTTTACATTTTCACTGCTGTTTAATGCTTTACTGTATGAACAAAATTTATCCATTCTCTTCTTGGTGGCATTTATTTCTCTTACTGTCCTATTGCAACTGCAAGAACATCACTGTACCTGTCTCTTTTTGTCTGTGGATGAAATTTTCTCAGGGATGCTTAATTACACAGAAGTGAAGTTGCTGGATTGAGAGAGAAAGATCTTTAACTTAACGAGTTTTGCCAAATTCCTCTCCTAAGTGGTTTCCCACATTAGTGTTCTATCAAATAGAATATAAGGGTTTCCATTGTTTCACATCTTAACCAACACTAGGTATTGTCAGGTAAAATAATAAATAATTTTAATGTTTATTTCCATCATTTACTAGTGATACAAAGAATCTTTTGTATTTTTTGTCAATTTGAGCTTCTTTAGATCCTTTATCATTTTTTTAAAAATCTTTATTGGAGTATAATAGCTTTACAATGGTGTGTTAGTTTCTGCTTTATAACAAAGTGAATCAGTTATACATATACATATGTTCCCATATCTCTTCCCTCTTGCATCTCCCTCCCTCCCACCCTCCCTATCCCACCCCTCTAGGTGATCACAAAGCACCAAGCTGATCTCCCTGTGCTATGCGGCTGCTTCCGACTAGCTATTTTACGATTGGTAGTGTATATATGTCCATGCCGCTCTCTCACTTTGTCACAGCTTACCCTTCCCCCTCCCCATATCCTCAAGTTCATTCCCTAGTAGGTCTGTGTCTTTATTCCCATCTTAACCTTAGGTTCTTCATGACATTTTTCTTTTTCTTAGATTCCATATATATGTGTAAGCATACAGTATTTGTCTTTCTCTTTCTGACTTACTTCACTCTGTATGACAGACTCTAAGTCTATCCACCTCACCACAAATAACTCAATTTTGTTTCATTTTATGGCTGAGTAATATTCCATTGTATATATGTGCCACATCTTCTTTATCCATTCATCCGATCATGGACACTTAGGTTGCTTCAATCTCTTGACTGTTGTAAACAGAGCTGCAATGTACATTTTGGTACATGACTCTTCTTGAATTATGGTTTTCTCAGGGTATATGCCCAGTAGTGGGATTGCTGGGTCATATGGTAGTTCTATTTGTAGGTTTTTAAGGATCCTCCATACTGTTCTCCATAGTGGCTATACCAATTCACATTCCCACCAGCAGTGCAAGAGTTCTCCACACCCTCTCCAGCATTTATTGTTTCTAGATTTTTTGATGATGGCCATTCTGACTGGTGTGAGATGATATCTCATTGTAGTTTTCATTTGCATTTCTCTGATGATTAATGATGTTGAGCATTCTTTCATGTGTTTGTTGGCAGTCTGTATATCTTCTTTGGAGAAATGTCTATTTAGGTCTCCTGCCCATTTTTGGATTGGGTTGTTTGTTTTTTTTGTTATTGAGCTGCATGAGCTGCTTGTAAATTTTGGAGATTAATCCTTTGTCAGTTGCTTCATTTGCAAATATTTTCTCCCATTCCGAGGGGTGTCTTTTGGTCTTATTTATGGTTTCCTTTGCTGTGCAAAAGCTTTTAAGTTTCATTAGGTCCCATTTGTTTATTTTTGTTTTTATTTCCATTTCTCTAGGAGGTGGGTCAAAACTGATCTTGCTGTGATTTCTGTCATAGAGTGTTCTGCCTGTGTTTTCCTCTAAGAGTTTGATAGTTTCTGGGCTTACATTTAGGTCTTTAATCCATTTTGAGCTTATTTTTGTGTATGGTATTCGGGAGTGTTCTAATCTCATACTTTTATATGTACCTGTCCAGTTTTCCCAGCATCACTTATTGAATAGGCTGTCCTTTCTCCACTGTACATTACTGCCTCCTTTATCAAAGATAAGGTGACCATATGTGCGTGGGTTTATCTCTGGGCTTTCGATCCTGTTCCATTGATCTATATTTCTGTTTTTGTGCCAGTACCATATTGTCTTTATTAATGTAGCTTTGTAGTATAGCCTGAAGTCAGGGAGCCTGACTCCTCCAGCTCTGTTTTTCTTTCTCAAGATTGCTTTGGCTATTCGGGGTCTTTTGTGTTTCCACACAAATTGTGAAATTTTTTGTTCTAGGTCTGTGAAAAATGCCAGTGGTAGTTTGATAGGGATTGCATTGAATCTGTAGATTGCTTTGGGTAGTATATTCATTTTCACAATGTTGATTCCTCCAATCCAGTAACATGGTATATCTCTCCATCTATTTGTATCATCCTTAATTTCTTTCATCAGTGTCTTATAATTTTCTGCATACAGGTCTTTTGTCTCTTTAGGTAGGTTTATTCCTAGATATTTTATACTTTTTGTTGCAATGGGAGTGTTTTCTTAATTTCACTTTCAGATTTTTCATCATTAGTGTATAGGAATGCAAGAGATTTCTGTGCATTAATTTCGTATCCTGCTACTTCACCAAATTCATTGATTAGCTCTAGTAGTTTTCTGGTAACATCTTTAGGATTCTCTATGTCAAGTATCATGTCATCTGCAAACAGTGACAGCTTTACTTCTTCTTTTCTGATTTGGATTCCTTTTATTTCCCTCTCTGATTGCTGTGGCTAAGACTTCCAAAACTGTGTTGAATAAGAGTGGTGAGAAAGGGCAACCTTGTCTTATTCCTGATCTTAGTGGAAATGGTTTCAGTTTTTCACCATTGAGGACGATGTTGGCTGTGGGTTTGTCATATATGGCCTTTATTATGTTGAGGAAAGTTCCCTCTATGCCTACTTTCTACAGGGTTTTTATCATAAATGGGTGTTCAATTTTGTTGAAAGCTTTCTCTGCATCTATTGAGATGATCATATGGTTTTTCTCCTTCAATTTGGTAATATGGTGTATCACATTGATTTGCATATATTGAAGAATCCTTGCATTCCTGGAATAAACCCCACTTGATCATGGGGTATGATCCTTTTAATGTGCTGTTGGATTCTGTTTGCTAGTATTTTGTTGAGGATTTTTGCATCTGTGTTCATCAGTGATATTGGCCTGTAGTTTTCTTTTTATGTGACATCTTTGGTTTTGGTATCAGGGTCAGGTGGCCTCGTAGAATGAGTTTGGGAGTGTTCCTCCCTCTGCTATATTTTGGAAGAGTTTGAGAAGGATAGGTGTTAACTCTTCTCTAAATGTTTGATAGAATTCACCTGTGAAGCCATCTGGTCCTGAGCTTTTGTTTTTTGGAAGATTTTTAATCACAGTTTCAATTTCAGTGCTTGTGATTGGCCTGTTCATATTTTTTATTTCTTCCTGACTCAGTCTTTGCAGGTTGTGCATTTCTAAGAATTTGTCCATTTCTTCCAGGTTGTCCATTTTATTGGCATAGAGTTGCTTGTAGTAATCTCTCATGATCTTTTGTATTTCTACAGTGTCAGTTGTTACTTCTCCTTTTTCATTTCTAATTCTATTGATTTGAGTCTTCTCCCTTTTTATCTTGATGAGTCTGGCTAATGGTTTATTAATTTTGTTTATCTTCTCAAATAACCAACTTTTATTTTAATTGATCTTTGCTATCGTTTCCTTCATTTCTTTTTCATTTATTTCTGATCTGATCTTTATGATTTCTTTCCTTCTGCTAACTTTGGGTTTTTTTTGTTCTTCTTTCTCTAATTGCTTTAGGTGCAAGGTTAGGTTGTTTATTTGAGATGTTTCCTGTTTCTTAAGGTAGGATTTTATTGCTATAACCTTCCCTCTTAGAACTGCTTTTGTTGCATCCCATAGATTTTGAGTCGTCGTGTCTCCATTGTCATTTGTTTCTAGGTATTTTTTGATTTCCTCTTTGATTTCTTCAGTGATCACTTCGTTATTAAGTAGTGTATTGTTTAGCCTCCATGTGTTTGTATTTTTTACAGATCTTTTCCTGCAATTGATATCTAGTCTCATAGCGTTGTGGTCAGAAAAGATACTTGATACAATTTCAATTTTCTTAAATTTACCAAGGCTTGATTTGTGACCCAAGATATGATCTATCCTGGAGAATGTTCCATGAGCACTTGAGAAAAATGTGTATTCTGTTGTTTTTGGATGGAATGTCCTATAAATATCAATTAAGTCCATCTTGTTTAATGTATCATTTAAAGCTTGTGTTTCCTTATTTATTTTCATTTTGGATGATCTGTCCATTTGTGAAAGTGGGGTGTTAAAGTCCCCTACTATGAATGTGTTACTGTTGATTTCCCCTTTTATGGCTGTTAGCATTAGCCTTATGTACTGAGGTGCTCCTATGTTGGGTTCATAAATATTTACAATTGTTATATCTTCTTCTTGGATTGATCCCTTGATCATTATTAGTGTCCTTATTTTTGTCTTATAATAATCTTTATTTTAAACTCTATTTTGTCTAATATGAGAATTGCTACTCCAGCTTTCTTTCGATTTCCATTTGCATGGAATATCTTTTTCCATGCCCTCACTTTCAGTCTGAATGTGTCCCTAGGTCTGAAGTGGGTCTCTTGTAGACAGCATATATATGGGTCTTGTTTTTGTATCCATTCAGCTAGTCTGTTTCTTTTGGTGGGAGCATTTAAACCATTTCCATTTAAGGTAATTATTGATATGTATGTTCCTATTCCCATTTTCTTAATTGTTTTGGGTTTTTTATTGTAGGTCTTTTCCTTCTCTTATGTTTCCTGCCTAGAGAAGTTCCTTTAGTATTTGTTGTAAAGCTGGTTTGTTGGTGCTGAACTCTCTCAGCTTTTGCTTGTCCATCAAGGTTTTAATTTCTCCATCAAATCTGAATGAGATCCTTGCTGGGTAGAGTAATCTTGGTTGTAGATTTTTCTCCTTCATCACTTTAAATATGTCCTGCCAGTTCCTTCTGGCTTGCAGAGTTTTGCTGAAAGATCAGCTGTTAACCTTATGGGGATTCCCTTGTGTGTTATTTGTTGTTTTTCCCTTGCTGCTTTTAATATGTTTTCTTTGTATTTAATTTTTGATAGTTTGATTAATATGTGTCTTGGCATGTTTCTCCTTGGATTCATCCTGAATGGGACTCTTTGTGCTTCCTGGACTTAATTAACTATTTCCTTTCCCATATTAGGGAAGTTTTCAACTATAATGTCTTCAAATATTTTCTCAGTCCCTTTCTTTTACTCCTCTTCTTCTGGGACCCCTATACATCGAATGTTGGTGCATTTAATGTTGTCCCAGAGGTGTCTGAGACTATCCTCAGTTGTTTTCATTCTTTTTCCTTTATTCTGCTCTGCAGTAGTTATTTCCACTATTTTATCTTCCAGGTCACTTACCCGTACTTCTGCCTCAGTTATTCTGCTATTGATCCCTTCTAGCATATTTTAGATTTCATTTATTGTGTTGTTCATTGTTACTTGTTTCCTCTTTAGTTCTTCTAGGTCCTTGTTAAATGTTTCTTTCATTTTCTTTATTCTATTTCCAAGTTTTTGTATCATCTTTACTATCATTATTCTGAATTCTTTTTCAGGTAGACTGCCTATTTCCTCTTCATTTGTTAGGTCTGGTGGGTTTTTATCTTGGTCCTTCATCTGCTGTGTGTTTTTCTGTCTTCTCATTTTGCTTATCTTACTGTGTTTGGAGTCTCCTTTTTGCAGGCTGCAGGTTCGTAGTTCCCGTTGTTTTTGGTATCTGCCCCCAGTGGCTAAGGTTGGTTCAATGGGTTGTGTAGGCTTATTGGTGGAGGGGACTAGTGCCTGTGTTCTGGTGGATGAGGCTGAATCTTGTCTTTCTGGTGGGCAGGTCCACGTCTGGTGGTGTGATATTGGGTATCCTTGGACTTATTATGATTTTAGGCATCCTCTCTGCTAATGGGTGGAGCTGTGTTCCTGTCTTGCTAGTTGTTTGGCATAGAGTGTCCAGCACTGTAGCTTGCTTGTTGTTGAGTGAAGCTGGGTGTTGGTGTTGAGATGGAGATCTCTGGGAGATTTTCACCATTTGATATTACGTGGAGCTGGGAGGTCTCTTGTGGAGCAGTGTCCTGAAGTTGGCTCTCCCACGTCAGAGGCACAGCACTGACTCCTGGCTGCAGCACCAAGTGCCTTTCATCCACACGGCTCAGACTTTAGGTGTCTTTAGGAACAAGTTCTGTAGGAGTTGTTCCATATGTAGATGTATTTCTGATGTACCTGTGGGGAGGAAGGTGATCTCCACATCTTACTCTTCCACCATCTTCCTCTCCATTCCTTTATCATTTTTTAACTAGGTAATTTGTATTTCTGTTATTGACTTGTTATATATGCAGATCAAAAGATATACCCACAGGCAAGGTAATGACCCCCATAGTTGTCTCTATCCTAACACCCAGAACCTGTGTATATGTTACTTACATGGAAAAATGTGACTCTGATTATGTGATTAAATTAAGAACCTTGGGTTGGGAGGTCATCCTGGATTATCTGTATGGAAGCAATATACTCACACAAGTCTTTAAAAGCAGAGGAGAGAGGCAGGCGTAGGTCAGAGAGATGAGATGAAAGCAGGAGAGATTCAAAGCATGAGGGGGACTTAACCTGCCACCCTTGACTTTGAAGATGGAGGAAAGAATGTGTATGGCATCTGTTAGCTGGCTTCCCTGTGCTGACAGCCAGCAAGGAAATGATGACATCAGTCCTATAAATACCAAGAACTGAATTCTGTCAATAACCTTAAGGAGAAAAAAAACAGATCTCCTTGGGAGCTTCCAGAAAAATATACAACCCTGCCAACACCTTGAGTTTAGCCTGTGAGACTACAGAACTGTAAGATTGTTAATTTATGTTGTTTAAGCTGTCAAGTTTGTAGTAATTTGTGACGGCAGTAATAGAAAACTAATACAGTCTTCCCTTGGTATCCCTGGGGGCTTGCTTCCAGGACCCTTGCAGATACCAACATCCATGGATGCTCAAGGCCCTTTTTTAAATTTGTGTAGTACAGTTGGCCTCCCCATCCCAGGGTTCCACATCAGCAGATAGGGAGTGACAGGTGTACATGCATACAGAGGGTACTATTCCTTGTTTGTGTATACAGCTTGCATATATTTTTCCCAAATCTGTGGAGCATCATCACACTTTATAAATTGTGTCTTTTAATGCACAGAAGTTTTAAAATACAATGAAAGTTAGATTCTTCTTTTTTTCTCTATTATTTGTGCATTGTAAAAATAAATTCTTCCTATATACTACAGTCATAAAGACATTTTCTGCTGTCAACATTTAAAAATGTGTATTGAAGTATAGTTGATTTCCAATATTATATTACAATATTCACAATATTTTCTTTGATGAGAGTTTTATCATGAATGGATGTCAAATTTTGTCAAATGCTTTTTCTGCATCTGTTGAGATTGTCATATGATTTTTGTCCTTTCTTTTGTTAATGTGCTGTATAAAAATGATTCTTTTTGCAGATATTAAGCCATCTTTGCATTCTGGAATAAATTCCACTGATCATGGTGTATGATCCTTTTTGTATATTGCTGAATTCAGTTTGCTAATATTTTGTTGAGGATTTTTGCAACTATATCCATCAGATATATTGGCCTGTAATTTTCTTTGCAGTGTCTTTTTCTGGTTTTAGTACCAGGGTAATTATGGTCTCACAGAATGAATTTGGGAGTGTTCCCTCCCCTTCAGTTTTTGAAATAGTTTGAGAAGGATAGGTGTTAACTCTCCTTCATATGTTTGGTAGAATTCTCCTGTGAAGCTTCTGGACTTTAGTTTGCTAGGAGGTTTTTTTTTTTTTTTAATTACAAATTCAGTTTCATTAATAGTGATTGGTTTGCCCAGATTGTGTTTTTCTTCCTGATTCAGTCTTGTAAGGTTGAGTGTTTCTAGAAATTTGTCCACTTCTTCTAGGTTGTTCAATTTGTTGGCATATAACTATGGTATTCTCTTACAATTTTTTTGTATCTCTGTGATATCCGCTGCTGTTTCTCCTCTTTTATTATTTTATTTGTGTACTCTCTCTTTTTTTATCTTGATGAGCTTGAATAATGGTTTATCAATTTTGTTTATCTTTTCAAGAAAAAAAAAGAGCTCTTGGTTTCATTGATTTTTTTTTTTGATCTCTCTATTATTTATTTCCTCTCTGATCTTTATTGTTTCCTCCCTTCTGCTGACTTTGGGCTTTATTTGTTCTTTTTCTAATACATTTAGATGTTATGTTAGGTTGTTTACCTGAAACTTTACTTGTTTCTTGAGGTAGGCCTGTATCACTATAAACTTCTCTCTTAGAACTGCTTTGCTGTAACCCATCATTTTGGAAAGTTGTGTTTTTATTTTCATTAGTCTTGAGGTATTTTCTGATTTCATTTTTTTTTTTTTTTTTTTTTTTTTGCAGTACACGGGCCTCTCACTGTTGTGGCCTCTTCCGTTGTGGAGCACAGGCTCCAGACGCGCAGGCTCAGCGGCCATGGCTCACAGGCCCAGCCGCTCTGCGGCATGTGGGATCTTCCCGGACCGGGGCACGAAGCCATGTCCCCTGCATCGGCAGGCAGACTCTCAGCCACTACACCACCAGAGAAGCCCTGATTTCATTTTTGATTTCTGCATTGATCCACTGGTTTTTTAGTAGCATGTTGTTTAGTCTCCATGCTTTGTGCTTTTCTCATTTTTCTTCCTATAATTGATTTCTGGTTTAATACTGTTGTGGTCAGAAAAAATACTTCTTTCCTCTTAAATTTGTTGTGACTAGTTTTGTGGCCTGGTATGTCATCTATTCTGGAGAATGTTCCATGTGCTCTTGAAAAGAATGTGCATTCTGCTGTTTGGGATAGAATGTCCTGTAGATACCTATTAAGTCCAGCTGGACTAATATGTCATTTAAGACCACTGTTTCCTTATTGATGTTCTCCTTTGCTCAGTGGCCGCACCACCGTATTGGGTGCAGGGTCGGGTTCCAAGTTGCTGGAGCAGAAGCCCTGAGGGTCTGGTCCAAGCTAGCTTTGCTTCCTTTAAGTGTGTGCTCTTCCCCCTCCCAGCACCAGCTCCCTTGCCCCAGAGGGGATGAGTGCTGGAGAAAAAGGGGCTGGTACAGGCACTCAGCATGGTACCCTCAACATTGAGACATTTAATCCAAATGGAAAAAGTTTTTCATATGTTTTGTGTTTCATATGTTTTCATATCTGTTTTCAACGGGTAATAATTGCCTCAGCATCATTTACTATCTAGTCCATTTTTTCTTCACTAACCTGCACCTCAGTCAGAGATCAGGTTGACCAGTCTGTGATTCCATTTCTGAGCTCATTCATTATTTGTTATTTTTATCGTTTTTATTTATTCCTAAGCCAGTAATATAGTATCTTAATTACAATACTTGTATTTTAATAATTGTTATTTTGTAGGCTGAGACCCCCTACCATGTTTTTCAGTTATCTTGACTATTCTTGGTCCTTTACTTTTCCTTATGATTTTAAAATTAGTTTTCAAGTTCTAAAATGAGGTTTTTAAGAACGCTGTTGGTATTTTTGTTGGATTGCATTGAATTTATAGATTAATTTTGGGAGAACTGACGTTTTTATAATATTGAGTTTTACCATCTGTGAACTTGGTTTGTCTCTCGATTACTGAAGTCTTCTTTTATGTCTTTGAATAATATGTTATAATTTTACCTATCTTACATAAGATTTATGAGGATTTTATATAATTCTTTGAAAAAAAGTATGTTCCAAGTTGTTAATTCCTGGTATCTAGGGATGCAACTTTTAATAAAGATTTTCTACCTACTAATATTTCTGAACTATTCTATTAACTCTATTAACTTGTGTTGAGGTTTTTTTTTTTTTTTTTTTTTTTTGTGGTATGCGGACCTCTCACTGTTGTGGCCTCTCCCATAGTGGAGCACAGGCTCCGGACGTGCAGGCTCAGCAGCCATGGCTCACGGGCCCAGCTGGTCCGTGGCATGTGGGATCTTCCCGGACTGGGGCACGGACCCGTGTCCCCTGCATCGGTAGGCGGACTCTCAACCACTGCGCCACCAGGGAAGCCCTTGTGTTGAGTTTTTTTTGTTCACAGTTATAACATCTATGAACAATGAATATTTTGTTTATTTACAGTATTTATATTTTAAATTCCCTTTCTCATCTTCATAGGCTCCTTTTAGGATCTCTTGTATAATGTTAAATGAACGTCCACAGTGAGTGTCTTTTTCTTGTTGCATATTTTAAAGGAAGTAGTATCATTGTTTATCTATATGAATATATTGCTCAGTGAGGTTTTAACAAGTTCATTTCTATTCTTAGTTTGCAAGTATTTATTTTTTAATAAACAAAAATTGGTTTTATTAAATGAATTTTCTGTGTCTGTTGAAAATGATTTTTTCCACTCATAGTCAGCTTATATTAAATTACATTATCAGGTTTTTTTAATGAAAAAAGATATTTCCATTCCTAGAATAAATCCAACTCTTCCTAAATGGTATTTTTATATGGGTGTATAAGTGTCTGTGTACAAAGAAGCTTATAATTTATTTGGATTTTTGTGGCTATGGCCGTATGTTGATACTGGTCTGAAGTTTCTCTGTACTGTTATCTTTAAATTTACATATTAAGGTTATATCAGCCTTAAAATAAAGAGGAAAGAGAGAGGTGGTAAAAGGATGGAAGTGAGAGTGAGAGGAAAATGAGAAAGAATAAGAGAGAGAGTGAAGAGAAAAAAAGAACAAAATGAAGCAAGAATGGTAAAACATTGATAATTATTGAATAAGGATGATGGGCATATGGGACTTCATTATAGTATTATCTCCACTTCAAGGAGAAATAAAAACAAATTATTTTTTAATTGAGAGATTTCTAGAATAATTTTGTCCATAAAGCTACCATAGAGTACAATGTCTAAAGAATATCTTAAGGACATTTCATTTCTTGAGTATTTATTTTCAACTTTCATTAATGGTCACCTTTTCCATGGAAATATAGACTCAAATTCACTAGATTTTGAAGATGTTTGTTGTTGGATCACACATTTGAAGGTGTTTGTTGTTGGATCACACATTTACACAAAATAATAGTTGTACAAATAAAATACACCTTATTGATTTCTCTAACAGTCCTAATATTCCTTATTATTATAAAATAAACCTTATTATTTCTCTAACAGTCCTAATATTCCCTCAGGCAGGGCAGGGAGCTCTTTCTGCTAGTTGTCATCTCTCAGTTATCCTGGTTTAAACTCTCAATTTTTCATGATTCAGTCTCTTCTCTTTTCCCACTTCCCTTTGGGTCTCCTCAAATACTGCACCAAGGAAAGAGCTCTGTGGCATATTGGCCAAATCCTTAGAGACACTATACTCAAATCATCAGCGGTCTTTGCCATGGGTGACTTGTCTCTTCTGATTCCTGTACTGGTACCTGCTGAGGTGTGACTGGTCTTGCCTTGCCTTCTGAATTGTCTTTCAGGCATCCACTGCTGACTGGGTCTAACCATTGGCCCCTGCCGTAGAGCACACTGGCTTCTTTATCACATGTTCAGGCCATTGCCACACATCTTTATCCCCATCTCTGAGGCACAGGGGAATTTTGGCATTCTCTAGAAGACCAAGAGGAAACAGATGATCTTCAGATTTACCTTGTGCAAATGCTATTTTTCTGGTATACATTTGATAAGACACCATGGGGTGCATGGGGCTTCTTTTAGAGAATTGCCCTCCCCCTAAGGCTGCCCTGTGAAATAGATCCATTCATCCTTCTCCTGATGTTATCAGATTCTCCTGTAACTCTATAGGAGTTGACATATTTAGCAGGTTCGTTTCCCTACTTCCCACCTTGAGGATTGGTGTTCTAACCTAAGAAGAGCAGCACAGACAGGTGCTTTTAAACTCTTCATGTTCCTTCTTTCTTGTCCTAGAAATCCTCTCAGTGCCCCAGAAATCTCTCAATTTATGCCCTGATATGAAGATACTTCATATATTTATGTCACATTCCTCTTCTAGGGTTTATCATGAAATTGTCCTGCTCTGACTCCCTACTGTATCTGGCTGTTATATAATGAGAACTTTAGAATTGATAAATTTCTTTTTAATCACCACCAAGTAACCCTTTAAATATGAAGCACAGGCATTCTTTTACAGGTGTTAAAAACTTGATTAATCAAGAAGATTAAGAAATATTCTGCTTCTTTAAAATATATGGGAGGATTACACTTGCCAACACGCCCTACATTTGGTTGATAAAATGTGAGCAGAATAACCTGTGTCACCTCTTAAAGACATTTTAAGGTAGAGTGCACAATATACCGTGTGTCCTTTTCCTGCCTTTGCAATTATGGAAGTATGTTTCAAGGAAAAGTATCGTCATCTTGGGTTTCTGAATGGACTGCCATGAAAGATCCCCTTGCCTAACCACATAGGGCTTGTACCATGAACAAAAAATTGTTTGTTGTATTAAGACACTGAGAGCCGGGGGTTATTTGTTACCGTTGTGTAATCTAGACCATCCTGACTGATGCATAGCCCTATGTGTACTAACATAGAAAAATAGTCATCACATGGGTTTGTGTAACAAAAGCCAATATGATCTCAATTATGTAAAGCTCAGTGTGTAACTAAATGGGATAAATAAGTGAATTCTTCCTTTGAGAAGTTTTGAGAAGCCAGAAATTTTGGAAGCAGTGATTGTATTCATGACTGCTTTCTATTTTTTGAATAGCCTTTCTGTATTTGGGAAAATTCCCTTGTGAGGAATTCTGTATTTCTAAAGTAGAAATCAGAACTGAGTTCCTAGCTTTTCTTGTAGCTTGGATATAGGTGATTGACTTACATATACCTATGGGAGATATAGGTTTGGAAGTGGGGGACAGGAGAAAATTATTTTGAGTAGAATTCAGTTTTTCTCACAGGTAGCTTCTGGATTTGGGGGATGGTAGTGGTTTCAGAGTCAGATTCTTGTCATGGAGTGATGTAGCAGTGGGATTCTATTTCTGTATCTCTACCTCTCTCTACTGCCATCTAGCTAACTGGAGAGATTTGTTAAGGGATTGATTTATGCAATTGCGTGAGTTGAATGAGCAAGTTTGAAATCTGTAGGACGGGCAGTCAGGAAGGGCAGATCATAAGCAAGATGGAACTCCATGAAATGGGCCAAAACTTTTATCAACAGGCAGAATTTCTTCTCACTTTTTCAGGAAAGCCTCATCCCTGCTTTCTGGGTCTTCTAACTGATTCAGTAAGGCCTACTCAGGTTATCCTTGATAATCTCCCTCCCTTAAAGTCAACTGATTAGGGACTTTAATTACATCCCCCACATCCCTTCATAGCAACATCTAGATTAGTATTTAATTAAATAACTCAGGACTGGAGCCTAACCCAGTTGACATATTTAAAAAAATCCAACACAATTGGCATTAGTACATGTGGCAGAAGTTGTAGAAAAGCCAAGTTCCTTCCTTTCAGTGTGTGATGTGACAGTGGCATTGTTTTTTTTTTTTTTCTTTTTAAATCCAGCCTATTCCGCAGCATTGCTGTGTGCTTGTGTGTGCGGATATGTGTTTCTGGAAGCTCAACCTTGTCTGTTCCTCCAGCTAACCACTCATTCTGATAGCTACTAATATCTTTTCATACTTTTCTAGTTAATCTAGTCAAGTGGATTTTATTTGCTTTAACTGAAGCATCTGACCAATAGTAAAGTTAATCTTCAAGTCTTTTTCTCATAAGACTAAGGTCCTTGGTCAAAATGACAGTACAGGGATTTCTGGGTTCTGTTTACAGGCTGGCTTTTTTTAGGCCATGTTCTTTTGCTTTTAGGTTAGCAAATTCTGGAAGTTATGACCTCTCTATGGAAGGGTAGTTTCCTGCTCTGCTCCTCTATTTTTCTTTGCGGGTGTCTTTGCAACAGAAACAGTTAGTGTACTTACTGGAGATTTTCAAACCTATTAGTCCATGGAAATGTCAGTATCTCCCTTTTGCTGCTTGGTGTGCTCACAGCAGAGGCTGAACTATAGATTATGTGGAAAATGGAAGAGGAAGGAGGAGGAGAAGAATATAATTGAATATAAAAGTAGACTACAGAATGAGGTTTCTATTTTAATTGAGAAAAGATTAATAATGGATTATAACTTTTTCCCCAAAATGTATATGTACTGTATTTTCTCTTGGTTAGGTTCTTATTAAAGAATGCTTTATGAAATATCATATCACAATCATACCCAAATGCTCTCACCCTAATTTTAAGTTAATGGTACTTTATACATCTATATATCCCTGTATATTCATACATGTACACATTGGTTAAAGCATTTCCGTGTTATTACTTACAACAAAATGGTGAAGAGCACAGCTTATGGAGAGAAACTGCCTCATTTTGTATTATTGTTGTTAATTTTTTTTTTATTGTGGTAAAATGTATATTATATAAAATTTACTATTTTAGCCATTTTTAAGTGTACAGTTCTATAGCATTAAGTACATTTACATTGTTGTGCAACCATCACTACTATCCATCTTCAGAACCTTTTCATCATCCCATAATGAAACACTGTGCCCATTAAACAATAACTCCCCATTTCCCCTTTTCGCAGCTCCTAACAACCACATTCTACTTTCTGTCTCTATGAATTTGAGTAGTCTGAGTACTTCATGTAAGTGGGATCTTGCAACATTTATCCTTTTGTGTCTGGCTTATTTCCTCTAGCATGATGTCTTCAAGGCCATCCATGTTGTAGCATGTATGAGAATATTTTTCCTTTTTAAGACTGAATATTAGTCCCTTGTGTGTATATACCATGTTTGTTTATCCATTCATCTGTCAATGGACATTTGAGTTGTTTTCACTTTTTGGCTATTGTGAATAATGCTGCTATGAAATGGGTGTACAAATATCTGAGTCCCTGCTTTCAATTATTTTTTTGTGTATGCCCTGAAGTAGAATTGCTGCATCATATTAATTCTATGTTTAACTTGTTGAGGGACTGCCATACTGCTTTCCACAGCAGCTGTACCATTTTACATTCCCACCAGCAATGCACAAGGGTTCCAATTTTTTCACATCCTCACCAAAACTTGTTTTCTGTTTTTTGTATAATAGCCATCTCAATAGGTGTGAAGTTTTATCAAGTATATTTTCTGTATTCTTGATGCTTTGGTATTTGGCTTCTGATCCTAGAGAAACTGCCTTTCCCAGGGCTAGACAGTTCCTAGAGAGAGCAGGTGACTCCCCTGTGAGTGCATCTTTGATATACAAACTGACTAACCCAGAGCCCACAGCCTCAACCATCTCCTTTATGAAAGTCTCACACACCAAGCCAGTATTCTTCCTGCTCTAAATCACCCCATGGCCAGGCACTAAACAGCTAGGGACCACCCCTATAGTCTAGAGCCTGCTGAAATCATTCAAAATATCCAATCCTAAACTCAGCCACCTGGCCCATTTCTCCCCAGGAAGACTCCAATAAAGACTCTGGGCTATGCTCTGTCCTCTCCTTCTCCCACCTCCTGACTCACCTCCATGCTTCCCCATGTGGTCCTGAATGGCTTGACATACTTACTGTTTCTAGAAATCTGTGGGTAAAAACTTCTTCATGACAATTGTTTTCATGTCTATGTATCTTATTGTACCTGATTAAAATATTGGTTTGGCCAAAAAGTTCATTCGGGTTTTTCCGTAACATGAAAAACCCAAATGAACTTTTTGGCCAACCTGATAGATTCCAGGTACACTTTTTAGAGCAAGAGTGTTATCTCATTGTGGTTTTGATATGCATTTCCCTAATGATTAGTGTTGTTGAGCATCTTTTTATATGCTTGTTGGTCATTTCTGTATCTTGGGAGAAATGTCTATTTAAGCCCTTTGGTTATTTTTAAATTGAGTTGTTGGTTTTGTTGCTGAGTTATAGGTTGAGTTGAGTTTCTGATATAATTCCATGGGCATATAAACCATAATTCAAAAAGATACATGCACCCCAACGTTCATTGCAGCACTATTTACAATAGCCAGGTCATGGAAGCAACCTAAATGTCCATCGACAGAGGAATGGATAAAGAAGATGTGGTATATATATACAATGGAATATTACTCAGACATAAAAAGGAATGAAACTGTGTCATTTGTAGAGATGTGGATGGACCTAGAGACTATCATACAGAGCAAAGTCAAGAAAGAGAAAAACAAATATTGTATAACACATATATGTGGAATCTAGAAAAATGGTATAGATGATCTTATTTGCAAAGCAGAAATAGAGGCACAGACATAGAGAACAAATGTATGGATACCAAGGGGAAAAGGGGGGGGTGGGATGAATTGGGAGATTGGGATTGACATATATACACTGGTATGTGTAAAATAGATAACTAACGAGAACCTACTGTATAGCACAGAGAACTCTACTCGGTGCTCTGTGGTGACCTAAATGGGAAGGAAATCCAAAAAGACCAGGGATATATTGATACGTATGGCTCATTCACTTTGCTGTACAGCAGAAACTGACACAGCAGTGTAAAGCAACTATACTCCAATAAAAAAAAAATAGTGAGTTACGTTGATTTATTTTTGAATATTAAACCAATCTTGCATTTTGGTGTAAATGCCATTTGATCATGATATATATCCTTTTCACATAGTCTTTGATTCAATTTCTTAACATTTTATTTATAACTTTTATATCTATGTTTATGAGAGATATTGGTCTATAGTTTTCCTTTCTTGTAATATCTCATTCTGGTTTTGGTGTCAGGGTAATGCTGACCTCATAGAGTAATTTGTTTTTTCATATAGTGACTTTTGAAATATTCTTCCTGTTCAATTTTCTAGAATTTTCTGCAGAATTAGTATGATTTCTTCCTGTATGAGTAAGAAAACACCAATGTAGAGCCACCTGTGATTGAAATTTTCTAGTTGAGAAAGTGTTTATCTTTAAATTTCATTTCATTAATAGATGTGAGGCTATTCAGGTCATCTGTTTCTTCTTTATTGAATATTGGTAGTTTGTATCTCTCATTGATTTTTTTTTTCTGTTTAATTCTAAGTAACATATCTGCATGACATTTTTCATAATAGTCTCTTTATGTCTTTTTGATATATATAGAAATCATATATATATATGAATATATACATATACATATACATATACATATATATATATATATATATATATATATATATATGAACTGTGTGATATCACTTCTCTCATTCTTGACATGGTTAATTGTGCATTCACTTTCTTTCCTCATCAGTATGGCTGGGTTTATCATGCTTACTGGTGTATTTAAAGAACCAGCTTTTAGTTTCATTGATTTGTCTCTATTTTCTTGTTTTTGTTTCATTTATTTATGTTTTAGTCGTTATAATTCTTTCTTCTGCTTAATTTGGCTCTCTTTTGCTCTTCTTTTTTCTAATTTCTTTATGTAGAAGCTGTAGTCATTTATTTGAGATCTTTCATGTTTTCTACTATTAGAATTTATTTCTATAAATTTACCCCTAATTACTATGTTAGTAGCATTGCACATATTTTGATATTTTGGTTTTCAATTTTATTTAGTTCAAAATACTTTATAATTTCCTTTTAAAATTCTCCTCTAAACTCTGGGATTACTTAGAAGTGTGTTATTTAGTTTCAAATATTTTGGGGGATTTTCTAGAGTCTTTCTGTTTTTAATTTCTAATTTAATTCAATTTAAGATTATTTTAAATGCATTTAGACTTGTTCTGTGACCCATACTATCATCTATTTTGATATGTTCCATGTGCCCTTGAAAACTATATGCATTCTGCTGGTATAGTGTTTAATCAAGTTAAGGATGTTGTTTGTGCTGTTCAAATATTCAATTTCCTTATTGTATTAACTTGTTCTATCTTATTGATTGAGGGGTATTGAAATCTCTGACTGTAATTGTGGATTTGTCTGCTACAGAGTTTCATTTTAACATCCTATTACAAACAACAGCAGTGTTACCTCTATATGTATGTAAATGATTATGTATACATTTTCTATTGATGCCAATACAAATTACCACAAACTTAGCAGTTAAAACAACACCCTTTTAGTATCTCACAGTTTCTCTAGGTCATAAATATGGACGTGGCACTACTGGGTTCTCTGCTCAGGATCTTACAAAGTAGAATCAAAGTGTCAGCTGGGCTCAGCTGAGGTACTATTCCAAGCTTGTTCAGGTTGTTAGCAGAGTTTAGTTCCTTGCAACTGTTGGACTGAGGTCCCTACTTTTTTTTCCCTGGCTATCAGCTAGGGGTTGCTCTCAACTACTACAGGTCACCCTCAGATTCTAGCCACGTTGTCCTATCACAACATGGCAAATTATTTCTTCAAAGCCAGTGGGAGAATTTCCCTCCCGCATGGACTAAGACTGGAAGCTGTATCATTAGAAAATAAAAATACTACCTTTGACCTCTGGACAAAGTTACGGTTGATTTCTGCCTGGAATCTTTCTTCCGTAGAAGGTTTTCAATAAAGCAAAAAACATAAACAGTTAAAACATTTTTGTACTTGGCATCCATTCTGAAATGTCTCTTTCTGTTAGAGATAATAGCATCTCATGGGCAAAACTGTTTTATTTTTTTATTTTTAATGTTTTCTTGATCCAGCGGGTTAAAGTTTATTAAGGCAGGCAAAGGACAGTTCCATGATGGCAGACAAAGAGGTAAAGGATCCGTGTGAGAAGTCAGTTTCTGAAAGGTAATAGCCTGGCATGCCTTTGATTTTTCATAGGATGCCACCGTTTGAGACAATCTGATTCATCTCACCACTTATATATGAGTGAATATGGGTGCTTCATCACCTTAAGTTAGAGTTTCAGGGTTGTTTGAAGATGCAGTTATTCTTTATGGCTGTTGTTAGGCACATGGAAGCCCTGATTCTGAACAAGAATTTCTCCCTTTTTTCTCCTCCACACGCATTATATTGAGCTGTCATTCACAACCACAGCAGGAACACAAAACAGTCTTAGAGTAACTTGGATGACAGAAGCTCTCTCATGGTATATGTAGCTCTGAAAAAAAAATCATCACATCCCAACAGATCTTTCTTTTGATGTGTTCAGTAGTTCCACATCCATCTTACAATGACAAATTAAAACATCTGTACAATGAACTTTGACATTGGCATGAATGCAACTGTCCCTGGTCCTGTATAGTTTTCCATTTTTTTCTGCCCCACATCTTTGATAATATTCTCAAAATGCCCTGAATCCCTTCAAAAGCAACTCACCAACACTGGTAGTTGAGAAGAATCTCTACATTTCACAGCTCAGCCATAGAGGAGGTAACTGTATGCAGGGAGTGAAAATGGGACCCATTTTATTGATATATACTAAAGCTTGGGAAGAAAATCAGTTAATTTCTGGAAGAGAAAAGTGTTTAGGTCAAGAAAAGACTATACATGTGAACATTAATTACATGTCTAGAATATCCTAGGTGTAAGAAACAATCTTGGTGGCACGTGCTGTTGGTGTCCTGCTGTTTCCCCTCAGTCCTTACCATTTCCAGCCCCTCCCACTGTCAGCCCCCTCTTTCTTTGCCTGAGTGTTTTCTCTCTTTACCAGAGCCTGCTCTGTCCATGCATGTGGTTGGAAGTACTGAGAGATAAACTCCCCTTGGGAGCAGCTTGCAACCGATGATAGATGGAGGTTTGTGGGATAAATACCCCAGTTCTCTTACCCTTGTGGTAGGATAAATTTAAGGTGGGTATTAGAAACTTTGTCCAGAGTTCCCGAGAAGGATAAAAATCTAGTCGTCCACAGTGGTAACTCTTGACAATACACCCTTCTCTGTGTCCCTTCCCCATTCCCTAAGGATCCTGGATCACTTCCCAAATAAACTACTTGCACTTGAGTCTTTCCTCCAGGGTCTGTCTCTGGGAAGACCCAACTTAAGACATTGTCCATCCTCATAAACCAAAATTTATGTCTTTAAGGACAGTCCAGTGGGACCTCCCAGTCACCTCATCCAATGTTACTCAGACCAAATTCACTTTTTAAAACCAACACACAAAGTGTGCACCCATGGCAAGATTAAAAAACCCACAAACGTGTGTGTGTGTGTGTGTGTGTGTGTATGAACCATCCTTTAAAGGTGATTTTTCCAAGTCTTTCCTTTTTCTACCATTACTTGAATTCAAAAACTTGAATCCAAAGTTCTTAATTTCCAGGCTAAGGCTCTCACCCCATAGTGAAGCTGCATCAGAAGGAGGGTTAGCAACAAATAAGCAGGTTCAGTTGAGAGTTCTGATATGGCTGTAGCCATTGTTGCATAACAAGGCACCTTGAAACTTAGTGGCTTAAAGCAGTTATCATTTATTATTGCCAAGGTCTATGAGTCTTGTGGGTAGTTCTGCTGACCTGGGTGAGGTTCAGCTGATCTTGGCAAGTCTTATGTATCTTTGATCAGTTGGTGGGTAGACTAAATGCTGGCAGTTGTCTGGCTGAGACAGTGGGAGTGACTGATCCATGTAGCCTTTCATCTTCCAGCAGGTTACAAGGTCAGGCTTGTGCACATGACATCGTCAGGGGCCCAAAAGGGAAAGTAGAAACATGGAAGGACTTTTGAGTCCTAAGTTCAGAACGAGAAGAGAATCACCTATACTGTTTTCTTGGTTAAATCAGGTTGTAAGACCAACCTAAATTCAACAGGTGGAGAAATATCTCCACCCCTTGATGGGAGTTCTTGCAAAATCACATTGTGAAAGGATATGGATACCTGGAAAGAAATACTTGCACCCATTTTTGTTGCAAACAACCTATCACCTTCTGGCTAGTGTGGATCTAAAAGCATTCTGTGCTTATCAAATGCCTAGGGCATTTTGTAAAGTTGAGGGGGAGAGGTGCCACATTAACCACCACATAACTTTATTCAGTCACCCTGAAACCCATTTTCTGTTATTCCTCCCCTTGGCTACTTCCTCTGATAGTTTTCTAATGTTTCAGAAATTCTAGTGTCCAGTCCACTAATTATTTATTTATTTTTTTACTTATTTATGAGTATAATTGCTTTACAATGTTGTGTTAGCTTCTGCTGTACAATGAGTGAATCAGCTACCTGTATTCCTATATCCGCTCCCTCTTGGACCTCCCTCCCACGCCCCGCATCCTACCCATCTAGGTTTTCAAAGAGCACCGAGCTGAGCTTCCTGTGCTTTTATAGCACGTTCCCACTAGCTATCTGTCTTACACATGGTAGTGTATGTATGTCAATCCTAATCTCCCAATTCATCCCACCTTCCCCTTCCCCCGCTGTGTCCACATGTCCCACTAATTTTTTTTTCTATTTTATCTAGTGTTCTCAAGCTGCAAATTAGGTTCCTAAGTTAATTGAACTATGGAGAATTTGTTAGAAATGTTATACCATATAAAGTTGTATTCTTCAATTTTTATAATAGCTACTGACAGGGAAACCTGCACATTGTGAAAGAGATTGGGAGAAAAAAAGGAGTAAGTGTATAAAGGCAGTCAAGAAATAGCATCCTTGCCACCCTGTGGAAGTTTCTGAAATTGCATTATCCCAAAGCACAGAAAATATGGCTACTTGCACTTCTCTGTGTAAATTTCTGTGCTGGGCCCCAGTGTGGGTAAAATGAACTGCACCAGGCAAAGAGACATTTCCATGAGGCAGAACTGAACAGAGCCAGTATATATGCCTAGTTCTGTCAAGTTTCCAGCCCTCCCATCAGCCCCATCTCAATAGTGATGGGAGATGTCTGAGCCTCATCTCAGGATCAGGATTTTAGAGCCAGAAGAAACATTTGAATTCATCGAACTCAACTCTCAGAGCTTTTTGTTAGGTAAACTTAAAAAAAATACAACAGACACAGAGAAGCACATAGATAATTTAATATCTCAGTGAGTGCACAAAGTAAGTTCACCATGTAGCCTGTACCCAGAACAAGAAATAGAAATTTCTATCACTCCAGAAGCCCACCTTAGGCTCCCTTCCGATCACTACCCCTCTCGCCTTACCCTGATTCTAAAAGCATAGTTAAGTTTTGCCTCTTCGGGAACTTTTCATAAGTGGTCTTTTGCATCTGGCTTGCCCACTCAGTATCCTGTCTGTGAGATTCATTCACGTTGTTATGTGTTCTTGTAGCTCATTCATTTTCATCACTGTGTTATATTCCAATACATGAATAGATAACAGTGTGATCCATTTATAGTTTATGGTCGCTTGAGTTGTTTGCAGTTTTTGACTGCCATAAATTATTATGCTATGAATATTTTAGTATACATCTCTTGATGCATATAAGCTACTGTTTCTGTTGTGTGTCTATCTATGTGTAGAATTCCTGGGTCACGTGTTTGGCTTAGTAAATTCTACCAAACAGTTTTCCAAAGTGGTTGTAGCAGTTACAGTCACCCTGGGGGTTATGAACTTTGGTGGACAATTCAGTCCATGACACTATGGACTCGTGTTTTTCTTAACTCTCATTTTCAAATAATTATAGGAAGTTGCAAAGACACACACAGGGAGGTCCTGAGCACCCTTCAGGACCTAGTGTTAACATCTTGCATAATCTGCCTTTTTTATTTTTAATAAGAGGCAAAGTGATCTGGTTGAGCCTCACAGCTAATGAATTACAGGTTGAGAACTAAAGTACAGGCTTCTAATGACTCATGAAAAGCTGTATAAAATTCTCTTTAGCATTATCTTGTAGCTTACAAAATCCCTTTATGATTTTAAAAATTATGTAGTCTCTGTGATCTCTCAGTAAAAATGCAAAAACATTGATCTATTTTGATGTGGGGTCAAGATTGGCATCGTGCCTAGTACAGGACCAGTGTTCAATAGATGGTAGTTACATATTCGTAATAGAAAGTGCATCATCCCAGGCGCCGGACGTTTTTAACCTCCATTTCCTAATAGAGGGATGTGATGTACAAAGAGATGATATGTTTTTCAAGGGACCAAGTTGATAAGCCAGAGATCCTGGACTTGAACTTGAACCTCTGACCCTATACTTCAGTTGCTGATTGTGACAATATCCTTGATGATACACACTGTGTTGTGTTCCTTCCCTTCCCTGTCTCAATTCCATACTTTCCTACCAGTATTTTCCAGCATCATCATCATCCCAAATAAAGTAACTGCACTAAAATCTTGCTCAAGATCTGCCCTTGGGGGATCCAAACTAAGACCCTCATCTGCACTATTTTTTCTCCTTTCATTTCATTTCCTTAATTTCTGTTCTGGTCCAAAAAAACAACTTCCAAAGAGTGGTTTCTTTGTGATACTTTCAAGATTCCTTCATTGTTGCTGAAAAGTTGGCATATGCATGACCAGATATTTTTGCAGGATTAATATTTTCTGTGACCACTGTCTTCACCTCATGTTTTTTATCCAGATTAATTGCTTGAAGGACTCTGGCTTCGGAAGGTTTAGTTTTATACTTGACTTTCCTATGAGGGATATGTGTATGTTACAGAAACATTCTCTCTCATTCCATGACCTCAAATACTCCAAGAGTGAGCCCTTTCATGTTAGAATAAAGGTCATGCTTTCTTCAGTTAAAGCGAATCCTGAAGCATGAGAGTTTAACTAATGGTTAAATCCGTATTAAGTTCAATTACAAATAGATGAGTGTATAGCATTCCAATCCATGCCCCAATGATTTATGGAATACAAATGTGCTGGAATATTGCTGTTTAAATCCAAAACAGCAGAGAGAGGCCCAGCAATCACAAGGACAACCTTAGGACAAAAGCCACTGCTAAGCGTTAGTCAGGCAGTTAAGATTACCATGGGATGGCACAACCCTCCATTAGTTACTCATCAGCAGGCACAGAAAAAATGAGAGCTGGATTATAGCTCTTTGGTGTATTTTTTTTTAAATGAGAAAACAGAAAAGCACAGAGGCTGAGCAAGGACCCAGGGTCATGCAACCAGCTAAACTGCTGAGCCGTCAAACGCTAAGTCCTCTCAGTCCTAATCCATTGTACCAACAGGCATTCAAGGAGTGAGAAGACCTAAGAACTAAAGTAGACATTTCAGACTTCAGTGTGCATCAGAGTCACCCAGGGGCCTTGTTAAGACAAGATCACCATGCTCCATCACCCAGAATTTCTGATTCAGTAGGGCTGGAATGGGGAGCACTGAGAATTTGCATTTCTAACAAGTTCCCAGGTGAGGCTGACGTTGCTAGTCCAGGGACCAAATTTTGAGAATGATTGCACTAGTGGAATAGATTTATTCTAAAATGGATCTCAGATGGTACTTGTGCAAGGAGCCTGGCCCATCCCACTGGTAGACCCCGGGGAATGCTATTGCTGGAAGCAAAAGGCTTAACATTCCGGCCTGGGCCAAGAATGTTAGAGGTGCAATGCCAAGGAATTAGGTCTCAAAACTAGGCTGCCAAGAAGAATTCAGATTTGCAAAAATCAGTAAGAAGCACAGGTAGAAATAAGACTGAAGTTTAGAAGCGCTGAGCCCAGAAAGTATCAAGGTTCAGAAGTATGACTCTTGTGCTTCCAATCAGTTGGCTTTCTACTTGGCTTCTGACAACAGGGGAGAAGAGAGTTTGTCATCCTAGGTAAATGCTGAACTGTGAGGAATAAAGGTACAAAATTAATATAGTTCTTTTTTCCCCTCTAATCCCTGTATCTGAATGATCCTCCTGTTGGTTACTTCTGATGAATGCATGGGTATAACCCCCCTCCAGAAATGCCTTTAGCCGAGCTCTTTTCCCCCCATCTTCTTTTTTTTTTTTTTTGCGGTACGCGGGCCTCTCACTGTTGTGGCCTCTCCCGCTGCGGAGCGCAGGCTCAGCGGCCATGGCTCACGGGCCCAGCCGCTCCGCGGCATGTGGGATCTTCCCGGACCGGGCATGAACCCGTGTCCCCTGCATCGGCAGGCGGACCCTCAACCACTGCGCCACCAGGGAAGCCCTCTTTTCCCCCATCTTTTCCAGTCCTCTCTTGTATCCTCTTCTTGTTTTCTGCTCCAGACCTCTGTTGATTTAACTTAATTCTGAAAAGAAGCTCTTTCCCACCTATTTTATTTAAATAAAACACCTCCATTCACTCATAGTAGGTGCAGATTGAATTAATGCAAATATGTTGAGCTGCAGAATTTTATATAATTGATTTTCAAGTCTTACCCCTGCAATTTACTGGCTTTTGAATCTTGATCAAGTTACTAAATCTCCTTAAGTTTGTTTTTCTCATCTGTCTTACTCAGCTTACTTACTTGCCATAACAATATTACAGACCGGGTGGCTTAAATGACAGAAATTTATTTTTTCACAGTTCTGAAGGCTTGAAATCTATGAACAAGGTACTGGCAAATTTGGTTTCTGGGGAGGCTCTGTTCCTGGCTTGCAGTGACTACCCTCCTGCTGTGTCCTCACATGACCTTTCCTCTCTGCCTGAGTGGGGGGAGAGAGAGAGAGAGCAAGCTCTGTGTCTCTTCCTCTTCTTATAAGGACTCCAGTCCAGTCAGATTAGGGTTCTACCTCCGTGACCTCATTTAACCTTAATTACCTCCTCAAGGGCCCTGTCTCCAAATGCAGTCATGTTGGGGTTTATAAACTCTAGGGAGACAGTTCAGTCCATAACATTATCTAATTCAAATGAGAATAATATAGTTTAGCTCAAAAGTGTATTGCTGTGAGGATTGAGATGACATAGGTCTTTGCTAAATGTGAAATCTTTTTTTTCTCTGTTTTATTTTCTTCCTTCTCTTGTAAAATTAAATTGTTGACTTATTCATAATTTAACAAACTGAATACTTAATATGTGCTAGTTCCATTTCTCAATGCCAGAAATATAGCTAACTAGGCACATGTGGTGTTTGTTCTCTCTTTGGGAGACAAATTATGAAAATATACCTACTTTTATGGTTGTGATAAGTAATATAATGAAAGATGAAGCATGAAGTTATTTCATATACAGTGGACATGGAAGACCTCTCTGAAGAGGTCATATTTATCTGGCAGAAAAGAGTGAACAGCCAATGTAGAGACCCTTAGTTAGGAAGTTGTATCTTTTCTTCCTGGCAACCACAACAAACAGTCTTCCATAGTTATTCCCATTTATTGCAGAAAGAAGAGAATGTAGATGATTAGATTCTGTTACATCATAGGCAATGAAGTTTGGTGATTTTAGAATAAACTGAAGTCGAGTCCAGGTTTTCTTCACTCGCTGTGGGACTGACAAATTACATAACCTCTTGGAGCCTCAGTTTCCTTACCAGGAAAAAATGGTTAAAATAATGTCTTGCTCATATAGCTTCTGTGAGGTTTCAGAGAACTATTGCAAGAAAAGTCATAGTGAAGATTCAATAAAACTCCATTATGCCACCATTCTTACCATTGTTATCAAGAGCTAGTAAATTTCCAAAGATGACTGCCAAACTCCTGATAATGTTTATGGTCTATGTGGGATTTCACTTTTGGAAAACTGAACAATGATTACCTATGAGGTAATCTGAACAATTCTGAACAATTTGTAATCTGAACAAATCTGAACAAATCTGAACAATGATTACCTATGAGGATACAAAAACATCTTTTCCTTGAAGGATTAGAAAACTTAAAGAAGGAATGGAGCCTCTGTGTGTGTGTGTGTGTGTGTTAAAAGAACTGTTTGGAATTATCTGGAATAGAAAAAAAAAATAGTGGAAAATATGCTGAAGTGCAAAATATGGTGACCTCTGTGTAACATTGTGCCCGTGTTAATTTCTTAATTTTTGACAGTTTACCATGTTTATGTAAGATCTAAACATTAGGAGAAATTGGGTGCAGGGTGTACAGTAACGCTCTGTACTATCTTTGCAACTCTTCTATAAATGTAAGTTATATCAAAATAAAGAGTTTTTTGAAAGTATTGAATTAAGAAAGAGCTGGAGAGGCTGTGACATAGTTTTTTAGTAGCCTTTTATGGGACACATTTGCTCTGTGAAAACAGGTTTGTTTTTTCTGGGAACAGCTAAAATGCATCCAGAAACAAGTTGTTGCAGAGGAATGCTGTGTTCATTGCAACCAGTTTCCTCTTTGCTCTGGGCTCAACCTTAAACTGTATTTCCCAGCCTCCCTTGCAGGAGTTGTGATCATCTGACCATGTCTGGTAAGAGGAATGTGATCAGCAGTAATCTGCAATCTTCCAAGCCTGGACCATGAAAACCTCCCATAATCCTCTGTTCTCTCTTCTCCATTTAACACCCTCAGGGAAGGAGAGAGAACAGGACAGAAGGAAACTAGGCCCTGAATGAGCATGCAAGCCTGCCATCCAATCAGAAATTCAGTGTGGGCTTTGAGGGAGTGAGAAACTTTTTTGGGGTGTTGAATTACTGAAATTGGTTACTTACCAAACTAATGCAAAAGTCTGCATAGCATGCCGTGGAATTTAATTGGGCAGTATTGTTTTCGGTTAAGCATAATTTGGCTGTGAAAAAAAATCCCAAAGGAGGTAAGTATCCCCATTATAAAATTCCATGGTGGGCATTTTGAAATGAGATACCTTATTTGGATGTATGCTTTCTGGTATTTGTATTTCAGTGGTTTATATTCACATATGATTTAAGGACTGCAAACATCTTGAAGGCAAGGGACCATGCCTCTTTTGTTCTTGGCTCTATTCTCAGAATTTAACACAATGCCTTGCATTCAATAAAATTGAATTCAATCAAGAAAATGTGGAAATAACTGAATGACTGATTGATTGGTTCATGCAGACTAAGGAGAGGGTTTTTCATTTCATATTTTTAGACAAACATAACAGTGAGTCAGTCTTTTTTTGTAGTTAAAATACATTTTCTATCTCAACTCTTTGAATCAATAAGAGTGAAACTACATAGTGCTTTTTGTTCTATGTATTTTAGTTTTAAATTTTTTGCCTGGCACATAGTAAGTGCTAAATAAATACATTCTGACTGAATGAATTTTACAAACACTACTCAAATATTTTGTTAGATTGGGGGTGGATGGAAATGAAGACTTTTTATTGCTTTTTATTACTTTTTATTGCTTTAGATCACTGATGATAACTAAAGTTACAGTTGTACATAGTGGAGACCATAGTTGCACTCCTATATGTGTCTCCTACAAGAGTATATTATGGGTTCTAGATAAAATATAGTGATTGACATAGGAGGGCATTGAAGAAAAACTTAACTCTTATTTTGACTGATGAAGAAAACTTTCCAGCACTTTATATATAGGATTAAAGTAATTAAAGGAATAAGTATTAAAAGATAGCACTTCTAAGAATGAATTAGAATAAGATTTTCCTCTACCGTAAATCCAGTTATTGCAAGAAGATTCAAATATGCTCTCATTTGTTAGTGCCCAATAGTTTATTCTAAAAGAAATTAAAAAGCTGTGAGGTATCCTCTTGTGAGATATTGACATTCTCATTTTTGCTGTGTACAGGGTTTCCCAGAAGCTGCTAAAATTAATTTCTAAATGCTACCCTTTAGATTGCAGCTGCCAAGAGGAAAAATAAAGGAAACACACAAAAATAAAGGAAACGAATGAACTAAGAATATCTCCATATTAATAGTCTTCTAATGAACAATTCCACTGAATAAAATATTAGGACATGGATGCAATACAAGTACATGAAGTAATTTCATTCCAAATCTGACATAAAATAATAGTAAAACAAATAGCTTTGTGTCAGGATAATTTCAGATATATTAATTTGTGTTTTGGGTCCACTGCTATGCAATAAGCAGACACAATGAGGGCTGTTAGCATCTCATACTCACGGTTGCCATCACTCTCCACCCCATCCCAACTGACCTCCGTTCCCAGCAAGTAGACGTTGTTTTCCCTTTATTCCCTTGCCTCAATCGAAACTTTTGTTTTAGAGCACAAAGAAAATTCCTTGAAGAAAATATATTTTCTTGTTTTATGTTTCAAAAGCTAAAACTCAGTAAGATTAAGTGAGCCACTTCCCAAGAAGGTTGACAGGTACTTTAATCAGAAGAGAGGCGGATGAGTGCTTGTCACAGAGGAGAGTCATAAATAAGTCAAGAAAAAAGATGTTTCCCCAAGAATGGGGAGGAAACTGAAATCTGTGTGTCCAGCAAGAAGCAGTATAACCCAAGATTTCCCTTCCCATCCCCACATGCTCCAAAGACCATCAGGACCACAGAGGAGGTAGCTGTGGTGGTGCCCCTAGGAGGCTGGACAGAGTAGATAGGATTCCAAAGCTCATGAAGATTCTTGTCCAAGGTACCTGGAAAACTGCTGAGCTCTTAGGCTTCAGGGGCCAGGTGACCTGGAAGATGAAGAATTTAAAGGTTACTAGTATGTGCTGGCAATCAGCATATTCTCCCCAAGTGTTCTGTTCTGCCTGAGAACCCCGGTACCATTCAAGGCTTTGTCAAGTAAAGGTGGAGCAGCAGGGTGAAGGGAAAGTTGTGGGATAGTTTCTAATAATGAATAAGATTTAATTTCTCTTCAGACTTGAAGTTAGATTTAATGTGATTGAAAGACATAAAGAAATGTGACGTTTCTTTGATTTTGAACTGTAGTGGTAGCAAATTCATACCACCTACACATTTTCAAGATTATACTCTACGGTATATTAGCCAATAATACATTTTACTTAAACTAAATAAAGACTGGTTTTAATTTCAAAGGCAATTCTTAAAGCAGAAAATGCATGCATGAACAGAAATTTTCTTTCAATAATAAATTGATATCAAAGCTGTTTCCAGTTACTGGTGCCATTTCCAAATTAAACAGCTTTTTTGGTGATTATAATTCAGCTGAACAGAAGAAAAAGGGGAAGGAATGTGTTTTCTCTATGCCACCTAAAATACATACTGCTGATGGATTTAATTATAATGCCGCATTTCTTTTCAAGTGATATTCCTATAGCCTGGAATATACATAGATAAAATGATGTGTTTATGTATATTCACTGATGAAGCAGCATCTTGGAATTGAAATACTTGTCTTAGTTCTAGTGAACTCCAAGTACTTCTATTTGCCATTCATTAATTTCCCAACCACAGGTGTTATATTACTGTCCCCCATTATTGACCTATTTCTGGAATCACATACACTCTGCATTTATAGCTTCTCCTCCTAGAGTAAGTAGAGTTTACTTTCCCAACATATTGATGTTGAGCTTGATCTTACAAAGTACTTTGGCCAATGGAATGTTGGTGGATCTGCTGCATGAAGAGGTTTAAATGTGCTCTGTGGTTGTGCTTGATTTCTTGTGTTTCTGCCCTTTATCATTGGGAGAACCTGCCTCTAGTAGCCACTGGTCTAAGAAGGGTAAGAGCCATGTAGATCAGATCTGGACCCAAACTGTGATCTGATCCCGAAAGAGTTCTAGACGTTTGTCCAACTGTCAACTTATGTCAGGCTGGACATAAACTGGTTATAGAAGGACTCTTCCTGTAGCCATATCCCCTGAAAACAGACATGAGGAAGAGCATTCACCCCCCCAGAGAAGAAAATTTTCCAGGAGATCCACAGCATACCTTTGCCCAAGTCACTGGGGTATTTTGGACTGGTGATCGTTGAGCCTTGCATTGGAGTGTGCAGAGAGGAAGGAGTTAAAATGGACAAAGAGGTTGTTTTGACTTTTGATGAATAACATTGAACAAAATAATTAAAGGAACTGGAAGAAAGGACTGTAAAGTTTATCTATTTCTATAATAACACTGTGTAACAAACCACCCCAAAACTTGGTAGCTTAAAATAATAACCATTTATTGTTTTTCAAAAATCTATAGTTCATCTTGGTGGTTCTGCTAATCCAGGCCAGGCAGGTTGATCTTGGCTGGGCTCACTCACACCTCTGTTATCGGCTGAGGGTCAACAAGGTCGATTGCTGCCTTACTCTGGGCTCACTCGTGTAGCTGAGGAATTGGCCCAGATAACTGGGCTGACACAGCGTTGCTCCACAAAGTCTCTGTCATCTACCAGGCAAGGTCAGACTTATTCATATGGCAACTTGGCAGGGATTCCAAAGAGTGAGAAGAAGCTCACAGGGCTTCTCAAGGCCAAGGCTCAGAACTGGCTTCCATCATGTTTACCACATTGTTTTGGTGAAATCAACTCTCAGACCACCCAGATTCAAGAGTTGCAGGAATACATTTGGCCTCCTGATGGAAGGATCTGCAAAATCACAGCACATGGGGTGCTGTGGACTGAATCTTGTCCCCCCTGCCAAATTCCTATGTTGAAGGCCTAATCCCTGATGTGATGGTATTTGGAGATGAGACCTTTGGCAATAATTAGGTTTGGATGAGGTTGAGCACCCTCATGATGGGATTAGTGCCCTTATAAGAAGACACACTGGAGAGTTTGCTCTCTCTCTGCCATGTGAGAACACAGCAAGAAGGCAGCCACCTGCAAAGAAGGAAGAGAGCTCTCACCAGAACTCAACCATGCTGGCACCCTGATCTCAGACCTGCAGCCTCCAGAACTGTGATAAAATGAATTTCTATTGTTCAAACCATGCAGTCTATAGCATTGTATTATGACAACCCAAGTAACTAATACCTGGGGCGTGGATGTAGGGAGGGAGAACCAGGGCTTCCTTGCAGTCATCTGCCCCAGTGAGCAAGCATTATCCTTGCCCTCTTCATGGCTGCCACTGTCTTAGGGACTTTACCAACCTGATCTTGTTACTGATTACCACAGTTCTTCTAGATGAGGAAAATGAGTCTCAGAGATGTTAAATGGTGCATGATCACACCGTTCTGACGTCCTAAAGCATGTACTCTTTCCACTGTCCCTCACACTGGTTCCCTGAATCACTGGTTCGCAGTTGTCCCCCAAATAGTTTACCAGTTGTAACAATCAGCTCTACCACAGCAGGAATCTGGAGAGGGAGGTGAGAAGGCTGTGTGGTCTGAGATTCCCACAGCTGGCCTGGGAATGCATGACAGGATGAAGGGTGACCAGAGAGAAATGAACCTTTTACAAGGGGATTACCACCATCTGAGGGGCCAGAATTCCAAATCTTCAAGTCCAAGGAGGCCTGGTGAATGCTGATTCCAAGAGAATGGGAGGTGAGAGTGTGACCATTAGGCAGGACCATCCTTGCCTTCTAATGAGATGTCTGTGCTGTATAATAATGCCGTCTGCGTGTTGTCAAGGATGCTGAAGATGGGATCTGCTGCAGGGAAAGGGGTTGCAGGCATGAAGCTAGAGGTTTGCAGATCCCCAGCTAACTGGAGTTCTGGAATGGGAGCTGGGGAGGGAATTGTAAGTTGATGCAAGCATGGGCATTTTCTGTTTTGATCTTTGCTATGCTATCAACACCTTGAACCATGTCTGGTACACGCAGACACGAAGTAAATATTTGTTGAGTCATTAGGAAGAGACTACAACCCGATGCAAGGGGCACCCAGAGGACTAAACTATTATAAGTTCATAGGACAGCAAATGAGAAAACCTCAGATATTTCTCTAGACCCTCCTTGGTAAAGGGGGAAGAAAGCTCCATCTATACATCCGAGTTTCTCACTCACTGATTTAGAGACCAGCACTGACTCTCAGAGCGTGGCCTCAGTCTACAGGATGACTAAGGATTGATGGTGGTGGCATTCTGCAGCTTCCATCTCAAGCACGCTCTCCAGTGATGTGCACCAAAGATCTTGACCTTCCATCTTTGGCAAAACTGAACTCACAGATGGGAGGTGGTTATTGCTATCAACTAAGCCAGGGCTACTCAAGGTTAAGTTGCAAACTTGTAGCATCAGCATCACCTGGGTCCATAGTAGAGATTCGAGTTCTCAGGCCCTGCCCTAGACCTGTTGAATCAGAATCTCTGCTGATGAGACCCTTGAGATGATTCTTCTGTGTGTGAATGTTTGAGAAGCACTGAGCTGAAAGAGGCTGGAAAGGTCTCAGTGCTATTGTTAGTGGTGTGTCAGGTTCCTTGCATTTCCTCTGCTCTTTTTGTGTCATATGACCTGAAATTGATATCTATGGTACAAACATTACTGATTTTTGACTAAAGAATAAAGGGAAGTTGTCACATATCTGAACAGATTGTGAGCATGTTCTCCTTGGTCACTATTACAACAGTCCCTTTCCTGGTATAAACTTTCTTGGAATTGCTCTGAGGAAATCTAGTAACATTCACCAGGGTTGTATAAAATTATGGTGGGTCCCCAAAAGATCTGGTGTGAACTTCTACCCCACTGTTTACAAACCAGGAGACTGTGGGCAAGTTCATCTCTCTAGTCAGTTTATTTACCTATAAACTAAGCAGCATTTATGTCATAGGATTATTGAAAGGATTAAAAAAGGGAATGCATGTAATACACATAGTATCATGCTCCTTCCATGCTAAGTGCCCAATAAATTTAAGTATACCTAACATGATAATGCCCCAAGATATTTTTCAGTTATAGAACGGGTCAGTGTGAGTTGATGGCATATTATACATATTTTAAAAAATAGGATTACAGATACTGATGACTAAAATATAAAAATCACACGTCCTTTCATTCTGAGCATCAAATTTTTCTTTTACCATGTATTTCGAATATAGGTCTCTTGATTCCCTCTTTGGATTCAGCAACATTTGTGGGCAGAAATTTCTTTCTGATGTACCTCCAATAGGACACAGGACATCAAACAGAAATGACTAATTAAAAAAAATATATCACTGCATGAAAAGTAACACAGGATATGTTTGTTAATGAGTCAATGAATGTTCTTCGCTGAGAAGAAATAGCACGTGGAGCAAAGTAATGGCTTTTGTAAAGCTCAGTGAACTCCTTTAAAATATTTTCTTTCGGCTCCCAGGTTCTAAAGGAGCAATTTGTGTGCACAGTGAAAGAAAAGGCGTGAGTCAAAGAGGTAAATTCAACCCATGGCTCCTCTTTCCCTCTCTAGTCTCACTAATGGTTTAAGAAAGAAGCAGACACTGCAGCCTCCACTGGGAAATAGAATCCTTTCAGTCCCCGGGCAATCCTTCTGTCAGGAAAGGTCGAGGTCAGGCACCAAGGACATCAAAGTAGAGAAAGGTCTTCGAATAAAGAAAGAGCTTGCATCCCCATGAAGAATAGAGAGGAGGGAAGCCAAAATCCATATTCTGTTGTTTTCTCGTGAGAAACACACTGTAGGTTTTCCCAGAAATGAGATGGACTGTTTTTCTCTTAATTTATATGATCTGAAATCCCTATCTTCTTATTATTGAGGTGTATAAATTAATGTAGGAAATAACCCTTTGAGCATCTACATATAAACATTTGTAGTCACTCATTGTTTTGGAACTTCTCCCCAAAATGCCAAAATGGGGTCATTCAGATTTAGAGATTTCTGTCTTTCTGAAATAAAATAAATGCACTGAAAAGCATAATTTTTAACTATCTGATATAGCAGTGGGGTTAATGAGTTAGACATGTAACTGGCTACAGTCTTTAAATTTTGTTGAGATTTTTAGTGATAGGGTGGATGTAGAATAACCCATTTGGTCCTGTATTACTGATTAGAGTTTAATATGGAAGAAGGTAATATTATAGTGTAGGTCTAATAACCTCATAATGTCTCCTGCCAATTTTCTTAACAGTGAGGCTGTGTTTGAGAATGATCAACCCCTGGGTACCATATGTTCAGAACATTCAGCATTTTATTTCTCTCTAGAGGTTTTTTTTGTTTGTTTGTTTGTTTTGATAAACTATCCTTTTGATCTTTTTCTAGTGATGGGGAGGGAAAGTTTATTGATTTGGATTTATCTGTCTGATGCTTTGTTTCAGAAACTCCCTGGATTCTTGGGGGGAAATGGCTTCTTACATAGCTATCATTTAGAATTCTAATGATTTCTTCTTTAGAATTAAGATAAATAATAGCTAGTGTTGATGTCACATCAGTATATAATGTTTTGGGTTTGGCAGAGTAAATGTATTTATTGCAATATGGCATTTAAGTAGGATTATTTATATACAGCAGCCTATATCAAAGCCAGATTCTTTTGGAACCAACATATTTTTGCATTCTCGTACATGTTGACCCTTAAAGATATCCTTGAATCTGCCTTGCAAGACCTAAGCTCTCTAATGTTTGGAGAAAGATCATCTCAAAGTTCTTTGCCTGTGGTGGACTCAGGGAGCAACTGAGGACAGGCCAGAGTTACATGGTAACCAAGGTTTCAGTTGTTAATTTTCATTATCTTTAGGAATTGCCATTAGTGGAAGGGGGCAGAATTGGGTCCATGGAGGGGACTCTTTATCCTACTTCCCTATTACTTTAGATTATTTTTTATATTTGCCATTTTCCCCTCTGGCTCTGTATCCTTGTATAAGTTACACAACCTCTCTGTGTCTTCGTTTCCTCTACTTGCTTCATGTGGCAGCCATGAAAATGAACCTCTTGGATTTCTGACTGTGTGTTCAGTGAGACTTCCCATGGGCTGCTCCCAGTCAGCAAGAGAGAATAGCAGGGATATTAAGGGAAGCCCGTTCCAGGAAGATGCTAGGATCCTCTTCTGGGTGATTTATCTTGAAGGCTCTGTGGTAGACAGAATAATGGCCTCTTCCAAAGATGTCCACATCCTAATGGCAAAAGGAATTTTGCAGATGAGATTAAGTTAAGGATGTTGAGATAGGAAGATTATTCTGGATTATCCTAGTGGTCCCAGTGTATCAACAAGGGTCCTTCTAAGAGTCAATGTGAGAAAAAGGAGATGTGATGACAGAACAGAGGTCAGAGATGGTAGCAGAAAGGGGTGAATTTGAAGATGCCTTGCTGCCAGCCTTGAAAATGGAGAGCCACACGCCAAGGAATCTAGGTGGCCTCTAGATGCTGGAAATGACAAGGAAACAGATTCTCTCCTAGATCCTCCAGAAGGAGTGCAGCCCTACCAATAACTCGATTTTAAAACTTTGACCCACAGAACTGTAAGATAATATATTTGTGTTATTTAAGCTACAAATTTTGTGATTTATTACAGCAGCAACAGAAATCCAATACAGACTCCCCCATGGCCTTTAGATAATGCATTAGAATGGGCACTGCGGACAAAGACACTTCCGCCTAAATCTTCCTTTTCTCTCCTCTCCTTTGCCTGGGGCTGATGGTGCTCTGCTTCCTCTGACTGTTTTTTCCTTCAGGGGAAATTCCCCTAACAATTCTCTTGCACATCTAATCCCATTTTGGTGTCTGCTTTTTAGAGGACCTGGACTAATTCACCTCATAAACTTAATTTGATGATTCAAGGCATATGAGGGGCCTACTGTATGGTGTAAGTGTTCAGAACTGTTAGCTATTGTGATTCTCAGTTGCCGTAGCACCAGTAGCATAGGGCAAAATGCAGATAGCCTGTTCCTTGGACAAAATATGGGAAAGGCTTAGAGTTTATTTGCTTACATTTAAGAAATTAAATTGTCTGCAGGCATTTTGGTCACTCAGTCCCCAGTAGCCCAGCATGAGTGTAAGCTCCAAATGTCATTCAGAGTTACTGCTGTAGTTGTTCAGAGCTGCTTTGGATGGGTTGGCAGGTCTAGTTTTGAGGCTCAGTGTTAAGAAGCCCATTGTTGCTAAACATCAAGGTCATGTCCTTTAATCCAGCTTTTACCCAGTGGGAAAGTTGGCATTTTGAGATCCATCTGCTTCAGTTCTTGATATTTCTGTAGTTGGTTCCCACCTTGGGCTGGGAAGAGAAAGTGTTTGAATGAGGATTAGAGGAAAATAATAAAGTTCTTGTCTGCTGTTGCCTCATGAGTTCCACTTAATCAATGTAATTGCTGAACATGACAGAAGTACCATCACAAATCAGTGCTGAAATGATGGAATAGTCAATGAATGCTAATTTTAAAAAGTTTTTTTTTAATTAATTTATTTATTTTTGGCTGTGTTGGGTCTTTGTTGCTGCTCACGGGCTTTCTCTAGTTGCGGCGAGTGGGGGCTACTCTTCATTGCGGTGCGCTTGCTTCTCATTGCGGTGGCTCCTCTTGTTGTGGAGCACGGGCTCTAGGCACGTGGGCTTCAGTAGTTGTGGCACGTGGGCTTAGTTGCTCCGCGGCATGTGGGATCTTCCCGGACCAGGGATCGAACCTGGGCCCCCTGCATTGGCAGGTGGAGGATTCTTAACCACTGCGCCACCAGGGAAGTCCCTAAAAATTGGTTTATAGATATGAAAAGACATGAAATTAGTCACACCATACACAAAAAGTCAATTTCAGCTGGAGTAGATACCTTAGATGTAAAAAGAAAAACTCTAATAAATTTAGAAGAAAATACAGGTAAATATCTTTTCAAAATCAGAGTTGGAGGGTTTGTTATTCAAGACGTAAAAGATACAGAAATTTGAATTAAAATATTGTTAAATACATTACAATGTGACTTACAGGTAGATTGCAAATTCCTCCTGTTCCACCATGACTCCTCTTTGCAGTGTGGTGTCCATGCTTTGCCAATTAAGAGTCTGTAGCTTTACTGTCTTGAATCTGGACAGGCCTTGTGGGTTGTTCTGAGCAACAAAAAGCTGTAGGACTGATGCTAATGACTTTTAAGCTGAGGCCTGAAGAGACATGAAGCTTGTACCTCCACTCTCTCGGAACTAAGCTGCCGTATGAGGAAGCCTGAACTAGCCATTGGGGGAGGCAAGTGGAGGAGAACCAAGGGGCCCCATCCAAAAGTCCCAGCTAGACATATGAGTGAGGCCATCTGGGATTAGCTGTTCTCCAGCAGACCTGCCAAATGGCCACGAACACATGAGTGAGACCGGCCAAAACCGCAGAGAGTAGAGATGAGCCCAACTCAAATCACCAATCCACAAAATTTTAGCAAACAAATGATTGCGGTTTGATGCTATTGAATTTTGGGGTGATTTGTACATAACTGATAAAATAAGTAAAAACGTGTGCTTCATAAGACACTCTACACAAAGTAAAACATAAACCACAGACTGAGACAACATTTGAAGGAATATAAATTGTCAGAGACTTGTTACCAAAGATATATAAAAATGTTGACAACTCAATAAGAAAAAAATTAAGCATTAGGAAAAGATATGAACAACAAGTTCATAGGCGAGGAAAAGGTAGTGTTCAATAAGTATCTAAAAAGGTGCCCAATCTTAGGTGTACTCTAGGAAATTAAACTTAAAACAGATGTGAAAGCAGTTTCATGCCAACCAGTTCAATAAAAAGTAGAGTATGACAAATTTTGCTAAGAAGATGGAGTAGTGACAGTCTCTTACACTAATTGTCATGGGATACATGGGTACCATCACTTTGGAAAATTTTGGCAGTACAGTAGAATTGACACTAAGCACAAGGAGATCGATACAAGAATTATCAATATATTCATCAAGAGAATTAATCTTATGATAAAGCACCACCCGAAATGGAAATGAGACAACAAGTGCTAGGTCTAGTGATGTGAAAAATCACAAAGTGGAAATGCTGACGAAAAATAGCATATACAGATGTCACTTAAATTTAAAAGCATAATATAGAATTCTGTTTTTTATCGATACATACATAGGTAGAAAAATTATTTAAAAATAAGTAGGAATGATAATTGTCACAAGCTAGTAGTTGCCTTGGAGGAAGGGATGCATAAAGGAAATGGGATAAGGGGTGAATATTTAATACTTTAAGTTGGTGGGCAAACAAGTATCCATCAACTTACTCTTTATAGTTCTGTCTCCCTGAGTTATTTAATCATTAAAAACATAGAAAAACTAAAAAACAACCCACGTCAAAAACACGGATTTTGCCTAGTTTCCTGAAAAGCTACTGATACCCCAGAAGGTGTGAAGACATAGTACTGAAACTCCGGCAGGCTTTCAAGTCCACTGATCTCAAGCCCATTCAGGCATTTTCCTGATCACCTGTCTGTAAGATCCAAACTGATATCAAGACAGGAAACCCATTTAAAATCTTTAATAGAGTTAAGAATCAAATAGATTTTTACCAGTATCTGAAAAGCCATTGACGCCAGTTAACTCACTTGACTTTGGCCTAGAAAATAATTTTCTTGTCTTTTATTTGTTGGATATAAATATGCAGGAAAACAGTTTAAAGATGTTTATTTCTGACTCACGGATGTAACTAAGAGCTATGAAACTGACAGTGTGGAAAATTTGTCTCTTTTCTGTTTTCCACACCAGTTAAAAAAAAAAAAAGCAATCAAAAATGTTTTCACCTGAAAATGAGCAAGAGATTTCCTAAAGAAAGAAGATGGAGCATTTGATGTAAATACATGAGATTACCTTTCGTGCGTTTTCAACCAGAGTCAAAGAAATAGATTTTCATAAACTAGAGCAGCTCGCGGATTTTAAGCAGGCGCCCTTATTTAAGGCAACAGAGAGTTGAGGAGAGAGATGGGAATGCATTTGACATGCAGGTGCTGACTTGGCAACTCCTGGAGCTTGGCTCTTATTAATGGATGGTGAACAGGAGGGACTCAGGGCTTTCAGGAGATGGAGGCTGAGGACTGTAAGGGGGTGAAGGAAGCAAACAGGAGAAGAGAATGTTAAAAAAAGTGATGTAGTTCCAGCTGAAGTCTAGCCTCATTGTGATCTCACGAGTTGCTGTGGAAAGTAAACGGTGTCTCAGACTTCTTTCATCTTGAGGCAAGAGGGCTGGGTTGTACCCTGCATCTGTTGATCATTGGCTGTAGGCTGCTTCTTGGAGGCAGAGGTGGAAGAGTGTAATACACCTGGGGAGGCAACTCCCGTCAGAGGAAGGCAGTTCTCTGAGAAGGGGGCAGTTGCGACTTAGCAAACAACTCAGCGGGGTGGGGTCCCCGCTGGTGAAGCGGGTCTGAGCGGGGCACCAGCACATCCCATATAATCTGAGAAATCAATCTCACCATAGGTGGGGAAAAGCTCAGGCCTCTCTCGAAGATTAATACCCAACTCTCTTACTTCCTTTTTCAGTTCTCATTCCTCCCACAACAATTTCCATTAAATCTAGCTCAGGAAATTACTTTTACGTTCCTGTGCTTTCCTCCCTGTGCTACAGCTTATGGTATAAATGTTATGCTGTGAGTTATCCAGCCTCCTTGGATCTTAATATTCAGAACCAGGCTTTGGACTCAAAAGGCCTGTTTTCCTCTCAAAAACATGCCAAAGAGCATGGATGCAGAGAGGCCATTAATTGAAGTCATTAACGCAACTGATCTGCATAGACACACACACACACACACACACACACACACACACACACACACACACTATAGACACATGCATACACATACACAACTGACACACTATAAACAAAGGTATGAATACCACTGAGGAAAAATGTCATTTTCTTCAAGGGAACATCCCACTACATTTCTGTTCACGTCCGCTTCTGAATTTTTCAGACATGCGCCATGGTACTTGAACCTGTGTCTTGGATGCATAATTGGAGGCTTTTAATTGACTTACACATTCAAATTTTGAATCAGAATGTGATAAATGAAAGTCATCTTTTAGAGATTAACTAGTCCAAACCCTCCATTTTACAGGTGGACTCTGGCCCAGAGAAGCTAGGTGATTTTCCCAAGTTCACACAGCTTATTAGACATGGGGATGAGACTGGACTCCTTGTCTGCTAGTCCTAATTTTGTGACTGGCTGTACTTCAGAACTTCCTTCTGAGGGAGCTTCTAAACTTTTGAGGTGTAACATAATTTAATTGTACACAATGTGCCGTCTTTTACTATCACTCATATAGAATCTAGACTTTGTTACATTGCTCCCTTTAAAGAAATGGTTACATTTTATGGGTGAATTGGAAAAATGTTGAGCAGGCTCAAGGAACAAAATGTGTCCAGCCCTAGCCATGAAAGAATTGCTTGCTATGGATAGCACCATTTTCAGAAGGTAGGAGCAAAGGTCCTGTAATCAGGAGTTCATAAACTGCGTGGAGCAGTGACAGCTGAAAAGGAATGACTTTCCAGAATTTGGACCCTGGGATAATGTAATTCTTAATTTCTTGAAGGATAGTGTTCCCTTTGAGAAATGTAACACAAGCTTTAGAACTTCTTTCCTTGAAAATTCACACACCTACAGCATTTTGCATACAGTGTCAAGCACGGGTGCTGTCCCTAAATGAGCTGATAATCTCTAGTCAGGAAAACAGAAATGTTCTAAGTATTTCAAACAGAAGAAATTGAATAAAGAGAATTGGCTGCACAGATGCTGGAAGGGATAGAAAAACAAAACAAAAAGGGGCTGGAGGAGCCCAGAGGCGGGGGTGTGGCGGGATGACCACCAGAACAGAGGCTGTTCGGGCCCCGGGCTGGAGCCCAGTAAGCTTTCACGGGCTGGTGTGAGCTCGGGGACCCTGGGCCCTCGCCTCTGCTGCTACTGGGGACACCACAGAAATCAGAAGCCGGAGGACATTCGCCTCTCCCTTCCTCTCAGCTTTGAATATCTCACCAGGGTCTTCCATCCGCAGAAACACCAGATGTCACTGGTGAGGAAGCCTGAAACAACGTAGTTTGAAGACCCTCAGCCGCCTACAATGCAGAGCAGAGCAGAAATGGGTGGAAATGGGAATTGAGAGCAAATAGGCAAATAATCATCACGGTAGCTAAAGCACAAACAGCAAATTCAAATAAGGATATGTGAGTATTTCACAAAACTCAAGGGTATGAGTAATAACAAAACATAATTAATACTAAACCATAATGTGTGTGTATCTAACTTCCAACAACAAGCTCGCTTCCGGCTGTTGATGGAATACTAACATTTAATGAATACTGTCTGAAGTTTGATCCCTGAAATCTTCCTGGTTGTTTATTTCAAAGGTAGATTCATGTAAGCTCTTCCAGACCTATTGAATTAAATCTCTTGGGTGGCCTTGAAAACCACACTTGGTAATTTTGCAGACTACTGGCTCTTGTTTGGTAAAATTTGATCCTTGTTGTACCAAGATGATGGTTTTTGACTTGTATTTTATGAATCCGGGGTCTCTAACTTTAGCAGGCATCAGGTTGCTGGGCCCCACCTCTGGAGTTTCTGATTAAGTAGGTCTGGGGTGGGCCCATAATTTATAATTCTAACAAGTCCTCATCTGATACTGACATTGCTGATTAGAGGATCACACTTTGAGAACCAGTAATATGAATACTAATTTGTAATATTTTTCAAAGGTGGATGTGTGGTTGGTCTAATCAAGTCTAACTAAAATTCCCAGAGTCATAGGACTTGGCCATAGGAGCTAAAGTAGACTTTGGCGGTAGTGATACCAGCTCCTTCCTTTGACAAGTGAGTTAAAGGTTCGGTGACTTGGCCTCCGTCGTTAGGCAGCTCAAAGCAGATGCAGGAAGATGGCTGGGGTTTCCTGCCTCCTAGTCAAACGTGCTCCCCATTGATCATTCATCTTTATGTGCTCCTGGGGCAAAATTATCATTGACTTAAAAAGGATAATCATCCCGGCTTGAATCATTAGAGGTCAGAGAGGATGATGAAGTTAGAGGTTTTCATAAAACCGAACACAGAAAACGAGGTCATCTGCTTCACAATGAAAGAGCATGTTCAAGGACTTCTTTTGCCTTTTTAGGTATCTTAGTTAAATCATCAGAGCAACAATTTATTTTCATGAAGGATATTAAGAAAAGCACTGAAATCGGAAGCTATTGTAAATAAAGGCTGTAGTTTTGGTTGCAGAGCCTGTGGCCCACTGCCAAGAAAAATATTAACATAGAAATTGTCTGAGAGTATATGAATGGTGACATTTCAGATAAGTATTCAGCTCATGACCCCACAAGGCAAAAATATAGGACAACTTTCTGAAATGTGTGGCTGCAGAGACCCAAGGGTGATATAATGACTATGTCCAGCTTGTTGTTGACTAAGTAAAAAAAAGTTTGATTCATCACAGATGAGTAATAATTGTCTTCATAACTCATTATTTATATCATAGGCCATCTGTGACGTTTTCACGATTTCCAAAAGAGAAGGCACTCAACTTGAAAGGGAGGAGATCTTGCCAGTTTAGAAATGACATCTGGAAGGATTTGGAATCGAAAGGCTTAGCAAGAAAAAGTAGGGCTGCTTACAGACGCCAAGGTTGAAGAGGATCTCTGACTAACTGCATCTGTTCTAGACCCCCCGGGTTAGGCTGCATTCCTCAGAAGTAAACCCCCAAGGCAGGGATGCATGCACAGCATTTTAAATAGGTGGTGCTCCCAGGGGGAAGCCAGTAAGGGGGGAGGGGAAGCAGAACAGAGGCAGAAGGAAGTCAAGCAAGAGTCAAGCCTCAAGAAGAGGAGCTTCATCTGAGCCCACAGGGGAACTGCGGACTGTAAGTCTGTCTCAAAGTTGTTCTGAATCTGAAGAAGCTAGGCTTCCCTTTGATTCATCTGTCAGCCATTGGCCAAAGGCGGCCCCAGCCACTCAAGCTCTGAATGAACGTGCAGGGTGCTCCAGTGGCCCACACGTGTGCTCACAGGTTCTGGGAGCTACAAGTAAAGCACATTAAAGCTGGGAGAGGGACACAGCAAACACGTTACAAGTGTCCCTAAGGGAACTCAGCCTGTCCACTTCAAGACCCAAACTCTCCCTTGGTGTTAGGGTTTTCCAAAGGAACAAGCTTGAGGAGAATTATTGGGAAATCTGTTAACTCACACATAAATAATATTTTCAAATACAGCCTTACTGGTAATAGAACTGATATTTTGATCTCCATCTGACTGATCCCTACATCTTTCCCATGAGGGTTTTTTGTTGTTGTTGTTGTTTTTTATCTCCTTAAATGCTTCTAAATATGTATCTCTTATCCTTTGAGGTTGCTATAATGGGACATGTTTTCTTACAAGATGTCTTTAGCAGGTTACAGCACTTAGGCGTCTCTTAGACACTCCACCTGCTTATCTTACAGTCACACCTCAGTTTGACACATTCAGAAATCGTAAGCAGATTGCCAAGGATCAGTACAGCTGTGCACCACACCCTGCAGTATGCCTCGCTCCCTGATTGTTACATGTATTGATTAGAATTCTGGCATCCAGACGTAATGTGCTGATACCCCAGGGAGCCAGTATAGGAGATAATTTCTACATTAGAGGACATGAATTCATCAGTCTGTAGAGAGACATTTAAGTCATATGTCAATGTGTTGTGTCATTGTAAATTGGCAATTAGTTTTCCAACCAAGAAGGAAATAGAAAGCAAAGAAAAGGCATGAGAGCCATCTTGTGGAGAGATCTGCTAACAACCATCCTGGACAGTGCATCTCTTCTACTACATTCCTCCTCCTGCACTTCTGTCAAAACCTGAACCCACAATCCTTTTCATCAAGCCTGCTCCTCCATACGTGACCTACTTCAATGAAAGGTGGACCTGTCCATGCAGTTGCCTAGCCCAGAGCTCTTGGAATCATTCCATACATCTAATCTTGGAATCATTCCATACATCATTCCATACATCTAATACTCTCATCCATACATCTAATCTGTCCTTAAATTCTGTCAGTTGTCTCTTCCCTACCACCAATGCCTTTATTCCGTTCCTCACCATTAACCATCTGAACTACTGACCACGCCTCCAGTAAGGCAGCCTGCCTCTAGTATTAATTCTATCTAATTCATATTTATAATGCTTTTAAATGCATGTTTATAAGTTATTTTCTCTAACATAAATTTGATCATGCTGATCCTCTGATTTAAATGATTCCACGCATCCCATCGCGGAAGGCTGATGATGGCTCCCAAAGCTATGTCCCCATCCCTACCCCTGGAACCTGTGAATATTACCTTATTTGGAAAAAGGATCCTTGCAGTTTTATTTAAGTTAAGGATCATGAGATGAGGAGATTACTTCGGATTATCCGGGTGGGCCTCAAATGCCATCACATATGTCTTTGTAAGAGAGAGACAGAGGGAGACAGACTTTGTGGAAGAGAAGACGATGTGGAGACAGAGCAGGGAGAGATGGGGCCACAGCCAAGGGTTCCCAGCAGCTACCAGAAACTGGAATAAGCAAGGAAGGGATTTTGCCCTAGAGCCTCCAGGGGGAGTGTGGCCTGTAGACACCTAGACCCCCAACAACTGTGAGAGAATAAATTATTGTTTTAAGCCACCCAGTTTGTGGTAATTTGTTACAGCAGCCTCAGGAAACTAGTGGACTTCTTGTCCTTAAAAAATGGTCAAACTATTTTTATATTATCCAAGGCCTTTCATGATCTGGGCTCTGGCTTCATTTTCTAACCTAATCTCTCATCATTTCCCCAAATGAACTCTGTGCTCTAGGGATTGGGATGACTGGAAGGTCTTGAATTGTACCATTTCCTTCCCCAGCTTCCTGCAATCATGTGTGCTCCTACATTTCTCTAGTACATTTCTAGCGTACTAGAAAATCCATGTGTGGAGCATGACCTTTCTCCTGAGCTGGAGATGGGAGGGGCACGTGGGTGTTACCATCTGAACTTCTAAAAACAAAACTCATTACATAAGGAAGCTTGTGTAAAAATGCCTTGACACATGTGTGACTTGCTGTCACTCAAGCATGAATGAAAATTGATCCTAAATGTAGCTTATACTTATCAGATTTATAATTATTGTTCTAAGAGGGTGATGACTGATATTTCAGAAAAGGGATTTTTCACATTTTGAAGGTTTAATCCTTGCACATACATACATGGCCAGTCTGATAGATTATGTTGGTGTCCAACCCGGAGCCTATTCTCCTACTTACTGGCCTGTGTAACCAGGCCCTAGCTGCTGAGAGTACTGGCTGTTTTTTTCTCCAACTTAACTGAGATATAATTGACATATAATATTGTGTAACTGTAAGGTGTACAACATGTTGATTTAATACATTTATATATTGCAGTATATGATTAACAGAACAATCTAAGCTAACACCTCCATCATGTCACATAATTATCATTTCTTTTTTTGTGGTGAGAATATTTAAGATCTATTCTCCTAGCACCTTTCAAGTATATAGTACAGTATTGTTATCTATAATCACCATACTGTGCATTAGATCCTGAGAACTAATTCATTTTCTAACTGGAAGTTTGTACTCTTTGACCAACATTTCTCCCATTTCTTCCACCCTCTAAATCCTTAGTAACCACTGTTCTATTCTCTGTTTCTACAAGTTTGGCTTTTTAAGATTCCACAGATAAGTGAAATCATACAGTATTTGTATTTCTCTGTCTGACTTATTTCACTTAGCATAATGTCCTCAAGGTTCATCTGTGTTGCCACAGATGGCAAGATTTAATTCCTTATCATGGCTAAATAATATTCCATTGTGTATATATATACACACCACATCTTATTTATCCATTCTTCTGCTGATGGACACTTAGGTTGTTTCCCTATCTTAGCTATTGTGAATAATACTGCAATAAATGTGTGAGTACAGATATCTCTTCAATATCCTATTGTTGTTTCCTTTCCAATTAAAAAACGTGCAAAGGACCTGAACCTTCTGAAGAAGACATACAATTGGTCAGCAGGTACATGAAAAGGTGCTCAACATCACTAATCATTAGGGAAACGCAAATCAAAACCACAAAGAGGTAACACCCCACAAATGTTATTATGGCTGTTATCAAAGTATGGAGGTTCCTTAAAAAACTAAAAATAGAACTACCGTATAACCCAGCACTGCCACTACTGGGCATATACCCTGAGAAAACCATAATTCAAAAAGAGTCATGTACCACAATGTTCATTGCAGCTCTATTTACAATAGCCAGGACATGGAAGCAACCTAAGTCGTCCATTGACAGATGAATGGATAAAGAAGATGTGGTACATATATACAATGGAATATTACTCAGCCATAAAAAGAAATGAAATTGAGTTATTTGTAGTGAGGTGGATGGACCTAGAGTCTGTCATACATAGCGAAGTAAGTCAGAAAGAGAAAAATAAATACTGTATGCTAACACATATATATGGAATCTAAAAAAAAAATGGTTCTGAAGAACCTAGGGGCAGGACGGGAGTAAAGACGCAGACATAGAGAATGGGCTTGAGGACATGGGGAGGGGGAAGGGTAAGCTGGGACGAAGTGACAGAGTGGCATGGACATATATACACTACCAAATATAAAACAGATAGCTAGTGGGAAGCAGCCGCATAGCACAGGGAGATCAGCTCGGTGCTTTGTGACCATCTAGCAGGGTGGGATAGGGAAGGTGGGAGGGAGACACAAGAAGGTGGAGATATGGGGATATATGTATATGTATAGCTGATTCACTTTGTTATAAAGCAGAAACTAACACACCATTGTAAAGCAATTATACTCCAATAAAGATGTTAAAAAAAAAAGAAGACAGGAGACGACAGGCATTGGCGAGGGTGCGGAGAAGAGGGAGCCCTCATGCACTGCTGGAGGGGATGTAAATTGTCACAGCCACCCCACCAAGGAGAACAGTATGGAGGTTCCTCAACAAATTAAAAATAGAGTATTGACTGTTAATGGCTTACACCTGTCCTCTCTTCCCCAACAGCCTGTAGCTGAAGAGTGACTGACAAAGAGATACAAAAATCCAGTCCCTGTGCTTAAGGTGGGACAACTCTCTGGTGCAGTAGGGTCCAGGGCTTCCTCTGGGATCAGCGGAAGCCAGGCTCCGGCTGAGACCACATCCTACTCAGCTCCTTTCCCTGCCCCATCTGCTGCCCTCACACTATTTCCTTTGCCCCAAGAAATCACTCATCCTCAGATTCCCACCTCAGACCCTGCTTCTAGGAAATGTGACCTAAGCCAGGCAGAATTCCAAACTTTATTACTACCAGTCCTTACAGCCCAAGTCCAAGATCAGCCAAGAATTGCAACAAAACCTCAGTTATCTAACACACTCTCATGCAGTATAATAATAAATGCAAAGCTAGCATCAAAGAGTTTGAATCTCTCAAGTGAAAAATCCTTTCTACGCAGCTTTTTATGGAGTGCATCAGTGGGTGCATAAATGAATGAATGAATGAATCCTAAAAATCTACAGGGACCGTGAACACCTGCTGTGGTACACGCAAGTGCCGCTGCTCTTTGGTGAAAGTCCATTATGAAGCAGAGAGTTTGAAAGTCAGCCTCTCCCTCATCTGAACATTATTCTGCAACATCAAGACTGGACTCCAATTCCTCTTCCATGACGTTTCTTCTAGAAGTTGGCTAAATCCCCTGGAAGGGATTTTGCTCTCCAGCAAACACTGTGTTGTCTGAATAATTTATTTGACTTTTATCAAACACCTGTCTAAGAAATCAGAGTTACTGCTGCTGAAATAAGAGTGTTTTGAATGTTGCAGACAAGTCAAAATGACTGATAATAACATGAAAACAATCCCATTGTTAAAGGCAAAAGAGTCCTTAGGGAAAATAGCACTTTAGTATGTGAATCCAGAAAGGGGAAGTGAGGGGCTCTGAGTAAGCACCCTGGACCTAGGGAAGAAAAGCTGTGTTTGCTTCCTGCCATGTATAGTTTGTGTAACCTTGAGTAAGTGACTTGATGATATCACAGTGTCAGGAGAAGAAAATGGCATAATGCTTGTGGGTTGTGAAAGCCTTACAAAGTGCTATTTATTATTATTATTGCTATTCCATGCCTTGGAGGATAATTCCTCTGTCCTTTATTCATTATACTTATATGAATCAAATTTCAAGAAAGCTAGTGAATATTGTAGATGTATTAAAAATTAATTTCTATTATAGGTCTTAGATTTAATCCAAGTTCATCCCACTGTTCTACACTGAATAACCAATAAGATTTCCATGTTAATAACCTTGTATTTAACTTGAAAATAAAATTATATTTATCAACCATTATAGTCCATTACATATGGAGAAATTAATTACCTCCTAGGTGCCAAGCACTGTGCTAGGCGAGCCTAAGATGCAAAACGTCATGCCTCTTATTGTACAGAAGGGAAGATAGGCATTACACTGATACACACAAAAGGGACTGTGTACTTACAAATTGTGGCAACTTCTAGGAAAGAACAGAATGGATGCTATGAGAGAGAAAGGCAGAAGGACCTTCTGCTATATGGCAGTCAGAGAATGCTTCTCTAAGGAACCGATGTTAGCTGAAATCTGCATAATAAGGTGAAAGTCTGGGCGAGGAAGGTCTGGGCAAGGAAGCTGTAAAGAGAACAGCCTCTGGGATGGCCCCGAGTTAGGAAAAGCTGTGTGCAGTGGACTAATGGAGAGACATGGCAGAATCACAGTGTGTATTTTAGGCTAGGGAAACTAAGGTGCAACATTTTAGAAGAGTAATCAGCAAATCATTTGGGGCAAGATTTGAAACCTCTCTCTGTCCCAGTCTCCTCATCCATAAAATCGAGCTAATAATATCTGCTACTAGGTTGACATCAGTTAATAAAAAGAACTTAAAATTTGCCCTGCACATATGAATTATTTTACAAATGTATTATTCTTAGTATATTCATGTAAACACAACTTGTTATTTTTAAGTTGTTGACTCAATCATTAGTGACAGCTCGGAACACTTAATTATGTTTAAAAGCATAATGCAAATGTTTTAAACCCTGAAGCACAGCCCAGCTGACAGAAATTGGTGGAAAAGGAAGGGGAAGAGATGTAGGGAGAGTAGCCATCTTAATTACTCATCTCGCAAAACAAGAGTTCAAGGCTAAAGTGGGTAGCATAAGAAAGGGAGAGTCAAGAAGCTACTTCAATGTGGAGAAAGGGGAACCCTTGTACACTTTTGGTGGAAATGTAAATTTGTGCAGCCACTGTGAAAAACAGGATGGAGGTTTCTCAAAAAACTAAGAATAGAGCTACCAGATGACCCCGCAGTTCCACTCCTGGGCATATATCTGAAACAACCAAAAACACTAATTTGAAAAGATACATGCTCCCCAATGTTCATAGGAGCATTATTTCCAATCTCCAAGATATGGAAGCAACCTTAGTGTCCATCAACAGATGAATGGATAAAGAAGATGTGGTATATATATATGCAATGGAATACTACTCAGCCGTTAAAAAGAATGAAATTTTGCCATTACAGCAACATGGATGGACTTGGAGGGCATTATGCTAAGTGAAATAAGTCAGACAGAGGAAGACAAATACTGTAAGATATCACTTATATGTGGAATCTTAAAAATACTAGAAACTAGTGAATATAATAAAAAGGAAGCAGACGCACAGATATAGAGAACAAACTAGTGGATAGCAGTGGGGAGAGGGGGGAGGGGCAATAGAGGGGTGAGGGAGGTACAAACTATTGGTTGTAAGGCAGGCTTAAGGATGTATTGTACAACATGGAATATAGCCGATATTTTGTAATAACTGTAATGGAAAGTAACCTTAAAAATTGTATAAATTTTTTTAAAGTAATTAAAATATAGGCAACAACAACAACAACAAAGAAAGCTACTTAAAGCTACCAACATAACCACAAGGAACATTAGAAACAGTGATGTAACTATTGAGAAGGGGTAGGAAAGGAAGAAGGCAATGGGCTTAATCTTTGTGGAGCTGAGAACAGTGACCACCTGCGTGAACACTGCCTGGCAGTTAGGACAAAAAGCAATGACAACCTGTGTCCACATGACCAACTTGTTTGTACCAGAAAACCTTTGCCTGGAAAAGAAAGATTATTCATCAATAAATAACTTTACCATCACCTTCAGGAAAGTCCAGCAGATCACATTTTTTTTAGACAACAGCTCACTTGGGAAAACATCTCGCTTGTCGAATGTTTTCTTATCCAGTCTCATTTTTAAGACCTTCACTTCACTGCGTAACAATTCATGTCCCATTCCAATGGCTCCAACCACCCAAGCATAGGCTCAAGAACCTATAAACTTATGTTCTGACCTTCTCTCTCAGACACTGCTGAAACTCTACCAAGCTGGCGTTCTCCCTTATTGCACTAATTTTTAGCTTTGCTTTATTTATGGCTTGGTAATATTCTGGAGGAATTCAACAAAGCAAAAAGTGAGAAGATAAGGTCGAGTTGCTAATTCAACAGACCGGGGTAGAAATGTAGTATCTGGAGATTTGAATGAAGCACCAGTATAGATACAACAGAAGTGTATAGAAATAGTCACCTCAGAAATGAAGCTTAGAAACAGGCATCTCAAGAATGGAATTAAGTAGAAGAGGATGGTTTTCAATTGAGGATTTTATGCGTTACTTCAATTTGACGTATGAATTTTGCTTTGACAAAACCTAAAAATTTACACTAAATGAAAAGATAGTAATGATCAGAAGTGCAAAAATCAGCACTAAAATATTATTCTTCAGTTCTTCCGGAATGTGACACCCTATGGACCTTTCAAGATTTTTCTTGATTTAATTGGGTTCTGCTGGCCCAGCAGAGTATCTGGTCCATAGTAGGTATTCAGATTCATTAAACATTTGTGGCATTGAGCTGACATTGGAATCTCACAGCATTAAAAAATACTTAGATATTTCCAGTGGTTAAGATGCTGTTTCTTTATTGGTCTATTAATTTGAGTTTCAATTGAATCAGCTGTCAGTTTTGGGGGTGTGTTTGGAGACCATCCTTTGGAATCAGGAATGAAGTAGGAATGCAAGAGAAACAGAGGAATTAACCTGGTGACGTTCCTTTTAAAGTTCATTCTGAGCTTGTTCTTGAGGATTCAGGGCTACGAGGTAAGCACATATGGTAGGTAAGGTAATGTCCTCATCAGATCTCCCTTCCAGAGAGAACCTTCCATGAGGAGGCCAGCTGCTGCCCTTTGGCCTCCTTTGGAATCCACAGTGTCATTCATGCAGAGATGCACTTTCCCGGCCCCATCCCTAGCCTGTCACTGAGGATAGTGAGGAAGCAGAGCCGGGTCATCCTTGCCCAAAGCAAGCCTCCTTCTAAGGGGCTGTCTTTGCTCTGGGGCTGCCCGCTGGCGCAGCCAGGACTTTCTCAGATCCATGCTGTGGTCAGAGGCCCCTCCCACCTCCTCTCTCCTCTCACAGGTAGACAGACCTGCATTGTGGTCCAAAGGCTTTCCCTCCCTCCCTCCTGCTGTTCCCATTTACTTCCTCCTTCCCAGGAATTTCCCCCAACAAATCTTCTGCACACCTCTTTCTCTGTAGGCATCTGCTTCTCAGAAGCCCTGAACTGCTATATGTACAGAGCCAAGGAATTCATTTATGGTGGTGAGGGGAGAGCAGATGTCTGTCCTCTTTTTTCCAAAAAAATGGAAATGTATCTCCTGGGCACTTCTCCTCTTACAAGGAGCTTAAGGAATGTTGGGAAGCCTTTTGTTTTGTTTTGTTTTGTTTTTTTAACATCTTTATTGGGGTGTAATTGCTTTACAATGGTGTGTTAGTTTCTGCTTTATAACAAAGTGAATCAGTTATACATATACATATATCCCCATATCTCTACCCTCTTGCGTCTCCCTCCCACCCTCCCTATCCCACCCCTCCAGGCGGTCACAAAGCACCAAGCTGATCTCCCTGTGCTATGCGGCTGCTTCCCACTAGCTATCTACCTTACATTTGATAGTGTATATATGTCCATGCCTCTCTCTCACTTTGTCACAGCTCACCCTTCCCCCTCCCCATATCCTCAAGTCCGTTCTCTAGTAGGTCTGTGTCTTTATTCCTGTCTTACCCCTAGGTTCTTCATGACATTTTTTTTCTTAAATTCTATATATATGTGTTAGCATATGGTATTTGTCTTTCTCTTTCTGACTTACTTCACTCTGTATGACAGACTCTAGGTCTATCCACCTCATTACAAATAGCTCAATTTCATTTCTTTTTATGGCTGAGTAATATTCCATTGTATATATGTGCCACATCTTCTTTATCCATTCATCTGATCATGGACACTTAGGTTGTTTCCATCTCTGGGTTATTGTAAATAGAGCTGCAATGAACATTTTGGTACATGACTCCTTTTGAATTCTGGTTTTCTCAGGGTATATGCCCAGTAGTGGGATTGCTGGGTCATATGGTAGTTCTATTTGTAGTTTTTTAAGGAACCTCCATACTGTTCTCCATAGTGGCTGTACCAATTCACATTCCCACCAGCAGTGCAAGAGTGTTCCCTTTTCTCCACACCCTCTCCAGCATTTATTGTTTCTAGATTTTTTGATGATGGCCATTCTGACCAGTGTGAGATGATATCTCATTGTAGTTTTGATTTGCATTTCTCTAATGATTAATGATGTTGAGCATTCTTTCATGTGTTTGTTGGCAATCTGTATAACTTCTTTGGAGAAATGTCTGTTTAGGTCTTCTGCCCATTTTTCGATTGGGTTGTTTGTTTTTTTGTTACTGAGCTGCACGAGCTGCTTGTAAATTTTGGAGATTAATCCTTTGTCAGTTGCTTCATTTGCAAATATTTTCTCCCATTCTGAGGGTTGTCTTTTGGTCTTGTTTATGGTTTCCTTTGCTGTGCAAAAGCTTTGAAGTTAGGAAGCCTTTTGGAAATTTCCCTGGAGAAATGGAGAGGAAGGGCTCTTAATTTGCATGCCTCCTTTTCTGGTCAGCTCTGCAGAGGATCAAACTCATACATTAGACCATGCTCACTGGGCAGCTGCTCCGTATTTTAGTAAATTTTCTAAAATGAGCCTCAGCATCAGTAGATAGGTGAGGTGCTGGTTGCATGTAAAAGCACAGCTTGTATGACATGGATTGTGAGAGAGAAACAGCCCTGTGTGTGAGTGCAGACAGGGTTTGTGCCACTGTGGTTGGCAGGGACGTGCGGCACCCAGACCGCCCACCTGGCCCTGTTTCCCTATCGAGGCACTACTCTGATGGATGGTGCTCACTCCAGAGCTCCCTTCTGGGTTGCTCGCTGCTTCCTTGGCTCTTCCTTGCAAGTTCAACTTCCCCTCTGCCTTCTACAAGCCTTGGTCCCGGAGAAGCATCTGGAAATCCAAACTCCTTTTGCTTTGAATCCAAGCTGCATCAGGCACTGAGTGTAAATGTGAAAGAAAAGAAAAAAAAGAGAGCATATAAATGAATTCACAGAAAAGGAATTTGCAGCAGATGAGGAAATAAAAATAAATAGAGATGTGTTGGTTTCTTAGAAAATGTTTTATAACCCTGGGAAGCTACTTTGAATGACTAGTGTCTGCAGTGTTACAGACCAGAAACTGTTGGCCTGCAGGGTCCAATAACACAGATATACACATGTGAGGTTTTCCCAAGACCTGGACGTATCCTGTGTGTGAGAGCCACTTGCTCGTGGAGCTTTGTTTCTATGGAAGCATCAGGAAAAGAAAATCACTTTTTGTCCCCGGAAAGTATACTCTGACAGTGGAAAGTCAAATAAATGTATTTTTTTAGGGAACAATAGGGAGACACAGAGCAGATGGGCTGCCAACTGAAATTTTATTAGGCAAGCATATTCCGAGTGGTCAGGGAGAAAGAAGACTTCAGCAGAGCTTTTTGATAAGTGATGCTGGAGACAAATTCCAAAGGAGAAGTTTTGGTGGAGATGAGTTGGGAGTGGGAAATGGGTTGATCATTCCTGGCTGCAAGCTGCAAAGGGGGAATCCTCTTAGCTGCCTGCTGAGTTGTTCCCTGGGCAACAGTGTGGTTCCGTGGTCCAGATGTGGCTTGGGGACCTGGGTTCGAGTCCAGCTCTGTCCTGGCTGTCACTTAGCCGCTCTGCCATCAGCTTTCCTGGGTCTCAATGGCTTCATCTATAAAACAGATTTAAATAGCTACCTGTTAAGGTTGTTGTGAGGCTTAAATACATGTGTCTGGGGAATACCCTCCAAATAGGTTGGATAATGTTATATTTGGGGAAGCCTTGGTTGGTTAGCTGAGGCGTGCCCCTGTGAGGAGGAGTATATTCATTAAAATCTCATGTGTTAACCAGAAGCCATCAGGGAACCCTGGACACTCAGAAAATTAGATTTTAGAGGGAGACAGTTACATTCGTGGGGTTATCTGTGGTCCCATCAAGGTGGAGAAATACACTGAGGCCTCAAGTCATTCCCTATGAACCATCACCTGTGCCCTGTCCTTTAACACAAGTTCTTAATCTTTTATTTGTCCTGGGCTGCAACTTCATTTTGTCTGTGATGGTAACTCCATAAGTAAAAATCTTGTGTTAAATTAGAGGCTATGGGGGCTCAACTAGCTATAGGTTCTTAAAAACATACTAAATTAGTTAGAATGCTGGAAAATTATTGCCCGTCTTCGGCATACGTGCGCGCACGCGCACACACACACGCACACACACACGCACACACACACACACACGCACACACACACACACACACACACACACACACGGAAACATTTCCATGACAGCAAGTATGCCTGTGTCTTAGTTCTTTCTTTTGGGGGGCAAAAAAATCCAACATGTAGACAGCAGATGGCGACAGTTGATCGTATTTAAACTACAGGTAAACTAGGTTTTAAGGAGTGTTTGGAAGCAATGCTCTCCTCAGTTACTTTTTGTTTGTTCTTTTCTTCTTGTCAATAACGTCAAGACTGCGACTCAGTGGAATTAAAAGCAATCATGAAGGTGATTGTAAGGAAACATACCAACTCAAACTAGGGTTTAAGGCCCTCAAAAACATTGTTATATTTACTTTCAAGCACTTTTTAACAGCAAGTTTTAGAAGGGAGAGGAGTAAAGGGCCAAATACCTTGGACAATCGCCCAATGTAGGTAGTCTGATTAAAATCACTGTTCGTTTCTGGAGTGCTCAGAGGCACTGCGTCCAAGCTGTGTTCTTTGTATTCTGATGTCACATACAATTATTGGCCAAAAATTGCAGGCCGGGCCCCTAGAGGATATGTTTTACAGGTCATGAATGTTCTTAATGTTTAATTCTTTTCAGAGCTTCACAAAGCCGCGTGAATTCCAGGCCTGAGTTTTGTTCCTGGTTATCTGTCCACCATTTTGTGCCTGCAGATCGGATGCAGGGGACACTCTGTGTCTGGATGTGGGAAGAAAAACCGTCGGAATGTTAAATTTCTCTCTAGACATAAACTTCTTGTGCAGAAATGTATTGTAATGCTGGGACACACAGTTGTCCGTGGAGCAAAAAGAAGGGCTAAGAAGAACACAGGAAAAATTAATAATATAAACCACGTATATAGTTATTTGTGAAGGTCAGTGTCAAGATCGGGGAAGTTTACAAAATATGTCAATGACAGCAAATGAAAACTGTCCACACGCTGACTACATATTTCCTCACTTTTAAAGGTGACATTAAAATGGAAGATCCTTAGCCGTTCCCCGAGTATTAGTATTTTAAAGTGTTCTATTGCTTCAGCATCATGATAACACGAGAGAGAGGATGCTTGTATTTCCAGTCAGGCAAGGTCAAGCTGGAAGGCCAGAGACAGAGAGTGGAGGAAGAGTGTGTGTGTGTGTGTGTGTGTGTGTGTGTGTGTGTGTGTAAAGAATATTCTTATCTTCGCTTTGTGTCACAGATCCTATACGCCCGGCAGTTTTCTAGGTTTTGGCTCTACTCTAAAGCTTGCTGTTATTTCGCGATCTAAATGAAGGACGTTTGTGCCCCCTCACAAAATCCTTCCAGTTATCTAGCTAGTTATATTCATCCAGTTAATGCAGGTATCGAGAAACAAAACAACAGACAAAACCCCAAAACAAATTTGTAATGAAAAGTTTTAGGATTAATTCTTTGTAATTTTATTCCAGCATATTCATTGAATATCCTGAGTAAGTTTTTAAGCAGCCAGCCATAAAACAATATACCTGTAACATCTGCTTATTTGTGGAAGTGTGAAAACTATAGATGTGGCTACATAAGGAAAAAAAACTGAAGAAAATCAATATAAAACATAGATAATTTCAAAGCAACTGATTTGAAACTAACTTCCAAATATCTTTAAAAAATCGGAATCTAAAAAAATATTCTGTAGACCATTGGTTGACTGAATTTAAGCATTTTTTTAAGCAAAAAAAAGCAAAGATTTGAACACAGTACTTGTTATATTAATGTGGCACTAGAAACCATATAAAGGTTAAAAATTAGGGAAATCATTTAGCAAATGAAGGCATGTTCATTCATGAAGATGTTTTATTGTTAGAATAGGTAATTGACGTGATCATGTATGTTCTTAATATTTTTGTAAATGTAAGGATACACAAACAGTATGAATGCTAAAACACCATAGATTTTAAAATAATTTCATAGAAAATTAGAAGAAAATGTACTAATATTTCCATACTAGAAACACTTAGGAGTGGTGTTTTGGTTAGTTTAAAAAAATTTTCCCTATTATTCCCCCCGCTGCAATTTTAATGGCTCTGTACTTTTGATTAGGAAGAAACATACAAGACACATACAGATGCGCAGTTTAAGCTGTGTATAGTTGTGTTTCCAGCCTCAGTTTATTCTTTCTCAAAATGAAGGCATTATCGTATCCCATGGCTCTGTAGCATAACAACCCTCGGAGTATTAAAAAAGAAAAAAGTACTTAAATACTTAAAGCGACTAATAAGAGTTATATGAATTTTAGAGGTGGCTTTTTGGTAGCTTTGTTATTAAAATAAGACTCTTCTTTAGCGAGAAAACGTGTCATTGGTGATACAAAAGTAGAGCTTTCCCCTCCTGTAAGATAGCACCATGTCTGACTTGGGACCCTTAGAGAGTTATTCCTTTTGGTTAAAATGCTGGCCTCTAGAATTCCTCTTGAAAGTAAAAGTGGAGACTGCTAGAGTGCCAGCTCTCCTGGGATTTTTGAATCATAAAGAGCAGCGCAAGAGTTCTCAGACCAAATGTGCCCAGTGGGGAGGAGGGCCAGACTTAAGGGAAGGGAAGCTCTCCCCATAGTTCAGCCCCAGGCGGTTTTCAGGGAACACTGATCACCACCCACTCAATCCTGGTCACAAACAAAAACACAAATAAGCCCAGGTCAGCATGGTCTGTGCCTCCGGGGAAACAGGGTGGCCTCACGAGGCTCAGCACCAACACCGTGGCCCTGAGACATGACAGGCATCTCGGGACATCTTCCTGTACCTTCATCCTCTCCACCCTGTGCAGAGAAGCCACGCTTTGCTCCTGGCAGAGGCCTGGTGTGGATGGCTGGTTGGTCTGAACGAGCCCGTGAGTGAGTCAGCAGTTAGGAACGAGGGGCTGGCTTTGATGAGGGCAGCTGAGCTCCATACTGTGGCTACAGGGAAACCTCCTCTCAGCCTTGGACCATCCCCGCACTGTCTCCAGCACTGGTGCAGACAGTTAGGAATTGACTGTATTCCACCAAATGGAGAGTCACTCTTTTCTAGCAAATTTCCCAGAGTCCCCCCCTCCACCACTCTTCGAAACTCCTCAGTGTGTACTTTTCCTGCCTGTATTAACAATCGGGGAGAAGGTAGGGGACAGGGAGCAGCAAGCTCATTCAGAGGACTTTCTGTGCAAACCCAAGAAAGAGACCTATTTGCAACTCTGTGGCAGGGGCCCCCCTTCCTGCGCCTAGCCTGTCACTCTTCTGTCCAGTTTCCTGGGCTTTTGCGGGGGTCTCCACAACTATTTGTCTTTTTGCATAGAGAGGAAGGGGGCAGGAGGAGGGGCGGGTGAGGGAGAGGAGAGGAAAGGAAAACACAGTTGTGCCTTCTGGAGAACACTATTAGGACCCAGACATCGTGGTTATGGGTTTGTGGGGTTGTTGCTGTACTTCCTATAAATTCCAGTCTCATTTCACAGCTTAAGCAAATACGCATTCGGTGGCTGTAGAAGAGTCATAGAATAGACAACTGTGTCCTACATAAGTATCATTACAATCATGTAGAGGAATAAAAGCATTAACATATGGTGATGTATGATATAGCAGGTGCCCAATCTGGGACCCCCAAACCTTGTGAAATTTCAGGCTTTTTCCCCCTCCTTATTCTAATGGATATTTTATTTTATAGGATCACAGTGAGTGACACAAAGGTCTAGTAATTGCTGAAACTTATAGAGTATTTGCTAGAGGGCAGAGACAATTCCAAGGATGTACAACAAAAAGAAATTGTTGACCTTGTTGGTTTGAATCTCTGCAATCAGGGACAGAGCCAAGAATTAAAACCTTTAGAAACACTCGTAAATTGGGATCACATGTGTTTGTGTATAAAGCACTCCTATGCGTTGACACCTTTGTGTCTTAAATGCATACACAAAAGGTATCTTAAAGGTATGTATTTATAATATTTAAGGTACCTTTGAGGTATCTTAAAGGTATGTATTTATAATATTTAAAAGCGTGTTTTAGATATTTATCCTGCACAAAGCACTTTTAATTTCGTATGGCTTTCTGGGTGTGTGTGTATTATTTTTCACTTAGTTTTGGTGACTTCTTAAGTCTGTTTTCCAATCTTCACCCCCACCCCGGCCCCACCACCTTTCTCTTTCCCAATCTCTCTCTTTCCTTAAAGCAAGGCAGCTAAGTTGCCCTTAGTTTCAGACTTGAAAGATTTAGTAAGCAAAAATGCTTTATAACATTTTCAGTGGGAGTTCTTAACAGATGTGTTCTTCCTCTTGAGGCTTTCCCTGCTGTTTGATCTTTCTCTCCAAAGCAATTCGTTACAATATGATGGGCAAAACCCCGGGCGGGATAATTATGCCGAGTGGACCGGCAGCCAGAACACTGCCTCCATCTTTCAGGACGAAAGCTGTCACCCTGCAAGGCTGCCCTAGCCAGTGTGGCTGTGGACTACTGAGGGGCCAGGGGAAGGGTAGGAGGGATGGCTCTTTGGATCAGGTGTTGAGTCAGAAACTTGTAATTGGGCTGAGTTTCTTTAGAGACCCTGGAGTAAGCATTGCCCATGACCTTTAGGGAACAAAGCATGGAGTGAGGCCAAAGGGGTAGACATATTATAAAATCAGGATGTCAGCTCAAGCAGAAATTTTGTTTTGTTTTTAGTTATTTCAAGTTGCCAGTTGCTGGTCTTTCTAGAGTGAAGTAACCAAGTCAACATAGAAAACTCAGCTCTTCTGGGAATAAGCCCCAAATTTGCTCTTTGTAAGGGGACAAACCGGTATTTGTTCCTCTGGACAGTCAGGTAAAGGGAGTTCTTTTTTTTGGGGGGGTGGGTGGTTCCAGGTGAACAAAGGCAGATAGAAAGTATTCTCACCTCCCTGTGACAGAGGCTATCAGAGAGGGTGGCAGGACTCTATCTCCAGTCTCCATGCCCCCCACGCCAACTCCCCACCATGCATCTGTCTAAGAGCTGAGACATTGAGAATTCAGGCCTTATTCAGTCAAGTCCACGGTTGGCCATAGAAGGGGCTTCGGTCAACCAGGACGTCTGACAGTGCACAGAGGACAGTGGGTTTGCGGGGAGTGGAATTGGGCTGGGGTCCCTTCAGGAACACAACTCTTCATTCTGTTTTACCACATCTGACTGTAGTCGTTTTCACTCTCTAACAAATAGTGGCTTAAAACAAGGTGAAAGTATTATGTCAGTTCCATGGGTTAGGAGTCCAGATGGGTTAACTGGGTCCTCTGCTCATGTTCTCATCTGGCTGAAATCAAGGTGTCAGACAGGGCTGCAGTCTCACCTAAGGTCTTCTTTCAAGTTCACAGCCGAGGCCAAATTCAGTCCTTACAGGTGTAGAATTGAGGCCCTCAGTTCCTGGAGGACTTGAACTTTCCCTGCCAGGTGACCTTCTTCACATCATGACCATTTGTGTCTTCAAAGCCAGCAGCAGTGTGTCTCTGATGACTTTCTCTTTTTCTGACCTGTACAGCCCTTTTAAGGCACTTACCTGATTAGTAAAGGTCCAGAATGAGCTCCCTTTTGATGAACTTAAAGTCATATAATTAGGGACCTTAGTTAATATCTCCAAAATCCCTTCACTCTTGCCAGATAATATAATTAATCACAAAATGATATCCTATCCTATTCAGAGGTCCTGTGCACTCTTTTTTTTATTAACATCTTTATTGGAGTATAATTGCTTTACAATGGTGTGCTAGTTTCTGCTTTATAACAAAGTGAATCAGTTATACATATACATATATCCCCATATCCCTTCCCTCTTACGTCGTCTCCCTCCCTCCCACCCCTCTAGGTGGTCACAAAGCACCGAGCTGATCTCCCTGTGCTATGCGGCCGCTTTCCACTAGCTATCTATTTTACATTTGGTAGTGTATATATATATGTCCATGCCTCTCTCACTTCGTCCCAGCTTACCCTTCTCCCTCCCTGTATCCTCAAGTCCATTCTCTAGTAGGTCTGCGTCTTTATTCCCGTCTTGCCCCTAGGTTCTTCATGACATGTGCACTCTTAAGGGGAGGGGATTAAACAGAGCATGTACCCCAGTGCCTAGGGATCTTGGGAGAATTCTGCCTGCCACACTGATTAGAACACTCCCTTTACTTCCTAGTGAAAATTTTTATGTTCTAATCAGCAGGTTGCTACTTTGGTTTGGATATCCTAACGAAGTATTATAAGCATTTCGTTGTTTGTCCAGTAATGAAAGAAATTCAAACTAGAAACTCCTCAACTGGCATGTCACATTCATTGAGAATACTCTTATAGCTCTACACTTAATTGTAAGTTTTGTTAATATCATATCACCTTGATTCAGTCTAACTTGTACATATCAGAGAAGCCTAAAGGCATGGATTAGAGATAAAAGTGACTTTAGAAATATTTAGTGGTTCCAAATTTGGGGGCATCAGAAAAAAATATGTATAATCATCTCACATAAACATAAAACTATTAATTGAAAAAATAAAAAGCATAGATCTACAATGAATTCAATAACATTCTAATCTTGTATTTTATGAATCACAAATATCCACAGACATTTAAGAACTAGTAGTGTATGAGATGTGTGTGTGTGATACATATAAAACCTAATGTTTTATAATATATAGTTTTATATATATATAAAATTATACATAATCTAATTTATTCCATCTATCAGCAGTTCTTGAAACACACAGATTTTTATAACCTCAGGCAATACATCTATAGCTGCCTAGAGAAGAATTGATCTATTCTAGTTTATAGATGACGGGTGTATCATTAAATAAAACTGTAAAGAAATTGAGATAGGTTCATAGCCCCAAGGTCGAAGAGAAAAATGAAACTAGAATAAAGATCTCTCAGGCCTGTGAAATTTCTGAACATGTCACGCTGCTTAAACTTTGAACCACAAACATCTAA